>NW_006921588.1:34588779-34638996 GCF_000298275.1 Orycteropus afer afer
CAAGGAGGGGTCGCTATGAGTTGGGGCCGACTCGACAACAAAATAACAACAACAACAACAATGGTATCTTTGAGGAGCTCTGGTAGCATAGTGCCTAATGCACTTGACTGCTAACCAGAAGGCTGGCGGTTCAAACCCACCAGCCACTCCTCAGAAGGAAGGTTGGGCAATTTACTTCCACAGTGATACTGCCTCAGAAACCCAAGGAGGGGTCACTATGAGTTGGGTCCGACTCAATGGCAAACAAGAAGAAGAACAACAACAATGGTATCTTTTGGTTATGTGGCTTTGGCTTCCACCAGGCTGGACTGGAAGATGTACTGTGAACCTGAGCTGGACCCAAGGGCATAATTTAACTGAACTTCCTTTACCAGCTAATGTACCCGTATTAGGAGATGGATGGTCTCTTTCAGAGCTTCTTTGGCTTGATCATTTAGTGGCAGTATTTGCACCTTAAGTAGGACTTGAAGATGTTATAACATGCAGAAATATTAACCAAATATATACAAATTTCCCTAAATGACAATATCCATGGGCTTCAAGAGATCAATACCAAAACAGCAACCATGAGAAAAATAGCACTCCAAAATAGAAGGGTCTAGGACAGTCTCCCTGCAGCCCAAGGGGGAACCTGAGCCATAATAAAATCTGTATTTCTGATAATAGTACTAATATTATACTCTGTGTTAATCATATGCATCTTGTAGCATCTTGCCTTAATAATCCCATTCTTTCCTTAACTGAAATTATAAGTAATTGTTTTTCCTCATGGGGTGGATGGTGGAAAAAAACAAAATACAAAACAAAACAAAAACCCTTTATTTTGGAATTTATATTCCTCTTCATTTCTATTATTGTAATTATAAAGTTTTCTTTTGCTTTAGTTCAATGCATTTTATTCATGAAATGCTGTCCTTCAAAACCATTTAACCCTTCAATAAAATCATGCTGGTTTCACACTTTCACCAATGATGGTGTTATTTAATCACTTCCCTTTTGTTATTACTCTCTGGGTATGTTTCACCTTGACTTCTATCATTCTCTCCTGACTGACAAATGTTCCTTCAGTGTGGCCTTTTCCATTAGATATTTACCATAAAACTTCCTCACCCTGAAGATAAGGCCTATTATTAACTTGGCAAGATAAAGAAAATTATTTTTGCTAACCAAAGCTCCTCAAGAAAACAAAGTCCTCAAAGAAGAAAAACTACTCCACTGTGGGTGTTCATTGCTCCCTACTTGAAGCTTGAAGAAAAGGGGGAAATGTAAACAAAAAATTTCAAATTTGAGGCACTCATGTCAGACATAAGAATGATAGAACCAACATGCATTCCCAGGAAGCAAAAGGTCAGGATGTGAAACATTTGTTCGTGGGAAGAATGTATCAGGTTGTAAACAACTTCTTCACACTGTGTTCATGACTGTAATCATGTACAACTGAACCACTTGTGTTACTCACCTAGTGGTAACTCATTCTTTCCTAGCAGGCATGGATTATCCAATAAGCAAAGTAATCACAGACTTACTTGTACCTACTTATTAATCTGTAGAGAACAGTTTCACATGTTTTTCAACACATTGAACCCCATGTGAAACTGTTCAGATCAGTAGGTAAGCACAAGTAAACCTGTGCTTAATTTGCTTACTGGGTGCTCTGTCCCTGTAAAGGAGTGTAAATTTGAAAAGAGGCTTTGATTTTATGGGAAGGTACTGTGGATTTGGGAGAGAGACAGATACCAGTCATACCTAGAAGCAGAATCTTTGATGTGGTGGGAAAATGTGGAATTGTTCACTACAAATCAGTTAAAAAAACAAAAACAAAAAAAAAACAAAGATAATTCATGCTTGCCTTGCTTATAAGGCAATTTGACACCGCCTCCTATCCAAGTGGCTGATCTTTACATTTCAAAGGACTTCAAGTTGAAGGTGATCTTATCAATCATTAACCCCTACCCTCCCTTTGTTCTATACATATACAGACTACTCTCTTTGCTTGAAAGGTGGAGTGGTTTGAATTTTTACTTAGTGCTGCCCACCTTGAGCTATATTATTCCTCAATAAAACTCTGTTTCTGTCATTCCTACCAGAGTATGATATTTTCTTCTTTGACAGATTATTATCAGGTTGTATTCAATTCAAATAGAAACACCTCTTAAATATGGCAGGTAAAAAAAAACATGTCAATAGTAGGTCAAGGAATGTTATAAAATATTATCCAAACCAATTGGATAAAATAATAATTTTGTAATATGAAATCCTTATAATGTGTCATGATTTTACATGGTTAATAAGTATATAGTTATATATAATTATTAATACTGTCACAATAACAATGATCACATCTCATGCTTTATCCAAAGCCTTATTTACTTTGATGAATAGATATCAATAATCTATATAATAATATTTTCTAATCTCACAGAGTGCAGGTGAATCACATATACTAGACGCTTTTGTAAAGAGCAAGTAGCAAAAGCAAAAAAGTCTAGTAAAGAGAAGGATGCAAGCATAAATGGAAAGTTAGTTTCAGGTTATAACCTTTGAGTTTTTCCACATGCTCTGTTAATTGCAAATCATCTTAGCTATGGAACACCTGCTTTTAAGTGGGTTAATCTTCTTTCACACTTTGCAAGCTCATTTACCATTTATAAATGCAGATTCTTCTTGGAAGGTGGTTCTCATCTCAGTTGCAGAAGCATCTGAGGTTGCATATCCCAGGCTTTGAAAAACTCTTCCACTCTCCTGCCATGTCTTCTGAAAATTCCCCTTGAGTTCTTTAGGTGAATCAGAAATATCTAAAATATGGCCAGCGATGACATCTTCATAGGTCGGTGGGGCATGCTTGAAGTCAAAGCCTGGTTTGCTGGTTTCTGAACTACGTGATGAAGAGGCTGCTGTCTTTGACCTGACAACTTGACTTTCGAATGCATCCATGCCTGAGAAATGCTCACTTAAGGACCTTGTTTCAGAGCATACTTTGGGCTGTTTAAAAGGAATTTTTTCTTGCAGCTCTCTGGGATGTCTGCAAGAAAAGCTCTCAAAACCTGTATTTTCTAAAGATGTTAATCCAAATTCCTCATTACAAAATTCACGACTTTCTTGTTTTATATTATGGTTTCCTTCTCCATTTGCATAAACTCTTCTATTTGACATTGCTTCAAAAACAGGACCACCCTCAAATTCCCTGAACCATCTGTTTATATCATTTTCATGGCCATTTATGAAATTTTCAGCCATTTGAACAGTTCGGCCGGCTGCTTCGTATCTCTGTGTGTGCCCTGACAGGTGAGGCACTTCGACCTTGCGGATGATTTCAACAGCATCAAAACTTTCTGTATCTGGGACTTTGAGCTTAGTGGCATTAGATCCATCTTTGTGAGTATAAGTTGTCCTTTTCTCTACTTTCCTAACTTCTTCTTGTGCTTCCAGGGATTCTCTAAACGATCCACTAGCACCGTGATTGACATTTATAGGTATTGTGATTGTAGGTGAGGAGGCCCTACCGCGAGTTTCTATCTTAATTTGACGACGAAGTGTTTCAGGAGATGTAATAATCTCAGACTTCTTCTCTACAATTGGAACTGGAGTCACTGATGGACTTGGAATAGGCCTTCTGGATAACTTGGCAGTAGTGTCTTTGAGTTTGACAAGTTGTTCAGAGCGACTTCTGGGTGGGGAGGGGGAGGTGTTTGTTCTGTGAATTATAGATGTTTGTGATATGGGCCTTCTTAGTGGTGGTGGTTGAGCGGAACAGTCCATTTTAGGGGATGGAGAAAGCTCATCCTTAGTTGGGGTTTGTGATCTTCGTGCAGTAGACTCAATTGTTATAAAAGTAGGTGACTGTGGTCGTGTTTTTAAACAAGAGGGAGAAATTTTGCTGTCATCTCGTTTGGTTTCCTGATGACTTTTCACATGATCATGAACCGTTTTTGCTTCATGATGAGTTGTTACTGGATGGTGAGCTGTTTTTTCTTCTACAATTTTATTTTCCTTCTGCTCACTATTTTTCTTGCAACTGACATTAACACTAGGCGTTTTAGACAATGTTTCATTAAGACTATTGGGCTTATATCTCAGATGTCCTGCTTTAGAGGCTGTCATGGCTGTTTGAATTATATTCTCAGAGGAGACAAGCATATTCTCTGCTTGAGTTTTAATATGCATTATTTCTTCTTTTATTTTTTCTAAATTATTCTCCAGGGCAATGCGAACTCCATACTTTCTTCTTTCTTCACTTATCAACCATACTGGGATAATATTTAACAGTGTCTGAAATGTTTTAATGCCATTTGTATTTGGCTCTGCTTCAAACTGTTTCACTCGAGACAAAATCTCCTGTAGTTCTTCCCGTTTTCTCAAGAATTCCCATATATTTACAGCACCCTTTCCATCATCCTGCTGGGATTCTTTCACAGAGGAAAATAAAGATTTGTTCTGTGTAATCTCTTGCTTTGAATCTTTAGTATTAGAGAAGACTTGTTTCTGTTGTATGTCCTTGACTCTGAGACATTTTTCTTCTTGAAGACTGTTATATGGCTGGGACAATTTTTTATGTTCAACATTACTTTCAGAAGCCTGTAGTTTTGTTTGCTGAAAACTCTGATTCTGTGAATCAAGATGTGCATCAGTAACTTTTTGCTTGACTACCTTCTGTGCTGATGTGTTCTTAAAATGTTCTTGTTTTCTTTCCATCATTCGGTTTTCTTCTTTTGGACCCATCTCAGGTGGTGCCTGATTTTCTTCCTCATTTCCCAGAAGGTCTCCACTCTGAGATTCTCTCAATTCTATTCTCTTCTCGTGAACTATATCCAGCTTGCTTTCTTGATTCTTCTCTAGAGGTTCTGCAGGCACATTTTTTGTCACTTTTTTCTCCTTCTTAGGTAATTGATAATCTCTTTCAGCCACAGTTTGCTTATTACTATATTCAGTTTTCTCACTTTCCCGATACTGTTGTTTAGTAATGGTTTGGACATTGACTTCATATTGCTTTTTATGGTTTTCATAGCTGCTGTCTGTTTCATTTAATTTAGAATCTGAAGTTGGTAGCTTGATGGTTTTAACTTTGGAACTTGGGGGACTTGGCTTGTTTGGGAATAAATGCAGTTGCTCCAGATATTTCTCTCGTGTGCTACTCTCATGTTCTTGGTGATTCTGTTGAATATCACAAGCTGAGTTAGATTTCATAATGTCCCATGAACTCTCTAAAACATCCTTTTTAATGCTATCTTTGTCTTCTGAGGTTGCTAAAACATGTTGGAGCCTCTTGGCAGCTACCGACACTGCTGATGTTGTGAAGAGCTGATTGTCTGTGCTAAGTCCTTTTACTTTAGGGTTACTTTGAGGGTCTGGATCGGATTGGACCACAGTAATCTCTGAACCCTTTTCAGCTGAAGGAAAGTCCTCATTTGTTTTCTGTAACAGCACCTCCTTTTCCAACTCTATCATGTTTTGATTTTGGCTTTCAGTTTTCACTATTTTGTAGCAAGAACTCTCAAGTTTCTGTTTTTCAAGCTCTTGTCTTTGCTGTCTGTATTTTTCTTCAGCGATCATTAAAGGAGTCTTAAATTTTCTTAAATAAGGTTTTGGACTTTGTGGTCCTGAGCCCACTGGAAATGAATGAGATTTTTGAAGAGGTGCTATCTGTTTTTCTTTGGGTGCTGAAGTTTCTGGAACTCTATGTGACATAGACATTCGTGACTCAATAGATGATTGTTTTCTTTCATCCAGACTTTTTCTAACAATATTCTGTTCTGGTTTTGTATGCTCACTGCTAGCTGCCATCATCACTCTTTTCTGATCCTTTGATGTAGTAGTTTTACATTCTATGTCTGATAGGAAATTTGCTGATTCAACTTTTGGCAAATGAGGATTCTTTTTATCTTCCATCAGCTTCTGCTTGAAAAATTTTGGTTTGGGTAATGTTGGAGGTGGCAAAAGTATGTCAGATTTTCCTGTCATGGTTTTTGTCTGAGAATGAGTTTGCTCAGAGCTTGAGGCATCTTCTTGGGAATATTGCTGAATGACTGCTCCACTGAGCTTTTCTTGAACAGAAGAGGTAAGACAGGCTGGCTTATGAGATAGAGTTGGAGGAGTGGAAAGGGGTGAAAGTGTTGCTAGACATTCTTTCTCAGATTTCTCATGTACTGGTGGTGGTGGAGGAGGGAGACTTGAGAAGCTTTCAAATTCAGCCTTTATCTTCTCTGTGGACAGTGAGGGAAGAAACATACTTTTGTCAGGCACCATCTCCACTAAAGGAGGTGGAGGAGGAAGTGGAAAATCGATTTCAGATGATCCATTAGAAGGTGGAGGAGGAGGTGGGGATGGAGGTGGAAGGGAACACTCACTTTCTTTCACATCATTCTCAGGGTTAAAACAGATTGGATTAAAGGACTTTTCCATTGCCAGCTTTAGGTCTCTTGAAGTATTTGTCTTCATTAAAAAGTCCTGGCTTTTCAGATGTCCATCAGTCTTCTGCTTTTTGTCAGTTGCTTTAAATTCACTGTGGCTTTTTTCAGAGAATTTCACATCTGTAACATTTGATATGTCTTGATCTACAGGCACAAGCTGCCACACTGGTGGAAGGTTCATGTTTTTTTGCTTTATATCCTTCTTAGAAGATTGCATTTCTTGCTTTAACAAAGTTTGCTTCTGAAAGTCCTCTGTAACTTTGCAAGTTTCTCTAACTGGTCTGTTGAATGGGCGCTGGGTAGGACTGGGCTCGACACCAGGTGTATCCATCGGTATTTTCATGTTTTTGTTCATTATAGGGCTATTTATATAGGAAGTTTTCTGGTGGTCATCCCTCAGCTCGAAGGTTTGCATTTGTTGCTTTTCAACTACTTTATCAATAACAGACTTGGGGGAGTTAAAGACATCATCCTTCTTCCGCTCTCTCACTGTCACTGAGTCCTTAATTTTTAGGCTTTCCTTACCAGAAACAGTTGAAGTCAATTGTTGGTTCATATGCAAGTCTTTTTGATGCTGTTCTTTGGCAGCAGTAATCCAGGCACCCTTTTTATCTCCAGATTCCAACACATTTTCAGTAGTTTTGTGATGTAAATTAGATAACCTTCTAAGGCTTTTCTCCAGAGCATCATTGTTTTGTTCACGATCTATGACAATCTTTACAGTGCCTTTGGGGGCTTTTGGAAGATTAATCTCAGTTCTTTCTTCCATTAAATTATCATAACGAGATTTGCCAGTAGTTTGCTTGCCTGTGTCTTTGCCACCTTGCCACCTGGCTGCTGATTCAAATGGTCCTGGTATTGGCTGAAAAACACTCTTTCTGTCCCTGTAGACATCCACCTGGTGCATCTCTGTTTTCTTCTCTTGTGAGGCTCCTGCCATTACAGCTTGCACAGCTTCCTTGATTACACCTTCTTTATCTACCTCTTTGAAAGGGCTTTGTGCTTCTTTCAGAGACTTTAATGATGTCTCAAGGTCATCTCGGATAAGCTCCTTTTTCAGCATTTCTGTCCTTGTCTTTGCAGCTTTTTCAAGCCTTTCAATAGCCTGCTCAATATCACAAGGGATAACATCCGGCTGTTTAGCTTCTAGCCACTGGTGACTTGATTCTTTAAGTGACTTGCTTGTGGCCAGCATGTCACCTTTTATCATTTCTTCTGTCTTGCCCACTGTTTTCTGATTTATGGCCTGACTGGTTGATTTCAAATCATCTTTTATAATTTCTTCTTTGGATGTCTTACAAGATGTGCTCTGAGGCTCTGTTGTAAAAATCTTAACTGTATTATGCACATCTCCTGGGATGATGTCAGTTTCATTAACAGTACATTCAATCTGAGACTGCCTTTTCTTTAGTAACAGTTTTGTGCCCTCAACATCACCGCCAATTATTTCTTCCTTTTCCTCTTGTTTTTCAGCTGCCAGTGTTTCATTTGACCCTGCCTGGAGTTGTTTGAGATAATCCAAAGCTCCAGTTTCTATGCATGTTGTAAAAAACTGAACATTTCCTCTTTCAGAGGCATCAATTTTAGTTCTTTCAGATATTTTATTGTTTGCTGTGGAAGACAGCAAATTATGAATGGTGCGTTTTACATCACCTCCTATTACTTCTTCACGCTCAATTGTGTCACCATCATTTTCATGAAGAAGACAATAGATTGTCATGTTAATATCTCCTCTTTCATCTTCCTGAATCACAATGCCTTTCTTGACAGATTTTTCCTCAGAGAACAAGTTTTTTATTGTTTGTTGTACATCTCCTTTCACTATCTCTTCTTTCTTAGCGTGCAGTTCTGTTGATTGGTTTAGTAATTGAGTTTTGGTTAAATTAACATTTCCCTTCTCTTCCTCACTAACAATAATCTCTCTTTTTGTACAATCTCTTTTGGAAAGTAGATTTACCATTATATTTCTGAGATCACCCTTGATAATTTCTTCTTTCTGTATCTCAGGAGATGCTTGATTCATGAGCTTGTATTTTGCCATTCGGACATCCCCAACTTCATCGGCTTCAATGATGATTCCAGGAGCCTCGATAACTTTTTGAGAGTAGAGTTCTTCTAAAGTTTCTTTAATGCTCTTGCCAATAATTTCCACCTTTTCTACCTTATTTTCATTAAATTCATGAAGGGGTGTTGTTTCAAAGAGCCATGTAGTTGTCTTGACATCACAAGCAGGAATTTCTTCCTTAATTATTTTTGTGATGCTCTCATTTGTTTCCTTAATAGAATCTAAAGATTGATTTTCAAAAAGCCATATTGCCTGTTTGACATCACCTTTCTGCACGTCTTCCTTGATGACTGTCTTGATATTTTCATATTCTGACTCTTCTCCTCTCAGTTCATCTAAAGTATGGGTTTCAAATAGCCAAGTAGATGTTTTAACATTGCCCTTTTGTATTTCATTAACACTTACTGTTCTTATAGATGTATTTTTATAGACATTTTCAGACTCAAATATTTGTTTGCTGGTTTTTACATTCCCACCTTGAATACAGTCAATGGTGGGCACAATCTCATGTGATTCCTCAGAGATTTTATCCAATGGCTTTGTTTCAAATCTGTATCTGACAGAATTAACATCTCCCTTCTGAATGTCTTCTTGTGTGACAGATTTAATAATATACACGGTATCAGATTCATTAATTGAGTCTAATGGTTTTGTTTCAAAAAGCCACCTTGTCCCTCGTACATCTCCGTGAATTACCTCTTCCTTTTTAACAGTTGTCACTTCATGATAACACCCTTCTCGGTCTTGGATTGCATAGAGTGGCTGAGTTTCAAACAGCATTCTGTAGCTTTTCACGTTGCCCTTCATTACTTCTTCAGTACTTGTTTCCTTGCTGCTGACATACTCAGATTCTTCTTTAATCTTATCCAAAGAAAAAGTCTCAAAAATAAAGCAGCCCTTTCTTACATCCCCACCTTGTATGTCTGTCACTGTCTTAAGTAACTCATCACCTTCTTGGCTTTCTTTTATCATATCAATTGGTTGATTTTCAAAAAGCCACCTACAATTTAAAACATTACCTTTTTGAATATCTTCAGTTTTTAGAGTTTTGATCTTTTTCAAAACTTCTTCTGAACTGGAACTTATGGAATCTAATGACTGATTTTCAAATTTATACCACATGCTGGAAACATCTCCAGTTTGTATATCCATTTCCACAGGCTTGGTTTCCTTTCCTTTCTCTCCTTGTATACTGTCCAAATTTTCTGTCTCAAAAACAAAACATGCTGTACGAACATCTCCACCTTGGATCTCCTCCTGTTTTACAGTTTGCAATTTGACTGATGGTTCAGAATCATCTTTTATGGTATCAAGTGGCTGAGTTTCAAAAAGCCAAGTACGGGTTTTGACATCTCCCTTATGAATCTCTTCACTGCCACTCACTAATGAAACTTTTTCATAAAGAGACTCCATTGGCTGTGTTTCAAAAAGCCATCTACAGGTTTTGACATCCCCTTTAACAATATCTGTAGCTTGTTCAGTTTTATTTTCTATTTCTTCCGCATTACTAAAATATTTGATTGAATCAAGAGGTTGAGTTTCAAACAACCATTTAGCAGATTTTACATTTCCAGTCTGTATTTCTTGAGCAGATATTCCTCTTATTATTTGAAATTTATGAATACTTTCATCAAACTGGTCAATGGGCCTTGTTTCAAAAAGCCACCTACAGCTTCTTACATCACCTCTTAGGATTTCTTCTTGCTGGACAGTCTTTACTTGATGATATTTTCCTAGGTGATCCTGAATGGCATACAGTGGTGTTGTTTCAAAGAGAGATTTATTTAACTCTACAGCACCTCTTGTGACTCCTTCCACCTCTATTTTATGTGATGGGTCAAATTTAATTAAATTGTTTGATTCAAAAATATGTGTGTAACTTCTTACATCTCCTCTGTCAATCTCTTCAAGTTTCACTGTCCTCGTATACTCTTTTTTATCTTCTCTAATCTCTTCTAGAGGTTGGGTTTCAAAAATCCATTTATGGTGCCTAACATCCCCTTTTTCTTCTTCAGAGGCAATAATTTTTTGAAGGTTTCCTACATCAGGACTATCTTTTAAAGCCTCCATTGGAAGTGTTTCAAATAGATGTTTAGTAGCTTGCACATCACCCCCTATTATCTCCTCAGGTGGTAGAGGATCTGTATCAGGAACATCTTTTAGAATGTCTAATGGCTGGGTTTCAAACATCCAACACTTTCTGGAGACATCTGCACCTATTATCATTTCCTTTTTACTGATTACTTCCTCTGTGTCTTCTTTGATTTTTTCCAATGGTTGCGTTTCAAATAACCACTTTGCCCTGCTCACCCCACCTTTGAAGTTTTCTTCCACAGATACCCCTCGGACAACTTTAATTTCTGTGATATCTTTATTAATTGTGTCCAAGGGCTGTGTTTCAAACATCCAACGTGCTGTTCTCACATTGCCCTTTTCAACATCTTCTCTGTGAACAGTTTTAATTTCCAGCATTTGACCTGAACCATCTCTAATAACATATAAAGGTTGAGTTTCAAAACATTTTATACTTCTCTTCACATTTCCTTTAATTTCTTTGAGCTCAGACCTGAGTTGCAGTAAGTGAACCTCATCCACTGAATGAAGCTGTCCAAGCTGATCTAGATGTTGAGTCTCAAACATGTATCTCACAGTCTTGACATCTCCTCCAGTTATGTCCTTAATGGTTGTTTCTTCTGATTCTTCTTGACTTTGATGCATTTTGTGTAGTGCATCTAATGGCTTTGTTTCAAACATCCACCTGGCTGTGCGCACATCTCCTCTAGCTAGCTCAGGAATTTTCTCAGCATTTTCTTCCGTGCCAGAAGAATGAAACCCCAGCCTATCTATGGGTTGGGTTTCAAACATCCATGTGGTATATTTTACATCACCACCAGCAATGATTTCTTGATCAGCGATGCTCTTTGGGATGCTGCCTTCATCTTGAGAGCCATTATTGATGGAATCTAATGGCTGATTCTCAAAGATCCATCTCATGGACTGCACTTCTCCCTTCAAAATTTCATTCCACTCCATGTGTTCTCTTCCAGTGTTTAGATCTTTCTGAGACCTGTCATTTGTATTTTCAAAAACAGATAGAGCTTGTTGTACATCTGCTGAAATTGAGCACCCTGGGTTCACTTGACTAGAAACAATTTCAGAAACCTCACTGATATAATCTTTTTCCAAGTTTTTTCTTAATTCAGGATGGATGTGTTTATATAAACGGTTTAACTCATACAAATTCCTTTGCTTGGAATATAATTCTTTGGTGACTAGTGGTCTTCTAGCAGGATTAGGCAATTCAGGGGACTGGGAAAATGCTGTCGCATCTATTGGAGTTTGAAGTACTTCAGGTGGGGGAGGAGGAAATTCTTCCATTTTTTCAGAAGGAGTGGGATTAACTTGTGTCAGAGTTGAGGAAGTGACATGATGGTTACGGTATCTTGTAGTTGAGATTTCCTTTCTCTGGCTGGTTGTAGCACAAGTAGAAGAGGTACCCACAACTGAAGAAGGCTTTAAAGTATCTTCATATTCACTTTCAATCTTTAGGGGAGAGGAAATCAAATCTTATAAAAATGGGTATAGTGATGGAGGCTTCCCAGTCACTTCCCTTCACTTGTTCACATACCCAGACCCTGCTATGACTTCTCCATTGACAATAGCAGATAATATACTTCATTTAAAGAAATACTTAAAACAATTTTAAATGTTTGTTGCTATCTTTGCTACAACCCATTTGCACTGTAAATGTATATTGTTCATTCAACACATCAACTACTTAGTATTTTAACATTTACACATAATCTTGTTTTTTTTCCCTTTACTTAATGTGCTATGCAGAGTAATCTAGAGGGGAACAATAAAAGTCTTAAAATACTTTTGAGGGTTGTTTTATTGTCTTGGAATTTAAAACAGAACAGAATAAGCATTTGACATTTAAAATTTACTTTATTACTTTATCTAATGTTAGTTATTAGGCTTTTGAGCATACATAATATTTCTTCTTCCTTCATCTTCTTTAGTGAGAAAAATTTTAACTCTATCTCTTTTCAAGAGATCAATATCCTTCTAATGGAACAGAATAAGCATTTGTTCAGGGTATGTTTTATTGAAAGACCACCTTCAACATTCAATAATTTGAGAATGCTATGCATTCAAGTATAGCTTTGCACATAGTATTATTCTGTATAGAAAAATTGCCTTACCTTAATCTGCTTGGTTGGGATTGTTGTTTCTTTGTCAGAATAAAGGACCTTTTCCTGGGCAGATTTTTCAAATTGTTCTTTTAAAAACTTAGTTGAAACCTTTGGAATATCTTCATCCTCAGGTGTATCAATGACTACAAGTAGAAAAGAATCCCAGGTATGTAATACAACTAACAGGAAAGGATGTTTGAGAAGAAATTATAATGATAAGAATACTTCTCAAAATACACATTAAGTGAAAAAATGATATCAAAATGTATGGATCTATTACAGTGTTCCATTATGTAAGTGAGGAATTTGGAGAAGATACAGGAAAATTATAGGAACAAAATTTAGGATGGGAAATGTTATTGGCAGTTATCCTTAGATAGAAAGCCATATGTGATAAAATGGTTCTTTATTTCAATTGTATATAGTTTCCAACTCTTTTACAAGCATGTTTGGCTTTATTTAATGCTCAAGAAAAAAAATAAAAAAGTTGTAAAACAAGAAAAGAACAACAGCAACAACAACAAAGCAGTAAAACCAATATAGATATAGTCAAAACATTTTGGTCATAAGGCATTTGACTGCTAACCAGAAGACTGGTGGTTCAGATCCACCAGGCACTCCTCAGAAGGAAGACTGGGTAATCTACCTCTGTAGAGATACCGCCTCGGAAACCCAAGGAGGAGTCACAATCGATTGGGTGGCAGTGAGGGTTTTTTTTTTTTTGTCTTAAATCTTCCCTTTAGCTCTTCAAGGGACAGCATAACTTCTTATTATCTCTTATAGGCAAGATAAAATATGCCTGTGTTATGCCAACCTGGATAAATTTGTCTGTATTCTAATCTCATGTCTGTAGGTTGGAACGCTGGACTTCATAGTGCTTACATCTATTATTAAAAGTAATACAGTATAGGTATCAATTCTATTCTCAGGGAGCTTAATAAACACCAAGTTTTACTTTTTTATCCTTGAGGCCAAAAAAGTAAATAAATAAAATAACAATACAGAAGAGTTTCTCAGTGGGGAGGGGCATGCTTTAGAAGTTTTTCACTCAAACTCACACATATCAGTAGGAGAATGTTATATTGAGATAAAATAATCTCACCAAATTAAACAACACCAACAAGAAAAGACTCTTACCTGTTTCCTGAACATATTGATGGAAGTGAGAAGCAGCTTGGTTTGTTTCCTGGCTGTGCTTTTCATGGTGAGAAATCTGTATTTAAAAATAATGTTAAGTAAATAATTGTAAGAAATGATTTATTTCAATACTGCAAACAATATTCTTCATTTCAAAGTGATTTTTGTCTAAGCCTTCAGTGCACATTGAGAGACGCTACCAAATGCTGAAGCAAATATTTTAACAATGAACTCATGGTATAACATCATATATTTGAATTGACCCCTAAAATTTATATTTTTAGGGTGTCAGTTTTGTGTTTCAAGGAATGCTATTTGCAAAGTGGAGAAAGATACTAATTGGCATTAAATATATGAAGGACAATATAAACAAATGGTTACAACAAACTCAGAATTTCCACACAATTCTAGAGACTGCTTGGAAAATATTGTCTTTCTAGGTTGTTACCATTTCTCTTCCAAGAACTTCTATGTCATGTGTTTTAGAAGCTTCTTGTTCCTTTTCTTCCATTTCTTGGCTGCTTCTTGAAATGTTGACCTGGCTGATACCAATTACCTCCTGAATAGAACAATAAACAAGTCAACAAAGAAACAAATAAGATATTGTCTTGGGAAAGTTTGAAACTTTTGACTTTATTAATGCAATTGTCTATAACAAAGGCTACTGGGAAAATCAAATAAGGATCCTTAGTGTATTTTTCTCCATTGAGGTAAGAAAGCACCACAAACTGTGGTTAAGAACACCACAAATGTATTGTCTTACAGTTTTCTAGGGGAGAAGTCTGAAATGGGTCTCACTCAGCTAGAGATGTTGACAGGGCTGCATCTTTTCTGCAGGCTCTCTGGCAGAATCCATTCTTTTCCCTTTTGCAGCTGTTAGAAGCTTCCTACATTCCTTGGCTATGGCTCCCTCCCTCCATTTCAAAGCCAGTAAAATCAAGTTGAATTCTTTTCATTCTGCCACCTCTCTGATCTCTCTTCTGATTCTCCCTTTCACTTTTAAGGACACTTGTGATTAGACAAGGGTCAGCTTTGTGATTGGGCAGACTCAGATAATTCAGGATAATCTCTATATTTTAAAGTCAACTGATTAGCAGCCTTAAATCCATCTGCATTATATTTCCCTTTTCCATGCAACATAACATATTTATATAGGACATAGATATCTTTGGGCAATCGTTATTCTGTTTACCACCCTCACCCTTGTTAAGCAATAGCTGCTAATAATGCATCTTGCATAAGGAAAATGACACTCAAAAAAGAAATGCAATTCCTTGAAGAAAAAGAAATTACTGGTTATAAATTAAAATTTTATGTTAAACATAGACAATCTACTCTTTAAATTGCTTACCAAGTTTGCTGATGTATCCAGGGTTTAATAGAAGACTACAAATATTAAACACAATCATTAAAATTAACAAGGTCTTTTATGCAAGCTTGTATCTCCCTGTCTTCACCCACATTTTGGTTACATTAGCACAGATGATCCTGGCTGAATTGTAAATTTGCAGCTTCTGTTAATTTAGGTGATCCAATCCTGCTTTTAGAATATAATATGATTCTGATACATTAATATGATTAATTGATGGATTGATATGATGAAGCAGTTAGCATACTGCTAAAAATCTTAACATAAGAAAATAAGGATATAGACTATTGAATTTTTACTGGAAGGCATGCATTTGAACTTTGATGTTGGTGTTTCACTTTAATTTTGATACCTATGTGACTGCTAAAAGAACTAACAAATCTGTCCTGGAAGAAGTGCAGCCAGAATGCACCTTGGAAGCAAGGATGGCCAGACTTCGTGTCACCTAATTTGGTCATGTTGACAGAAGGGACCATTCTCTGAAGAAGAATGTCACGCTTGGTAAAGGTGAACGAAAGAGGGGAAGGCCCTCAACAAGATGGATTGACACGGTGGCTGCAGTGATGGGCTCAGGTATAGTAAGCATCATGAGGCTGGCACAGGATGGGGCAGTGTTTCATTCTGTTGAATGTCACTATGAGTCGGAGACAACTTGATGACACATAACAACTAACAACAAATAATGTGACTAATTTTATTTGAGGTTTGATTATTTTCTGTTTCTCATAGTAGAGTATAATCAAGTGAACAAAGATGCTTTACTCATCAAAATAGTGCAAAATTTTTTGTTTTAAATATTTTTACAGTGAGTTAAATACTTTCATTTTAAGCAATCAAATCCCAATACTTTAAAACAAGAATTAGGGTCAAATTAATTCATGAAAATTGACTTGTGAATTTTTGCTAGTGAACTTATAGTATGCGGCTTCCCCCCAACATACACCCAAGGATATCTGTTGTGATTAACCAGAGGGCAGTCAGACATTTACCTAGGAATGTATGATATGATCTGATATTATTACACATTTCTAAGAAGGAGAACTAAGAAAAAAGTTGATATGCTCCCCAAAGTACTACATAGATCTGAGGCAACTTGTAGGTTTACATCTTAAAATATAGCTTATATCTCATTAAATTTAAGGCCAATAAAGATTTTTTTTTTTTCCCTTGGCAGACAGTTTCTCAGGAGCAGTATATTTGATAACATACTTGGCACACTGTTTATGCTAAGAAAAAGTTAACTGATTGAATGATGAATCAAATGAATAAAACTACAAATTTTGATTAATAAATTAATATCATTTAGTCTTTTTTTGTCTAGGGAGTGTCCTAGGAACTGGGGATAAAATGAGGAACAGCAACAAAAAAATGTACTTCCCTTTCTTAAAAGGGAACACAGAAAAGAACTACCTCTTGAGAAAGTAAAATACTTTGCTTTCCTTTAAGTTCAAAGGAACAGAAGTAAAAAAGATGTTTCCATAACCAACTTTTATTTAAAGTTATCAGTAGCATTAAGCTGGAGGGATGAATAACAACCATTGAAGACTGTCAATTTTAAAAAATAATAATAAAATACATGGGCACAAAGACAACTCCTTGCTTGAAAATTCTTTTCATCTGACAAGTCTTTTCATCCACAGAGATATAATGAGAATATTCTGTGACTTTCTTATGCACACACTGAGGAAATCAGAAGTATATATTAGATAGACACTGAAATAGCAAAGGAGAGTAGGAAACTGATAGATAAAAGTCTTTATTTGAAGCACCATGTTCATTCCAAAGAAGCCCTGGAGACTCAATGATTAAGTACTCGGCTGCCACTCCTTGGAAAGAAGGTTGGGCAATCTACCCCTGTAGTGATACTGTCTCGGAAACCCAAGGAGGGGTCACTATAAGTTGGGTCAGACTTGATGGCACATAACAACAGCAACAACAACAGCTAACAAAAGATCGGCAGTTTGAGTCCACCAAGTGCTCTGGGGAAAATGATCTAGCAATCTGCTCCCATAAAGATTACAGCCATGGAAACTCTATTGGGAGGTTCTACTCTGTCACATTTGGTAACTATAAGTAGAAATTGACTTGATAGCACCCAACAACAACATGATCATTCCTATAGAATAATGTCTCTATAGCTGTGTGCCAGCTGTGGTCCGGAAACATGCTTTATGTGACTCACATAGTGTTTTCAATGTTTTGGATTAGTTAACACCTACAGACATCAAGGTTTCATTCTGCTCTAGAAAATTTAGAAGTTCAGGCAGCCCAGAGTTCCTGTTCAAATATAGTAGCAGCCGGCTGGAACAAAGTAGTTGGTGGCCTTTTTAGTTGGGTCATATACTCTCTAGTTGACCACAGTCTCCATCAATGGCTAATATTTAACACCAAGTTGACATTTTGAAAGTCTTACTTGGTACCCACAGAAAGTTAAGTTTCTGATATGTCACCATTTGTTACTGAAAGAGTAGAGTTATATTGAGAGAGTAGAGCTAATGGCATGAGTCTGTGTGTTAAGAAAGACAAATGCAAAACATTGGGAGTGAAAAAACAGCAAGGGAGTCTATTTTTGACCCATATTTTTGAAAAATTATCATTTTCTGGAGCAAACATTTTATACTTAATGTGAATCTACTTGAGGAAAAACAATCCATGCCTATCATGTCTAAATATATTTTCTTGTGAGAGATGACACAACAAGCAGTACAAGTGAACATAAATTTAGATTAGAGTTGTAAGTTTTTACTTTAGCATTTATGTGCTATAACTAAATAGAACTGTAATTGCTACACTAGTTTGGTGTGTTAGCTTCAATGCATCAATTTTACTGCCCCCTGGTTGCAGTAACATACATAAAACCTGTCTTAAAATATTCCAACTTTTTATTTCCATCTTTTACTATGTTTCATATTTTGCAACTGGTTTAGTTTGTACTTTAAATCTGACTTTCAGCATGATTCATGAAATTGGTTCTGGAAAATAAATTCAAATATAGATTAAGCTGCAAGAAAAAAAAAGGGAGTGGTGAGCAAAGGTGGACTAACGAGGAGTTAGAAGAAGGGATCTGTGCTAAATCCTTCTACTAGCTACGTTGGAGGAGCTCTGGTAGCATAGTGTCTAAGGCACTTGACTGCTAACCAGAAGGCTGGCAGTTCAAACCCACCAGCCACTCCTTGGAAGGAAGGTTGAGCAATCCTACTTCCGTAGTGATACTGCCTTGGAAAGCCAAGGCAGGGTCGCTATGAGGCGGGGCCGACTCGACGGCACATAACAACAAACAACAGTTATGTTGGATGAGTCCATAAATCACATTTAAACTCAGTTTTCTCATCTCATGCAACCTTTAGAAGAAAGAAAAGAGGTAGTGTATGTGCTATAATTTTGGAATCTATAGGAGAAAGTGTGGCAAAATTACAAAACATTATTATGATGTTTGCATAGCTTATGCCTACTTCATGTCACCTCATATATTAGCTAAGTGTATTACAACAATCTATCCTTGACAGACAAATCTAAAAAAGATTTCTCCCAGCCCTGTAAAGAGTTCACATTGTGCCCACCCAACTTATCATTGCTATTATCATTATAGGAAAAGATACATACATTTATACCAATAAAAATGCCAATAAAAACTCCTTCTAGGTCAATGAGTAAGGAAAGTCAAAGACATATGGTTAGTCACTACTAGACGTGTACCCAAGAGTGGCCGAATAGAAGATGATAGCTGCCTCATCAGAGTAGAAAAAACAGATGTCCATGTTAAATTCTGGCAACTCAGAATTTTACACATCACTGAGTGAAGGAGCTCTGGTGATGTAGTGGTTATGGCATTTGGCTGCTAACCAGAATTTTGGTGGTTTGAACCCACCAGCCCCTCCGTGGAAAACAGATGAGATGGTCTGCTTCCATAAAGATTTACAGCCTTGGAAACCCAATCACTGTGAGTTGGAATGGACTCCATGGCAGTGAGTTTGGTTTTCGAATTCTGACGGTGAGGTGGTAAGGCATTTGACTGCTAACCAAAAGGTAGGTGGCTCTAACCCACGAGCTGCTCCACAAGAGCAACATTAGGCAGTCTGCTGACATAAAGATTTATAGCCTTGGATACCCTATAAGGCAGTTCTACTCTGTCTTTTAGGGTTGCTGTGAGTCAAAATCCACTCAATGGCAGTAGGTTTTTTTCTTAATCTTATTTTTAATAAAAGAGAAAATAAATAGAAAAGGTTGAATGTATTAATGTTATTTATATTTTTGTCAAACAGACACAAAAATACAAAAAAATGTGTAGTTAATCTTAGGAAAAATGTCAATAGATTCAATGATAGGAAACATAATCACTTCTTTCTTTTAAATGATGAGCATAGAAATTTGTAATTGATATATTATGTTTTTCTGGATTTGCATATATTTAAAGTCAAACATATTTTCTTTTTCCCTTGGTTTTTCCTCTTTACATATTTTTACTTTTTCCTAAAAAATTGAAGTATACACTCGGATAGATATCTGTAGGGTTTGATCTTCAGATTAAGCTTTTCCACATTGACTATTTCCCTTTGACAATCTGGCTCCATAATTATTTTCTCTTTGAAACATTTTTGGACTTTCCTATACAAAGTTAGTTATTCCTGCTTTATGCTGTTGCTGTTTTCCCCAAACTGCCAGTAGACACCTCTACTATGACTCTTACTATATTTCACAGTAATCACTTGCTAATATGAACCTCTTGTTTAACTAAGCTCTGAGTCTATCTCATTCATCTTTAAATTCCAATGTTTAGCTTCCATGGTACCTGGTAGATGCTATATATCAAACAGGAGTGAAAGAATAAGCAAAATAGCCACTTTCATTTTTCTAGAAGTGTGAAAAAATGTTATGATTTTGAACCTATTTCAAAAATTAACATTCTTGATTCTTCCACCTAGTCCCTATGATTTTATATTTGGTATTTCTGCTAGTCTTTGCTATTCAACATTTTCCTATTTGAGAAATGAAGTTATTGAAGCTGATGTGATAACTAATGTTAATTACTGTGCAAAGTGCACTCAAACTGAGGACTTTTGATTATATTACAAGTGATCAGGACATACATAGATGAATATGGTCTGTGGTCTGTAAAGAGGAACTGGCATCATCAGAGCTAGGAGAAGTCTGTACCAAGAAAACAAAAAGTACACAAAAGCAACAAACAAATATGCGAATGTGAAGAATCTTTTAAAATAAGAAAATATATTCTCATATTAGCCTATTCATAAAAAGATATTTACATGCTAAACAAACTAGTTTGTGTTTCTTTTTTTAGTGAATTTAGTTGTAGTCCTTGAGTTGATAGATCTGACATGCTGTCAAGAGCCATGTAGAAACAGCAGTAGATGCACTGAGCAGAATTACTGTGGCATCAAAATTTTAAGTTGAGCTGTTTATGATGACAATGAAAAGATAATACCCATCATCATCATTTAAAAAATATTAAGGAAGAAGAAGTACAAAGCCAGTTGCAAGTCCTGATTTTTCATGTATCTCAATATACTCTTAAGCAAAGCTTCCAATTTTATTTGGTTCAACAGTAATGACTTACCCTTATGTCAATTTCAACTCATGGCGACCCCATGTGTATCAGAGTAGAACTGTGCTCCATAGCATTTTCAATGTCTGATTTTTCATAAGTTGATCACCAAGTCTTTCTTCCAAGAAATCTTAGTGGACTCAAAACTCCAACTATTTGGTTAGCAGCAAAGAATGTGAACCATTTGCTCCCTCAGGCACTCTAGTTCACCAGTTCTCCCTAAAACTATGGGAGTGAACCACATGGACTATTGAATCCTAATAAGCTGATGATGCAATACATTAAAAAGTTTTTTAAGGGTGATTTTTTATCTTTGAAAACACTAAACATAAGTGACCTTACAAAGCCTCACTTATGCATTTATTCATTCAGCCAAAGGCTAATGAGTGCCAGCAATCTGCATGGAATTGTACTGGGCATTGTCATATGCCTTTTAAGAAATGTATGTGATCTCTCTCTTGCTTTCTCTCTGTCTTGTCTATTTCTACACATATACACATACACACACAATTTGTAAAAATACATGCATATATGTTTAACGAAATTGAAAAAAAACATATTTAGCTTGGAATTTCCTTGAGACAAAAATTCTAAGTATATACAGATGCATGAGTCATGCAGATTTATTGTATAAATCTCTGAGAGAAGTATTATGATTTGATCAATTGCAATTCTCTCTTGACTCCAAAGAAGAGTATTTAGGTATAAAGGGCAAAACTTAGACTTTTAAAATAAAAATATGTACTATAAAAGTTGTAGTGTTTCCCTTCACAAAGGGAGGATTCTGATTAAGCAATGCCAGCTTTAACTATCAGAATTCTGACTGTTGTTTACTTTCCTAACAATGTTATTTATAGAGGTATATCCTCAAGCTCAAAAATGCTGAAGGTTCATAACAAGAGCATATAAAAAGTGCATTCTCAATCGGACCATCAAACATGTTCGTTATGTAAATATCTATATTTATTTGACAAACTAAAAAAGCAAATTGCATAAAGCATTCAATTTGCCATAAAGAACACCTTCTTGAAGTTTTATGTAGATATATAAAAAAGATTTATCTTGCATTCATATATATTTAAATCCAACATAGATACAAAAAAGTCTTAGGACTGAAAAGGTGCTGAGATATAAATAAAACATAAAAGTAAAGCAAAAAAAAAGAAAAGCTGACATTTAAATTCTTGAAGACAGTAAAATTGAAGATAAAACTTGCAGAAGAACTAACATATTCTAAATAAAGGAGGAAAAACCCAACAAAATATAACATGGATTTCATGTTAATTAATGCAAACCAAACAGAAAATTCTATCTCTTCATTATTATTTCCCCTCCACTAATATTCAGTTATTCCTAAACCCTGATATTTTTACCTTTACATATCCCTTCAGTCAATGCCTTGTTCACCATAGAACTCCTGACCTACTTAAGTACTCATATATTTAATCTGGACCATTTCAATAGTGTTCTAGCTTGTTTTCTTCCATCTAATCTTGACCTTCTTTATATCAGTATTATGATGCCAGGATAATGTTTCTTAATTGCATTTCTATTCATCTTATTCCTCTATTTAAAATTTTTCAATGGCTCATGATTGCCTCAGAATAACATTAACATTCTTTAACATGGCATATTACTTTCTCCATTATCTGGTCTCTGCCTGTATTACCAAGGAGTCCTGGTGCAATGGTTAAAATGCTCAGCTGCTAAGCGAAAAGTCAGTTCTAACTCACCAGCTGCTCTGTGGAAGAAAGATGTGGCAGTCTACTTCGGTAAAGATTTACAGTCTTGGAAACCCTATGGGGCAGTTCTACTCTGTCCTATAGGTTTGCTGTGTTTTGGAATCGGCTTGAGTACAATGGGTTTGGTTTTAGTTTTGCCTACATTACCAGCTTCATATCTCAGTTATTCCTCATTATATTTGCAAATATATTATGCTGTTTTGCCTTTTGCACAGGTTGTTCCCTATGCCTGGAATGCAATTCTAAATGTATGTCAAATGACCACAAATCTCAGCTGAAGCATTCTTCACTTTCACATGTCTTCCTTGACCATCTTGAGCTAAAGTATGTGACAACCTCCTTGTGTTGCAATGCACCTCATTTATACTTTCTACCATCATATCTACCCTAAACACTTGTGATTGTTATGTCTTTCCCCTTGATAAATAGAGCTCCTTGAGGGAAAAAATATTCATCATTGAATCTGTTGTGCTTATGGTGGATGCTTAATGACCATTCAGCTGAATTAACAATAACTAAGCAAATATAGGGCACAGACCCTGGAGTCAGGCTACCTGAGGTACAATGATGTTTGTTTACCTTTCCTTGGCAAAGCTTCTTAGACTCTGCACGCATCAGTGCCTTATCCAAAAAATGGGAATGACAATGCCTATCTCAGAAGGCTGTTGTGAGGAAAAAGCAAGTTAATATATGTAAAGTACCTGGTTTATAGTAAATGCTATGTTAGTATTTGCTCTCTTTACATAACAAAATCTATTGCACATTTACTTTGTGTCAGATATTTTCTTAGTAACTCAGGATACAGCAATAGGCATGGGAACAAAAAGATTGAATGAAAGTGGTGGATTGTCTGCAGCTATGTCAATAATTATGTCAATGAATTTTACATTTTTATAAGGGAATTACATTGTGGAAAGCCTAGAAATTAAAAATGAAGCAAGTCCAAATTCATAGTTTTTGCTTGTTTTGTTTCCCTTCACCAGAGAAGTGGGAGATTTGGGCAGATCACACATAGAAAGATATACCATGGTGCCTGTATATATTATGATTCTTCCAAACCAATTCCACCCTTTAGAAATGGAATATTCTCTAGGGAGATAGCCAGAGAATTATTTTGTGATAGCTTGTCTAGTTTTTCTATGATTTGTCTTTCATGAACTGATATCTAGTTAACAGTAAATTCACAGGGATTAAATTTACTATTATACAATTCTTTTCATACTTATTATTTGCCTACAAGGTATTGTTAGACTACTATCATCTAAATAAGAAAGTAAGTTAAGATTAGTAGATTATTTATCTTTTATGTCACAGTTTTCAATTTCAAGCATTGGATTCTGACAGATTTAAGCAGAAAAATGAATTTATTAAAAAGCCATTGCAAGGTGGGAGTGGGGTGGAGGTGTATTTCACAGAATCTCTAGAAAACTGGAAACAAGAGTTGGAAGTTTGGTAACCAGCAAGAATGCCAGAATACAGTTGCAGAGCTGTCTCGTAATACAGCCTTGCTGCTGTTACGAGACACTAGATACATTCACTGCCAACATTGTCCATACTGTTTATCAGATGTTACTTCTAGAATAGCTTGTTCTTGAAATCAGGTGTAGCAAACACTTGGCCACTAGTCACCACTAAAATGGACTCAGCATGATCCCTGCTTCTTATGTCACTATTCAAAGCCTGAACCAGGGCTATCTGTTGCAGTCTAATTCACAAGCCTGAACTTTAGATACAAGGCAGGTTTACTACTTTATTAATTGAGTATACTGTATTTTGAGCTCTCCAGTGGAGAAGGAGATTCAGACATCAGAAAGAATAGCAAGAGTGAATTACCTCTGCTAAAAATATATTCATTAACACTGAAGTCTTAACCAAATGAAAACCAGTTAAAAACACAAGATCTATTTTGATAATAGATGACATAATAGGGAATAGCACTCAAATCTTACAATGAAATTGATTTGGGCCTACTTCTTAGCAAGGTATTTTCAATGTGACATTTTAAGTCCATGTATGAAAACTTTGAGGCAGTGTTATAAACAGTTCCTGTTATACAAACTTCCTACTTCTTTCATTGTTTCTCTGAGTATTGATAGTTATCAGTCTTTTTCACTGGAAGAAAGGGCATTTTTAATGCTTATATAAAATCTAAACAAGAAGGAAGAACAATAAAACAGATTTAGTTCTGATCTAAGCATTGCAAAGTTGTCTGTTCAAGCAAGATATTTGAGGACAGTTTATTTATAATAAGTACAAATGAATTAATGTAATTAATTGAGTTTTTTTTTTTTTTTTTCAAAATGAGAAAATTGAAAAAGGGAATTAGCTGCAGTCTTACTGGGGGATATAGTTACTATCAAATGGTGAGTGTAAAAGGATTGTAGAGGCAGACAGGAGTATCAGATTATGGCTAGAGTTTGTCATCAATTCAAGTAAAAACCATGTAAATATATCATGACTAGTTTAAGTTTCATTCAGTCTCCTCATCTGTAAACTGCTGGGGTAAAGGGTGGGGAGAACACTGAAGGAGAAAGGAAGAGTTACTATTGATTGAGTGGTGGTATGTGTCAGGCACTGTACAAAAACCCTTCATACTTGACTGACTCCATTCTTGTTGTGTACCATTGTATCAACTCCAACTTACTGCAACCCTATCTGACATAGTGAACCTATATGACCAAGTAGAACCACCTCATAGGGTTTCTTACACTCTAATTTTCATGGAGCAGATCACCAGGCCTTTTCTCCCAGGGAATGGCTGATAGGTTCTAATTGCAGCCCGTTTGGTTAGCAGCTGAGTGCTTAACCATTGCACTACCAGGCCTCCTTCAGTAACCTCCAGTCTCTCTAAAATTCTTTTATTCTAGAATTCTACATGTTGATTACATATGCACTTGGCCAATAAAAGGAATTGAGAAAAGAATACTTTGTAACCAATTTTTTAAATGTGAAGAATAAACATAGACTATATTACCTGACATTCCATCAGTCAGAAATTTTGAGCCAATATTTTTAACACTGAAAGTTAGTAAATGTTTTAGTCAGCATGCATTTCTGATGTACCTACAGTGTGTTTAAAGTTAGGACAAGGGAGGAGAGTAATTTCTCTCAAGTGGCTAAAGATGCTGAAGAATTGCAGAACCCTGAGATGTGTTCAAATAATCCACAGGTTAAATCTTGTCCAGTAATTTTTATTGTATATTGATTCTTAAAGGAGCTCTGGTGCATAGTACCTAAGGCATTTGACTGCTAATTAGAAGGCTGGTGGTTCAAACCCACCAGCCACTCTTCGGAAGGAAGATTGGCAATCTACTTCCTTTATGGTACTGCCTTGGAAACCCAAGGACAGGTTGCTATGGCTTGGATCTGACTTGATAGCAATGAATTTGTTTTTCTTTTTTTTCCAATTGATTCTTAAAATATTATGAGTCTTTCACTACAACACCCTTTTTACTAATATATCACATACAAAACCAAAACAAACCCACTGCCATCGAGTCATGTCCAACTCATAGCGACCCCTTCTTGGGTTTCCGAGGCAGTATCACTATGGAAGTAGATTGCCCAACCTTCCTTCCCAGGAGTGGCTGGTGGGTTTGAACCACCAGCCTTCTGGTTAGTAGTCAAGTGCCTTAGGCGTTACGCTACCCGAGCTCCTATTATCACATAGCTAGGAATTTTTTTTTTCTCTCTCTCTGTTAGAGTTAGTGATTCAATGGAATTTCTTTTCTTTCAATAAAATATATATGGGTCATCACGTGTAATGATTTAACAAATACAAAAATCAATGTTAGACATTTGAGGTTTCCCCTAAGGCATTTGACTGCTAACCAGAAGGCTGGCAGTTCAAACTCACCAGCCACTTCTCTGAAGGAAGATGGGGCAATCTACTTCTGTAGTGATACTGCCTTGGAAACCCAAGGAGGGGTTGCTATGAGTCAAATCTGACTCAACGGTACTGATTTTGTTTTTTTTTTTTAAAGCTAGAAAATACCCAAACCATGGTATTTTCAATTGCCTCATATGTGTGTGAAAGCTGGGCAATGCAAAAAAGAAGGGTAGATACCGTGGAATTGTGGTGTTGGCAAAGAATACTGAAAGTTCCATGGATGAACAGAAGAATGAACAAATCTGTCCTGCAAGAAGTGAAGCCAGAATGCTCCTTAGAGGCGAGAATGGCCGAACTTTGTCTCACCTGCTTTGGTCATGTTGTCAGATGGACCACGCCCTGGGGAAAGATATCATGCTTGGTAATGTAGAGGGTCACTGGTAGTGTAGTGCCTTAAGCAGTTGACTGCTGACCAGAAGGCTGGCGGTTCATACCCACCAGCCACTTCTTGGAAGGAAGATGGGGCAATCTACTTCCATAGTGATACTGCCTCGGAAACCCAGGAGGGGTCGCTATGAGTTGGGTCTGACTTGACGGCACATAACAACAACAGCAATAACAAAGTAGAGGGTCAGTGAAAGAGGAGAAGACCCTCAATGAGATGGTTTGACACAGTGGCTGCAACGATGGGCTCAAGTATAGCCAGGAATGCGAGGATGACGCACAACCGAGCAGTGTTTTGTTCTGTTGTATACAGTGGTGCTATGAATCAGAGCCAACTTGATGGCACCTAACAAGATACTAGTTATATCTATTCCTTTTAAAGGACAAAACACCCAACGAGTTATTGGAAAACACATAGAATCTTGACTGTAGATTGAGTTTGTTTTGCATTGATGAGTCAGCACAGATGAAATTTCAAACAGGCTTTGATTAGAAGAGCTCTAAAACTTATTTCAAATATAACAGTATGCGAAACACTAAAGGGTAAATAATTTATCGCACATTTCAAAGTTCTAAGAAGAGATTGTAGCTTGCTTCAAAGACAAACACAGAGCCCATGACCATTCTACTTAAGTAATTTAACCCACATTTTGTGTGAAATGATATTGTCTGTCTCAACACTATTCTCATAGGAGGAAATTAACAGATTTGCCATTTGATCCTGACAAAGGGGGAGAAAAAAGTTTTGGAAGTACAGTTCTCTAGTCCATATTTTTTCACACTCTCTGATCTCAAATTCTTGCTTTTCTATTTTTGTTTTCTGTACTGAGATTTAATGGTACTTTCTCATAATTATAATACCCTATGTAGCAGTGGAAGATCTAGAAAAAAAAATGAGGAAAGTAGGGAAAACAAAATGTTTTGTTCCTGTGCCAAAAAATAATAACACAAAGTAAAATACAGTAGTATTTTGAGGGAGCTTTATGAGTTTATATTTTTAGGAAGATGATACACAATTTTCAAAAGCTTACAAATTGCACCTCAGCCTAAAATTCTGACTTCACTTAAGCTCTCAGACTCCTCAAAGTGTTTCTAAACACTTCATATACAATATGAATTGCAGCATCCTTTTATTTTAATTTGTACTCTGAAACAAGGAATACAGTTTAAATTTTATACCACAATGTACTGATGTCTCTGGAGGGCAGTGGTATTTACAGGAGAATGAGAAAGATTGATTGAGTTCATGGCTCCCCCTGTTGGTATGTATCTAGTGGATGGTATTTAATGGGCAGAGCTCTGGTGGTGTAGTGCCTAAGGCATTTGACTGCTAACCAGAAGGCTGGTGGTTCAAACCCACCAGCCACTCCTTGGAAGGAAAGTTGGGCAATCTACTTCTGTAGTGATACTGCCTCCGAAACCCAAGGAGGGGTCAGTATGAGTCAGATCTGACTCCATGGCAGTAAATTTTAGTTATCTTCCCACTAGCATTGGCAATGAAGTAGCCACCAGATGGACAAGAGATGGGCAAGAACTTGTTCCTGACCATGCTTATGCAGACTGCTCAAAACAGAGGAGGATAAACAGCAAACCTAAGAAAAAGCTGTTAGAAGTTGTAATCTTACTTTGTTCTGTGAATCTGACATTAAGAAAGATGTTGGAAAAAATAAAGAATTTTCAAAACATTATGTCTGCTATCAAATGGTGACAAAGATCAAACCTCTAATGCTTCCAACTTTTCTCAGGCCTTGTGTTCTTATTTTGCATGTTAATTTGTTTTTAATTATACAAATTAATAAATAAGTGAACATGCATAAGAGTAGATAAGCTTGACTCCAAACATTTTCAAAGACCCATTGGGATAGATTTATTTTAAGAAATACAGACTCAAAAGAAGCAGAAAGAGCTAATAGTATCCTCAGATGTCAAATGCTTACAGAAAACACCCATTCTCATAAAAGTAACTGTGTGTAAAAAATGTTTGGCAGATTTCACTAACTTCAACAAGCATAATGATTTTATAATGTTAATGGTTTCTTTTGTTACAATTTTCCTTTCTCGTTAGAAATTAGCAAAATCCAAGAACATAAAATTCTCTAGCTTCTTGTCCCATTATAACATCTTTTAAAAGTCTATTTAATTGGTGAATTAGCAAGCATTATCTATGTATTTGAGAATCCTGTTAAATGGAATTATATAAAAAACACATTTATATTTCTAAACAAGTAAGAAATTTCAGATTGAAGAAAAGACTACACAAATGTGTTTTTTTTTGTGTGTGTTCCATCTTTTCTTCAAATTTCCACCCTCCCCACAAAAGAGGATAACAAAATCCATTATGTGACAATAACTGAAATGTACATTATCATCATCATTACCAAATAGTTTTCAAGAGCACCTGTCCAAGCAGAGATGACAGAAACTGAAACCTCTCTCTTAGAATCTTGTGTCTTTGATGAAAGGGTCCAGATGTCATTTTATCAAAAACTTGGGTGCCTGTGATAAGGACAACTTTCGTTTTTCCTAAAGCAATCCCAAAACAGTTTATTTGAAAGGTCTGAAGGATATATCTGTAAATACACTCACCTTAAAAAAAAAGTTTTATTTTGCTTTAGGTGAAAGTTGACATATCAAATTAGTTTTCCAATCAATAATTCATACACAAATTGTTCCATGACGTTGGTTGCAGTGTGTCAGCACTCTCCCCTTTACTCCTTGGGTTCCTTGTTTCCATTAGTGCACTTGTCTATTGTAAATTAAATTGAAAATACGTTCTCTATGAACAAATAGATTTACAGAAACAGAAGACCCATAGCACCATTAGGAAGAAGAGAAGCTATGCTAGTGGTACTCCAATAATTGGGGTTAACATTGCTACTACAAATTTTATTTTGGAGAAAAAGTAAGATGAATATAGAAAAGCAACTAATACAGTATTTTTAAAAAACACTTGATTCTATGCTTGCAGTGCTTTTTTACTTATGGGCATTGATACAATCCACTCAGGACATGATTTTTTGAGAGACATTGCCAGAGTACCCAACAGGAGTTACTTTTTCTAAACTCTCCATGTAACTAGACAGATTGGTCCATTTAGTTTTTCTTAGAACAGTCAAGAAATCCAGGCTGATTGCATACACTGTACATACTGCACTATTTCACCAAGAAGATATAGTTTGGCTTCCAGCCAAACAAAAGACAGGCATATGAGTGGAAGATGTACATGAGGTAGATACCCTCCTTGGAGAGAACAATCATGGGAGAAAGAGGGGCTGTTTATGTATAGGGAGACAGTTCAGGGGGCAGGAATGCATGGAGGAATGGGCATAGGGTAATGTCATGAGACACATGAGTAATGTCAGGAGACAACGTGTGTGTGAACTGCTGTATGGAAAGTGAATTTGCTCTGTAAACTTTCACCCAAATCACAATTTAAAAAAAAAAGAAGATACAGTTTCCACAAGAAGCTCGGGGAAACATTTTGCCTGTATCTTGAGATTGTGGGGTGGGGTTGAAAGGAGTGTCCTCTTATAACTACACACTGACATGACTATAGGGTTTCCACAGGAGAGGGAGGACAAACTCCCTTTAAGCACTTGCAGGATAACTCATATACCGATGGATTCTACAGAAGGCAGCAGAAATTGGAAGTTGCAAAGGGACCATGACTGAGATTTTACAGTCACGCCTCAGCAGACAGCAATTACCATCAGTTTCATTTGGGCACAGAAGAGGTTGAGAGTTATAGTGTATAGCTATAAAATAATGTGATTGATGTTAGTGGATTCTGGAAGACAGTCTTATATATTTTATGGAAACACCTTGTATCCCAGGGGAAGACCACACATTGGTTTAGTTATGTAAATAGACAAATGGCTGTGAACATGTTTGTTATGTTATTTAATGAAGTTTACCATTTTTCAACTAAATGAAGTCCTGTGTTTTTCAAAAACAATATTATTTCTATAGAAATACCAAAGATACAGACTTAAGAGATATTAGGTATATAGATTACAAATCTCATGGAATTCATTATATTTAAAGTGGAAGATTGCAATTATTAATATGGAGTTAAGTATCAGTTTTAATGAATTAATGGTATAATTTTGGCCCAAATTAACTTATTAAGTTTATTAACTTAGTTTATTTATATTGTTCCAATTGTTTATTTTAGTTTTAATGTTCTAATATATCTTCAAGGAGCTGTGGTGGTGCAATGGTTAAGGAATTTGGCTGCTAACCCAAAGGTCAGTGGTCCAAACCCAGTAGCCACTCTGAGGAAGAAAGATGAGGCAGTCTGCTTCTGTGAACATTTACAGCCTTGGCAATCCAAAGGTGGTCACTATGAGTCAGAATTGACTCGATGGCAATGAGTTTGGTTTTTTAATATATCTTTAATTAGTTTATTTATTTTCTATTTATTTAGCATATTTTATATTCTAATATATCTTTGTGTGTGTGTGTGTGTCTGTGTATGTATAACTCACTGCCTGCCATTGAGTCAATTCCAACTCATAGTGACCCCCATGTTGTTGTTGTTTTTATGTGCTGTCAAGTCAGACCCAACTCATAGTGACCCCTTCTTGGGTTTCTAAGGCAGTATCACTATGGAAGTAGATTGCCCAAACTTCCTTCCAAGGAGTGGCTTGTGGGTTTGAACCACCAGCCTTCTGGTTAGCAGTCAAGTGCCTTAAGCATTAGGCCACCAGAGCTCCTAGTAACCCCCATAGTGTTTCCAATCTTTACAGAAGCAAAATGCCTCATCTTTCTTCTGTGGAGTGGCTGGTGGGTTCAAATTGCTGAACTTTTGGTTCAGCCCATTGCCTTATCCACAATGCCACCAGAACTTTTATATGTATCTATGTATGTCTGTCTGTCTATCTATCTCCACAATTTCAATACTATATGCCATTAGGAAAGGAGTTAACCAGGTCTGAAGCATGAGTAAACTGGTTGTTGAGCTGATTGTATATTATCTTCACCATGAGTTATTTAAGCCCTTGCTTTCTCTGCATTCTCCATAGTATCTGTTCTGTTCTTTGAAAGCACTAGGCATCTCAAGAGAAATATCATATAAGCAAAAGGGCCCTTTACCAGGGAGAGGACAGAATGGGTGGGCTGATGACAAGCTTCAGGTCTGAAACTAAGAGGGAGTGGTCATCTATGGGCTATAATAAATTCTGGCTCAGGTTTGCACTGTCCTGTTCTTTAATGTTCATTAGACTCACCTTGAGACCTATAGAATTCCCTGATCCCTGGACCACTTGCCAGAGCAATTAAATCAGAATTACCTGGATGCCTGGGTAATTCCAGTGATTGTGAAGATGAGGACCACGTCACTGAATGTTTAGATGACCAGTGCTCCCAAGGAGAGTCCAGGTCCCAACCTTACATATTGGGTGATTTGATTCTAAATCCTATCCAATCAGGATGGGAGGACGAGATGACGTGCTATAGACTATAGATTTCTAGCTGGAGGCTCAAAGTGAGTAGAAACCAGCAGATGGGGGACTCATTGAATGCCTCACCCCTGTTCTTGCAAGATAATCAGAAGTCTGGAGTAGAGGCAGGTAGTAGGGGTTTAGTGAGGAGTGTTGTTTTAGAGAGAGACCAGGCTCATGCTGGCCTTTATGGAGACAGAGAAAGATTCAGGGGTTTGTCAGGGTTGTAGAGAGGGCTTTCTACCTTGCATTTGGAGATGGACAAATTCTCATGATTTTGTTTGTGTTTTTTGCTTTTGTTTTCTCTGTAGTTGGGTCTGGTTGGTGAAAACCAAATCCAGACCCCTTGCCATTGAGTCAATTCTGACTCATGGTAACCCTGTAGAACAAAGTAGAACTGCCCCATGGGGTTTCTGAGGCTGTAAATCTCTACCAAAGTAGACTGTCTCATCTTTCTCCCATGGAATGATTGGTGGGTTTGAACTGTCAAACTTTTGGATAGCAGCTGAATGCTTTAGTCACAGCACTTGAGCTTTCTTGTAAAGTCATTAATATAGCTGACAGAGGCATAAACTGATGGCCTACATGTATGTATGTTATGAAATGAAGAAATTTGATGGTGGGTTATTTAATTTGATCAATAAAAAAGGACAACTGATGCAAACAAATTGATGCATAAGCCTGAATTGCCCAGGGTGTCCATATTGATTCCATTAAGTGGGAAGCCTATGAACTTCACTGAATTTTATGGGAATTAGGAGAGAACCACTGTGAGGCAAAATGTGGCATAATCTGACCTATCTAGAAGGTCTCCTCTGAACTGATGTCCTGAGTCTTAATTCTTTCTCTATGCAGGCGGTGTCAGCTCCCAACATCCCTAAAGAATTCAGCTTCTGTTTCTCCCCCCATTCACTCCTTAAATGAATTTTTCTGCAGAAGAAGAGGCTAAGGGCACAGACTATGGAGTTTCACAGCCTGGATGTGTGTCTTAGTTTTGCTCCATTCTAGTTATGTATCCCTACATAATTGTTATTGTTGTTAAGTGCCATCAGGCTGGTTCCAAGTTATAGCAACCCTAGGTACAACAGATCGAAACACTGCTGGGTCCTGCACCATCCTAATAATCTTTGTTATGACTGAACCCATCATCAAAGCCACTATGTCAATCCATCTTGTTGAGAGTCTTCCCCTTTTTTGCTGAACCCCTACTTAATCAAGCATGATATTTTCTCCATGAATTGATCCCCTCTGACAACATAACCAAAGTAGGTGAGACGAAGTCTGGTCATTTTCCCTTCCAAGGAGCATTCCAGCTGCACTTCTTCCAGGACAGATTTGTTTGCTCCTCTGGAAGCCCAAGTTATTTTCAGTATACTTCACCAACACCAAAATTCAAAGGCATCAACTCTTCTTCAGTCTTCCTTATTCATTATCCAGTTTTCACATGCATATGAGGTGATTGAAAATACCATGGTTTGGGTTAGGTGAACCTTAGTCTTCAAAGTGACATCTTTGTTCTTCAACATTTTAGAGGACTTTTGCAGCAGATTTTCCCAATGCAATATGACATCTGATTTCTTGACTGCTGCTTCCATAGGTGTCGACTGTGGATCCATGTAAAATGGAAATAATTGACAACCTCAATCTTTTCTCCATTTATTGTGATGTTGCTTATTGCTCCAGTTGTGAGGATTTTTGTTTTCTTTATGTTGAAGTGTTACTCTACACTGAAGACTGTAGTCTTTGATCTTCATTAGTAAGTGCTTCAAGTCATCTTCACTTTCAGCAAGCAAGGTTGTGTCATCTGCATATTGCAGGTTGTTAATGCATCTTCCACCAACTCTAATGCTTCACCCTTCCTCATATGGTCCAACTTCTTGGATTATTTGATCAGCATACAGATTGAGTAAGTATGGTGAAAAGATGCAACCTTGTGCAAGGGTGACGCACACCCTTCCTGATTTTTAACCATGAAGTATCCCCTTTTTCTGTTCAAACCACAGCTTCTTGGTCTATGTACAGTTTCCTCATCACACAATTAACTGTTCTGGAATTCCCATTCTTCATAATGTTATCCATAATTTGTTAGGATCCACACAATTGAATGCCTTTGCATAGTCAATAAAACATAGGTAAATATCTTTCTGGTATTCTTTGTTTTCAATCAACATCCATCTGACATCAGCAATAGTATCCCTTGTTCTATGTCCTCTTCTGAATCCAGCTTGAATTTCTGGAAGTTCCCTGTCAATATACTGCTGCAACCATTTTTTAACATCTTCAGCAAAATTTTACTCGTATGTGGTATTAATGATATTGTTCAATAATTTCTCCATTCTGTTGGAAAACCTTTCTTTGGAATGGGCATAAATACTTGTCTCTTCCAGTCTGTTGGCCAGGGAGCTGTCTTCCAAATTACTTGGCATAAACAAGTAAGTGCCTCCAGCACTGCATCCAGTTGTTGGAACATCTTAATGGGTATTCTGTCAGTTCCTGGAGCTTTGTTTCCTTCAGTGCAGCTTTGATGTCTTCTTTCACTATCGTCGGTTCTTGATCATGTGCCACCTCCTGAAATAGTTGAACATTAACCAATTCTTTTTGATACAGTGACGGTGCATTCCTTCCATCTTCTTTTGATGCTTCCTGCATCACTCAACATTTCACTGATAGAATCATTCAATATTACAACTCGCTGCTGAATTTTTCCTTCACTCATTTTCAGCTTGAGAAATGCCATGTTATTCCTACTTGGTTGTCTAATTCCAGATATTTGCACATGTCATTATAATAATTTACTTTGTGTTCTTGAGCTGCTCTTTGAAATCTTCAGTTCAGCCCTTTTATCTTATAATTTCTTCCATTTTCTTTAGCTACTCTCTGTTCAATATTAAGTTTCAGTCTCTTCTGACAAATATTTTGATCTTTTCTTCCTTTCCTGCCTTTTTAATAACCTTTTGCTTTCTTCATGTATGATGCCATCCCACAACTCATCTGTTTTTTGGTCATTGGTGTTCAATGAGTCAAATCTATTCTTCATATGTTCTCTAAATTCAGGTGGGATATAGAGAAGGTTATATTTTGTCTCTTGTGTACTTGTTTAAATTTTCTTCAGCTTCAACTTAATCTCACATATAAACAATTGATGGTCTGTTCTGTAGTCAGCTCCTGGCCTTGTTTTGACTGAATATATTGAGTTTCTCCATTGCCTCTTTCCACAAATGTAGTCAGTCTGATTCCTATGCATTCCATCTGGTGAGGTACAGGTGCATAGCTGCTGTTTATGTTGTTGAAAAAAGGCATTTGTAATGCATAAGTCATTGGTCTTCCAAAACTATTTATCATGTGATTTCCAGTGTTATTTCCATCACCAAGGCCATATTTTCTAACCACAGATGATTGTCTTTGTTTCCAACTTAAGCATTCCAATCACAAATAATTATCAACACATCTTGATTGCATGTTTGGTCAATTTCAGACTGTAGAAGTTGGTAATAATATTCAATTTTTTCACCTTTGTCTTTATTGGTTGGTGCATAAATTTGAATAATAGTACTATTAGCTGGTCATCGTTGTAGACTTATGGATATTATGATTTTAATACTTAGATCTTACTTACAAACCTCCTGAGGATAAGCTTTGTGCCATTTCTGTTCTTATTTACACATGTTCTTATTTACACATTTCTGTTCTTATTTACACATTGGAACCTGCCATGATCACTGGAACAGTGGGATGTGTAAGTGCTGTCTTAGCCTATCTCAAAAAAGGTTGCATGTGTCATATGAATAGAAACAGCTCTCTGGCAAATGTTATTAGCTGCTGTGCAGTTGGCCTAGGACTCATAGCAACCCCATGCACAATGGAACAAAACACTGCCTGGTCCTGTGCCATCTCCACGATCAGTGTGGATTGGACCATCATGATCCATAGGATTTTCACTGGCTGTTTTTAAAAGTAGGTAACCACATCTTCTTCCTAGTCTATCTTAGTCTTCCTAGTCTGCCTTAGGCTGGAAACTCTGCTGAAACCTGTTTAGCATCATAGCAGCACACAGGCCTCCACTGACAGATGGGTGGTGGCTGTGCATGAGGTACATGGGCTGGGAATCGAACCTGGGTCTGCCCAGGTTCTGCCACTGAACCAACAATCTCTGGCAAATATGGAACTGTATTTTTACATAATTGAATTGTATGTTGAACTAGCATTTTCTCTATTTATTTTTATTGTTTCAACTGCACAAACCAGAAAATGTCATGAGGTAATATTTTTACGTTATAAATATTTTTCTTTCGTTCTTTACAACTACTAAAACATTCTGAGAGATCACAACACATGTAGAAACCAAAAAACCAACACACTCTCAACTGTTTCTCTTTTCCTCTTTTATTCAAGCAGTGCAACCTTTTCTCTCCTTCCTGTATCAATTCATACGTTAATTGTATTATTTTCCTCTCAGTATATCTTGTCACAATACTGTGAATAGAGCAGTCTCCAAAAGCAAATGTTATACTATTAATTTGCTCCAGCTTTGAAAAACAAAAACAAAAACAAAAACTTTTATTCATAATGGTGTCCTAGGGGTGTGAAATAGTTGGATAAATTGTGTTTTGTGCATTTTCCTCTCCTCAGCTTTTGGAGAAGTTCAGGTCATTTTGTCAATTCTTGGAGTCAGTGTCAAGCACTTTTTTCCTCAAAAGAAGACATTTTTATAATTTTTTAAAATTTGCACTAAAGTGACTGACTATACCATAACAGCTTTGGTAAAGGTTTGTACAGGTATGTCAATTGTAAACCAATCCTTAATTACCTATGGAACTCCTGGCAAACAGTCTTCCAGGGTTAAACTACCAGAACTAAACCCACTGCCATCAAGTCAGTTCCAACTCATAGAGATCCCCATTGGATTTCCAAGGCTGTAAATCTTCATGGAAGTAGGTTACCTCATCTTCCTCCTATGAAGCAGCTGGTGAGTTTGAATCACTGATCTTTTGGTAGCAGCCAAATGCCTTACTTGCTAAGTGAGCAGAGTTTCTTCTCTCAGGGTTAAAGAACTAAAAAGAATGCTAAGGATTTAGGCACAAAACACTGCAGTCTTTGTTCTTTTATATATCCATAAAATGTTTATGAATCACAGTCTATCTTGAGAATATTTACTAGTCAATTACACATTTTCTTGGCTTTAGTGGCAATACTCCCATAATAACTGGTGTTCACTGAACAATTAATATATGCCTGATATGATATTAAGAGCTTTATGGAGAGTAAGTTTAGTGAATTACTTAATATTTTTCTTCTAGCCATGGTCTTTGTGACTCCCACCCGATGACTGGGTGGGCTATGTAAATGTGAGGTGGTTGTGGCCCACTAATGGGATTAGATAGCTTGCTAAAAATGTTAATAAGGTCCATGGCACTCTTGTGGAAGTGGGACCATGAAAATAAGGATAAGGAAACCTATTGTAGGGATTGGTCAGTTTTTCCATCTCGTTAGGCTTAAAAAGACCCTGCCCAGAAGTAGAAAGGGGGAATCTCACTACTATCAAGAAAAAAGAGCCAAGGGTGGAGCTCAATCTTTGGATCCAAGATCCCTGCACTGAACTCCTCAACCCAGGGGACAGAGAGAGGGAGAGAGCTATAACACAGCTGAGACAGTGAGTGACACAAAGAAGTAGCAGACCCTGGCAACAGACCCTGACAGCAGAGACCAGCACAAGACAGAGTGGTGGGTTCCTGGCCCACTGGAGTGAGAAAGCTGAGAGTCTTTGGGAAAGAGGCTTGCTGGCCAAGCAGGGAAGAGGCCAGGCCAAGAGGCCAAAAGCCAAGAGAGGAATGCTTATGGGCATGGCTAAGGAGAGGCTGGCCTGATTGAATAATTGTACCTTGAGCATTCCTGAACCTGAATTGTAACCTGTTACTTCTCTAATAAACCTCATAATTATGAGGATTATCTGTGAGTTCTGTGTGGTCATTGAAACAAATTATCGAAGAAGTAGTGAGCACGAAGGGAGGGACAGTTGATGTTAGAATTGGCAAGAAGGTTGGAGGGTGCCAGCACGTGTGACCTCTGTTTCATAGGAATCAGCCTTGGGCTATTGATGCTAATGGAGATTCTCTCTCCTCCTTGTGAAGTCAGAGGAAGTCAGACAACACAGCCTCATACCCTTTTTGCAGGGACTATCTTATTTTACTCTTAAAAAGACTCACTACTTTGTTCCCATTTTACAGAAGAAATTAGGTGGCTAACTCAAGGGAATAAAATCCAGGCCATCTGATTCTGGAGCCCACCCACTTATCCATTGCCTTTGAGTTGATCCGAAATAGAACAGAGTAGAACTGCACTGTAGAATTTCTAAGGCTGTACATCTTTACAGAAATGGATTGCCACATCTTTCTCCCACGGAGCAGCTGGTAGGTTTGAACCACTGATCTTTCAGTTAGTAGCTGAGTGCTTAACCTCTATGCCATTTGGGTTTCCTGAAGCCTACAGACCTAAATATCTGGACTGCCTCTTTAGATTGAGGTTACTTTAAATTAAAATAATAATTTAAAAATAACGCATATAGTTAAAAGAAAATACAAGATACAGTAATGAACTTGCATTTTGGTGGTGATCTAGGTTAGGCTGGGGCTTTTAATAGTGGTCTGTGACCTTGAAAAATTATGTCTGAGGCAGGAAGCTAAAGGAAGGTGTAAAGTACTTATATGGGAAATGCTTGTGATATGGACAGTTAGTTGATAAAAATATCTTTAGTTTGCTAGAACATAATTATGGGTCACCTTTAAAGAGTCTAATACACACAGATGCCAGATTATATCTATCACAGGCTGTCAAAAATGTTTTCTGTTGACCTAACATTGTCCAGGGATTGTTCCAAATTCACATAATCCTACTGATTGCTGTTTACAACAGGATTTTGCAACAGCAGATGTATGCATAAAATTATGTACCACCATGCAGCTCCCAAGAGGTCTTCATCAGAGTTGGCCACAGGAGGTGAAGGTCAGGACTACTTTAGACTCCTGACATGGAATCAGCCCATCAATTTTCACATGAAGGCAATTACCTAAACACTGTATTGCACCAACTACTTCTAAAATGTTTGGTGAACCTTCTGCTTTTCTCTACTTAAGCCACTTAAAAGGAAGGAAAAAAGCAACTCCAGAAAGAAAGTGTTTTCCAGGAGTTAACAATTTATGCCCAAAGATCTTCTCAGTACTGTATAAATATGGGTATGAAGTAAATGAAGACTAATTTCACACAAGAAGGTGAAAGTCAAACTCTGAGTGTGAAAATATGACACAAAGAAGGGAAGTCTTACACTACTCATGGGCACAAGGTATCACTAGGGGCTGATGGAAATGTTCTAAAATCAGATGGTGATTATGGCTGTACAACTCTGTAAATATACTAAACAACCATTGAATTATATACCTAAAACAGATGCATCTTATGGTATGCAAATTATATCTTAATGAAGCTGTTAAAAAGTAAAGTAAAGGAAGAGGAGGAGGAGGAAATTTCTAAAGAATGAAACAGAAATGATAGTGTGGGAAAGTGAAAAAGAACTCAGAAAAGAGGTGGTGACAATTTCACACCAAGAAAACATTTATTCTAATACCTGCTCTAGGATATTTCTAGACACGCTCTGCAGGATAAAGGGGTGGTTATTCGTAGCACAGCATTCTTCCAAACTGGACCCTGACTATAATGGATAGATTAAAAACATCCCTCTTAAGTGGTCTTTTCCATTCTAACATTAAGAACCTACTGATTTTCATTGGCATACAATTCTGACAACTCAATTCTATGGAAAATTCAGAAACAATGCTGATGTGATATTTCTAACCTAAATATCAATAGGAGACCCGCTAAATGGGGTGTGTATAACCCTTTAATGAGGGTTGAATTTCAATCATCACTACAGGAAATAGAAATGGCTGTTTTGAAAAGTGAAATCTAAATGGGTGATATTAAAAACAATGCTGCTTACTAAAAAAAAAAAAAAATTAATGTCGTCAATTCATTTCCGTTTCTGACTCATAGCAACCCCCATTGGGTTTCTGAGGCTATAACCCCCATTGGGTTTCAGAGGCTATAAATCTTTACAGAAGTGGAATGATTGCCCACTCTTCCTTCCGTGGAGCAGCTGGTGGATTTGAACCACTGACTATCTAGTTAGCAGTCAAATCCCTTACCTACTACACCACCAGAGCTCCTTATTAGAGTGACATAATAAAGTTGCCCGACCCATTCTTTTAAGAAGCTGACCCCACTTTCACGTCCTCACAGCCCAAACTGTGACTACCCAGAATAATTCTTGTATCTAATTTACATGAAGATATTTCATAGGGCAGCAGTGATAGTGCTGTTAGAAACATAAGTATAATACAGTCTAGAATGTATACATGGAACATCATGCACAATTTAAAATGTCTAGTATAAAGAAATGCTACTGTATTTTGTCTACCTTCTTCTTTTTCAGAACCTATTTTTCAGTAGGTGTAAGACAGTCTGAGCTATCAGCAAACAGAAGGCATCTTTAACCTCAGGGTAGCTTAATTTTCAAAATTTGTTTAGCCCGATTCCTGATCTCCTAGACAAATGTTTACCAAATAGTCAGCTAATTACCTTGAAATATCTGATTTCAATACATTAGGAAGGAAACAGGCATATTGGAGTTAATTACTATACCTATGAAATTACTACTAATTGTGATATTAAATATTGTCACAAATCCAGGACAGATGTTCTTTCTTTTAACTCTGATTAAACTTGATTTCAAAATTAATATTAATTGCTATATGTCAAGGAGATCTGGCAGCTCAGTGGGTAGTGGGTAAGGCACTTGGCTGCTAACCAGAAGGTCTGCGGTTCAAACCCACCAGCTGCTTTGTGGAAGAAAGATGAGGCAATCTACTTCCATAAAGATTGACAGCCTTGGAAAGACAATGGGGGTCGCTGTGAGTCAGAATCAACTCCATGGCAGTGTTTTTTTTTGTTTGTTTGTTTTGTATAATTTATCAACAAAATAAATATTTTTTGTCAGGGACAGACTTAGCAGAAAGATAAATCTCAAGTATGTTCAGTAAGAAAAGAGACTGAAAATACTACCAAAATACCAAGCTGAGTTAGGGACAGAATCAACTACCTGTCTGTAGTAGCAGAACATTTAAGAACATTTTGTTCTTAATCTCTGCTGATAAAAGTAGTGATTTTTAGAATGTATTTAAAGAGGTTAAAAGTTCAAGTGAATATCTACGACCTATAATTTTTTTACATAGTTCCTCTGAAACCAAATTTGACATTTATGTAAAATTCCCAATAAAGATTATACAGTAAAAGTTCACTTAATTTTTAAGATAACAAATGATATTTGTTTTCATTATTCCATGTTGTTGTTGTTATGTACCATCGAGTCGGTCAGACTCATAACGACCCCTCCTTGGGTTTCCGAGGCAGTGTCACTATGGAAATAGATTGACCAACCTTCCTTTCAAGGAGCGGCTGCTGGGTTTGAACTGCCAGCCTTCTGGTTAGCAGTCAAGTGCCTTAGGCACTATGCTACCAGAGCTCCTCATTTTCCCATAGATTCATGCAAATAACAAAACAAAACCTGCTGTTGAGTCAATTCCAATTTACAGTGACCTATAGGACAGAGCTATGCTGGCCTAGTGCCTAAGACACTTGATTGCTAACCAGAAGGCTGGCAATTCAACCCCACCAGCCACTCCTTGGAAGGAAGGTTGGGCAATCTACTTCTGTAGTGATACTGTCATGGAAACCCAAGGAGGGGTTGCTATGAGTCAGGGTCGCTATGAGTCAGGTCCTACTCTACGGCAGTGTATTTGGTTTTGGTTTGTTTATAGGACAGAGTAGAATTGCTCCATAGGGTCCCAAGGCCCTACATCTTTCCCCTGTGGAGTGGCTGGTGGCTTAGAACCGCCAACCTTTTTGTAAGCAGCTGAGTGCCTAACCGTTTAGCCACCAGGACTCCTTCTTCTACATATAGTGAACATTAAGTACATGGTATTTATTAGTTTATTTTTATAAAAGTCTCCTTTATATTGGATTTATATTGCATCACATTATGACTTAGATTTACTCATTCTTTGTGGAATTATAAGGTATTATTAACATGTCAAAAAATAGATAATGCAACTAAGGTCCAGAAAGTTAGTCCATTCCCACAGTTGTGCAGATATTCAGACTTCTGGTGCTTGATTTGCTATTATGTATTATCACACATATTAGTTAATAGTTCATATTCATACTTGTTGTTAGGTGCCATCCACTCAGTTCCAATTCATAGCAACCCCATGAACAACAGAATGAAACGTTGCCCAGTCCTGCGCCATACTCACAATTTTTGCTGTGCTTGAGCCCATTGCTGCAGCGACTGTGTCAGTCTATCTCATTGAGGGTCTTCCTCCCTTTTTTTTTGCTGACCCTCTACTTTAACAAGCATAATATCCTTCCCCTGGGACTGGTCCCTTCCAACAACATGACCAAAGTACAAGAGACAAAGTTTTGGCCATTCTTGCTTCTAAGGAGCTTTCTGACTGTACTTCCTCCAAATAGATGTGATTATTGTCTAGCAGTCCATGGTTTATTCAATATTCTTCACCAACACTACAATTCAAATGTTCCACTCTTCTGTGGTCTTCTTTATTCACTTTCCAGCTTTCACATGCATGAGGCTATTAAAAATACCATGGCTTGGGTTAGGAGCACCTTAGTCTTTGAAGTGACATCTTTGCTCCTTAACACTTTAAAGACCTCTTTTGCAGCAGATTTTTCACAGTGTAATACGACATCTGATTTCTTGACTGCTGCTTTCATGGGCTTTGATTGTGGATCCAAGTAAAATGAAATACCTGACAACTTCAATAATTTCTCCATTTATCAAGATGTTGCTTAATGGTCCAATTGTGAACATTTTTGTTTTCTTTATGTTGAGGTACAATCCATATTAAAGGCTGTTGTCTTTGAACTTCATCAGTAAGTGCTTCAAGTCTTCTTTACTTTCAGCAAGCAAGGTTGTGTCACCTGCATATCTCAGGTTGTCAATGAGTGTTTCACTAATCCTGATGCTGCATTCTTCATGTAGTCCAGCTTCTTGGGATTATTTGCTTAGCATACAGATTGAATAAATATAGTGGAATGATACAGCTTTAACACACATCTTTTCTGATTTTAAACCATGCAGTCACCCCTTGTTCTGATCAAATGACTGCCTCTTGGTCTATGTACAAGTTCCAAATATGCACAGTTAAATGATCTGGAATTCCTATTCTTTGCAATATATTCATAGAGACATAGTTGTTTCTTATAATAATAACCTACATTTGATAAGGACTTCGAGAGGACATATGGTTTTGTATTTTTATAAGCTTTCCCAAAACTCACTGCTACGGAGTCAATTCTGACTCACAGCCACCCTATAGGACAGAGTAGATGTGCCCCACAGAGTTTCTAAGGTAAAGTTTCTTTAGGGGAGATTGCCCCAGATTTCTTTAGTGGAGCTGCTGGTGGGTTCACACTACTGACCTTTTGGTTAGCAGCCAAATGCCTTAATCACTGCACCACCAGAACTCACACTCATTAATTCTTCTTTGATAATTACATTTTGCCTCTCTTCTGGGGAACCTCCCACCCTGCTTTGTTGTATCCACTAATTCCCCTAGTGTAAATATTTCCACCACAGCTGATTTCAAGCTATTAATATGAGTCAACTGGCTCACAAATGCTTGAAAATTTAACACTTGAAGAGTTGATCCAAATCACCTCCAGCATACCACTGCAGCTTACATCACACTTTCTGAAGACAAACTTTCCCATAAGACTGCATTTCTGTGAGCCTATGATATTTCTTAGGTGTGAGCCACTTTGGGGTCAATTTTGTAATAGAAAAAAAATTTAAATGTATCAGATTTTATAGATCATGAGATACTTTCATGTAAAGTGCACTTTGCCATGTTAATGTTGTTAGCAGTTGTCAAGTCTACTCCAATTCATGTTACCTCCATATGTGCAGAATAGAATCATGCTATAAAGTTTTCCTGGCAGTATTCTTTTGTCTTCTGAGGTGCCTTTGGGTGGTTTTAGACTGTCAAGCTTTCAGGAAGTAATAAAGCGCTTAACTATTCACACCACTCAGGGATATTAAACCTCTACAATAACACCATGAGTTAGGCAAATGGCTCATCTATTTTCCCATTTTACTGATCAGAAACTGAGGCATAAAAGGGGTTAGAATTTAGCTTATGAATTTGGCCTACATAATTTGCTAGACTCAGTTTAAAATAAAAATGTAGGACCCCTAGTTAAAAATTTAAGAATTTCAAGATGGTGACAGCAGAGTATAAACTAAATGAAAAGCACTTCCAGGCACAAGGCCTTGTGCAACTGCACAGGTCTTACACCCATGAAACCATTCCTGGGTCTATGTCTTTCGGCTGGTAAGTGGAAGATGTGGGGTTTAAATTCAAATCTTGAGTCCAAATATGCTTACATTTTATTGCACTGTTTCCCTGCTAAGCAAAGAATCTGTAAATAAAATATTGATATTTATATGTGGTGTTTTTAATTTAAATTATTAGAAATATATATTTTGCATTGCTGACAATTTTCAAATAAACATACACAGAAACATATGTACTTGATTCACTTAATGACTCCCATGTTGCAACATCTATACAGTATCTTAGATCACAGGTACATTCAATCTTAATTTCTTATTTATATTACATTTCCTGTAGGGAGCATTAGAAAGAAATCTTGCCAGAAACTTATTCAGCTACTTATATTACATATTTTTTCACTTTTAAGACAAATGCTGGAAAAAGGCTATAATGAATTATTTCATGTGTTCCAATTTTAATTCTTCTTCTTCACCTTCTCTCTCCAGCTGCCTTGTTCTTTTACTAACTTAGGTCATTCTATATGTCTTAGGGATTTTTATAAAAACATACCCACTTTTATCTCTCCTTACACTTTTATCTTTCAGCTTTCAGCAATATTCCAATGTCTTTCTTCTCAGAAAATATGGGCCTAAATCCCATATTTACAGTGCAATTAACAATTTTTCAAAGTGCTGAGCTCAGTCTAATGAGTTTTATTACTTAGGTTCTCACATTCAAAAATTGTATCCCATGAAATAAGTGGTGATATATGATAATGAAGTAATGAAATATGAAAAAAAAACCCTCTTTTATAGAAAATAACATTTAGAAGTTGCATTATGCAGTTTTATGTAGCATCTGAATTCTTCTATTAAATATTTGATGAGTTCAGGGAAAACAGAAAACTCCTCTCAATAAACAGCTGAATAATACTTCAGATTTAATCTATGCAAACAAGCAGCCAATAGTTTATCATGAATTATAACATCTATGCAAACAACTGGCTGATAGTTCATTATGAATTATAACCTAGAAGCTGAGATTCAATATAATATTGTTCTCAACATTTCTATTTACCTGCTGACTAGTCTAAGCTATTTAATTTTAATTTTTGTATAACAGTGAAGCCGAGAGGAAAAATATTGTAGCAGGGTTCCCTAGAAATGTGGAAAAATGCTGCAAGTAAGTAAGTTAGTACACATATATGGTTTAAGATGGTTTCCAAAACATTTAAAATTTAATTTGTGCTAATGAGAAATGAAAATAAGTATACCACCAAATAAGTGGAATCTCTACATTTGGCAATGAAATGAGAGCATTTCAACCATACGTCACTTACCCATCAGTCATAGTATTATTACCTGCTCAGATCTGTTCTGGTGCTGGTGTTGGTAGTGAGAAAAGGCATTGCTGGAAGAAGCAATTTCATCCTTCTCAAATTGTCTCTTCATCCTGGCCAAACCACCAGGCACAGTGCATGTTTCTGATTCCTCCATTATCTAAGGTAATTGAAGAGAAAGGAAGAGTCAGCTTTATATTTGGCTCGGGCTGGAGTTCTCAAACTTTTTAAATTGGAGATATTTTTTATGATTGGTATTACAAAGCAGTATCAATATACACAGTTTTTCATCAGGCTTTTACCCAAAATTCTAATAAAAATAATCTCTCCTGTTCACGTTGTTTTATCATTAATAGCCTTTTGATATAAAGTCAGAAAAATCATCACAATATTGCATTAATTCTCCTTATCTCAGATAAATTTTTGTATCTGGATTCTATTCTAATACCCATAATTCTGTGTATTGTTATAGACCAAACCAACCCATTGCCATTGTGTTGATACTGACACACAGTGACCCTATAGGACAGAGTAGAACTGCCCCTTGGTTAGAAGTTGGTTAACTTTGGTCAGACCAATTAGAATGTATACCTACAATAATAAGTTAGATCTATTAGAATGTATTTCTATAATAATACTCAGAGTAGTAGGTATTAGAATAATAGATCCAATTTTAACTCAAATTAAGGTTGTCATTAAATTCCAAATAACCTATACAGATAGCACTTTGTTAAGAAGAGTTATTAAAATCACTTTGGCTTATTCCAAAATGTATTTAAATCATTAAGGATGAACAAAATAAAGATCTTCAGAACATCTGTTTTGCAAAAATATTAACATCACAGAATATGGGGAGGTATTAAATGAGAGGTACGTAAATACACACAAAATCACCTAGCACAATACCTTAACTAGATGTTATTATTACTGATGTTATAAAAATATTAACTGATGTTATAAAAATATTAAGATCAGTAACAACGTCTAGTTAAGGCATTGTGCTAGGTAATTTTGTGTATATTTATGTCTCTCGTTGAATACTTCCCCATATTCTGTGAGATGAGAAAACTTATCATCCTCATTTGAAAATGAATAAATTGAGATTTTGAGAAGTAAGGCAACTTGTTAAGTCCTCATAGATAGGATGTGAGTGGAATTTGAACCCACATCTATCTGTCCTAGTTATTTACCTCAAAGGACAGGCAGAAAAACAGGAGCATACTACTCTGGGATTGGCATACCCCAGGACTCAGTTCTGAGCACTGGCATGTGAGAGACAAGGGGCTTTAATGTTACAGCAGGTCTAGTCTAGCTTGTCATTTTACACATGAGAACACTGATTTTGATAGGTATCCCTGGGAGCAACTTGAAAAACACATGAGGAATCCTATCTGGATTTATGCCCCCTTGAAAAGTACAAAAGTACCTCAGGACCTTTGGTTTTGATGATTTAGCATACTCCAGAGCCCAGGGAATATTCAAGCCCAGATGGGATGACAACTCTCAAGCAGACAGGCCCTGTGCCAGCCTGCCAAAACAGGTCTCCTAAGGTCCAACCCAGTCCTGATATAACCTTGGAAGCCTTAAGACCTGAGAGTAACTGGTGGCCCATGAGTGAGGTTACCAAATCATGGGCATTGAACCTTTTGGGGTCCTGGAATCTTTAACCAAATATATTGTTTCTCAAACAGAGGGTTTCTCATATTCAAAATATTATATAGTGAATTAATACAGTATCCATGTTATCTGAATTACTAGCATACACTCAAATGGTTGCTTTTCCAAGTTCATAATCTTTCCTCCTACCAGGGACTATCAAATCTTTCACTGGTTCTACAGTAAGATGAGGGGATCTGGTGGCGTAGTGCCTAAGGCATTTGACTACTAACCAGAGGCTGGTGGTTCAAACCTGCCAGCCACTCCTTGAAAGGAAGGTTGGTCAATCTACTTCCGTAGTGATACCGCCTTGGAAACCCAAGGAGGGGTCGATATGAGTCGGATCTGACTCAAGGGTAGTGAGTTTGGTTTTGGTATAGTAAGAGGGGAGAAGACAGTACCTTAATAATTCTTAATAATTCTATAACAAACTTCCAATGTAAATCTTGGCTAATTACTGTATTTGATACATGGTAAGGTCACAAGAAAGTATGGCATCACTTTTGAAATTTAAGACAGACCAAAGAAAGGAAAGGGTGAGTTAAGGCCATGTTATTTCTTGCCCCTTTCCTGACATGTAATTTACATAAATGACATTCCTGGAAACATCATATATAGACAGTATGTAAGTATTAAATTGTACAAATGAAATTAGATTTTGGTAAACAAATTCAACAGCTGAAAACAGTGCCCAAATTATATGCAAATTATCCGGTAACCCTCAGTATTACACTAGAGACTGGATACATTCCTATCATGTGCACTTTCACAAAAAAAAAGAGAAAAATCAGTTTGTATAATGGACAGGTTGCCTGTCAGTTACCAGATGGTTACCACCATTGTGGTTTAGAATCAGACCACTTAACACATGCAAAGATGTATATAGTTGATTCTATTTAATAGTAGTACAGTTCTTACCCCTCTAACACTTGGTAACAGTGTAGTACTTATGCCGTTGCTGCTGCCTCAAGTGAGACTGGCCCTATGAGCTGTAGTTTAGTAGTGACATTTATAGCTCAATTAGTAAATGAAGATTTGCATATGTGATATGGCAGGCAGTCTGTGACTATGCACTGGGGGATTCTGCCTTGGTCAGATGGGAACACAGCTATGATTTTGCCTTGTTTAGCACTATGTTCTAAATATCCTAACTGACAACCAGTTGCTATCTAGTGGACTCCAACTCATGTGTATCAGAGTAGAACTGTGTTTTGTAGGGTTTCCAATGACTGATTTTTTAGAAGTAGATCACCAGGCCTGTCTGAAGTGTCTCTGGGTGGGTTTGAACCTCCAATCTTTCAGTTAGCCACTGAGTGCATTAACAGTTTACATCTCCCAAAGGATGTACAGATGACCACATATCTTAGATTACTTGGTTTTGAATCTTTTTATCCTTATTCTAATTCTGTGTTTCTTATTGTGTGGGTCTGAAACAAGGCTTGGGAACCTAGGTAAAAATATAAACATCAACTTCCTTTACAAAGTACTGTCCTTGGGCTATCAGGTAAAATGGAAATAGCATAATTTTGGGGAGATTGGACAGACAGCGATTCTAATCCAAGTTTTGTCATTTAAAAACCTTGGGCAAGGATCAGAGAACCTCAGTTTTCTATCTTTATAAAATGGAAATAACATTATCTTCCTCACAGATTTCTTTCTTTCTTCCTTTTTCTTTTTTTGTAATAAATAAATAAAATTGCACAGCATAGAATATGGCATTTAATTAATTCCTCAACAGGGGTTACTTCTCCTCTCTCTTCCAGGGGCTTCTGCAGACAGCTGCCATTTCATAGTCATGACTTTCATGTAGGTTCAACCAAATGCCATCTGGCTGAGTCTAGGACAAGGAGAAGCTGATCATTGTCAGCTATTTACATGTGATGGAAATATTACTGGATCAGTGTGGGGCAAAATCAGTGATTTCCAGTTTTTGCACTTAAACTATTTAAGGTAATCATGTAGACAATGACTTAGTCACAAGCAGTTTTCACAGTTTTTTTTCCCCTCAGAATTAAATAAGCATGTGAGGCAACTGACCAAACAAGTCAGTTATTTTGCATTTCTTTAAATATCTTTATATTTCCTCTGAGAAAATGTATGTGCCTTCCCTTCTCACAGAATGTATTTAGCATCAAACCAAATAGTAGGATATTTTGTTGGGCTAGAAATGCTTTCTTGTATTAGAGGAAAGAGCTGAATATAGCTAAAATAGTACTGGGCTGAAGAGACGAGGAACCTAACTTGGCTTTGTTGTTGATGTTGTTAGGTGCCGTCGAGTCATTTCTGACTCATAGCAACCCCATGCACAGCAGAATGAAACGCTGCCTGATCCTGCGCCAGCTCCACGATCCCTGCTATACTTGAGCCCATCATCACAGCCACCGTGTCAATCCATCTCGTTGAAGGCCTCCCCCTTTTCATCGACCCTCCACCCTACCAAGCATGACATACTTCTCCAAGGAATGGTCCCTTCTGACAACATGACCAAAATAGGTGAGACCAAGTCTGGCCATTCTCGCTTCCAAGCAGCATTTTGGGTGCACTTCCTCCAGGACAGATCTGTTAGTTCTTTTAGCAGTTCACGGTACTTTCAGCATTCTTCGCCAGCACCACAACTCAAAAGCATCA
>NW_006921588.1:34640586-34641153 GCF_000298275.1 Orycteropus afer afer
GTCTTTTTAGTGATCTCTTGCTTTCTTCATGGATAATGTTCTTGATATCCTCCCACAATTCTTCTGGTTTTCAGTCGTTGGTGTTCAATGCATCATATCTATTCTTTAGATGATCTCTGAATTCAGGAGGGATATATTCAAGATCATATTTTGGCTCTCTTGGACTTATTTTAATTGTCTTCAAAGTTCAAGTTGAACTTGCATATGAGCAGTTGATGGTCTGGTCCACAATCAGCTCCTGGCCTGGTTTTGGCTGAAGATATTTATCCCACCACCTCTTGCCACAGATGTAGTCAGTCTGATTCCTGTGTGTTTCATCTGGTGAAGTCCATGTGTACAGCCACTGTTTGTGTTGTTGAAAAAGATGTTTGCAATGAACAAGTCGTTGGTCTTGCAAAATTCTACCATGCGAGTTCCAGCATTGTTTCTGTCACCAAGGCCAAATTTTCCAACTACCAATGATGCTTCTCTGTTTCCAACTTTTGCATTCCAGTCACCAATGATAATTAACACATCCTGATTGCATGTTTGGTCAATTTCAGACTGGAGAAGTTGATAAAAATCTTC
>NW_006921588.1:34641512-34703656 GCF_000298275.1 Orycteropus afer afer
GAGACATCCTTGCTCCTCAGCACTTGAAACAGTTCCTTCACAGTTGACCTTCCCAGTGCTACACGTCATCTAATGTCTTAACTGCTGCTTCCATTGGCCTCAATTGTAGAACCAAGCAATGTGAATTCTTTGACAACTTCAATCTTTTCTCCATTTATTGTGATACTGCTTATTAGTCCAGTTGTGAGGATTTTTGTTTTCTTCATATTGAGATGTAATCCATACTGCAGATTGTATTCTTCAGTCTTCATTGGTAAGTGCCTCAAGTCATCCTCACTTTCAGCAAGCAAAGTTGTGTTGTCTGCGTATCTCAGGTTGTTAATGATTCTTCCTCTAATCCTGATGTCACTTTTTTCTTCATATAGTCCAGCTTCTTGGATTATTTGTTTGGCATATAGATTGAATAAGTGTGGGGAAAGGATACAACCCTGACACACACCCTTCCTGACTTTAAACCATTTAGTGTTCCCTTGTTCCATTTGAACGACAGCCTCCTGGTCAAGGTACAGGTTCCTCATGAGTACAATCAAGTGTTTGGGAGTTCCCATTCTTCTAAACGTTATCCATAATTTGTCATGATCCACACAATCAAATGCCTTTGCATAGTCAATAAAACACAAGTAAATAACTTTCTGGTATTCTTTGCCTTGAGCCAAGATCCATCTGACAACAGTTATGATATCCCTTGTTCCATGTCCTCTTCTGAATCCAGCTTACACCTCTGGAAGTTCTCTGTCAATATACTGCTGCAAATGTTTTTGAATTATCTTCAGTAAGATCTTAGTTGCGTGCGGTATTAATGACATTGTTCTATAATTTCCACAATCTGCGGGATCACCTTTCTTTGGAGTGGGTACAAATATGGATCTCTTCCAGTCAGTTGGCCAGGTAGCTGTCTTCTAATTCTCTTGGCATAACCAAGTGAGTGCCTCCAATGGGGTATCCGTTTGTTGAAATATCTCAGTCGGTATTCCGTCAATTTCTGGACCCTTGTTCTTCGCCAATTCTTTCATTGCAGCTTTGACTTCCTCCTTCAGTACCATTGGTTCTAGATCATATGCCACTTCCTGAAATGGATGAAGATCAACCAGTTCCTTCTGGTACAGTGATTCTGTGTATTCCTGCCAGCTTCTTTTGATGTTTCCTGCATCATTCAATATTTTGCCCTTAGAATCTCTCAATATTGCAACTCGAGGCTTAAATTTTTTCTTCAATTCTTTCAGCTTGAGAAATGCTGAGCGTGTTCTTCCCTTTTGGTTTTCAAACTCCAGGTCTTTGCACATTTCATTATAGTAATTGGTTTTGCCTGCTCGAGCTGCTCTTTGAAATATTCTGTTCAGCCCTTTTACCTTTTCATTTCTTCCATTGGATTTAGCTTCTCTCTGCTCAAGGGCAAGGTTCAGAGTCTCTTCTGTCATCCATTTTAGTCTTCTTTTCTTGTCTTTTTAGTGATCTCTTGCTTTCTTCATGGATAATGTTCTTGATATCCTCCCACAATTCTTCTGGTTTTCAGTCGTTGGTGTTCAATGCATCATATCTATTCTTTAGATGATCTCTGAATTCAGGAGGGATATATTCAAGATCATATTTTGGCTCTCTTGGACTTATTTTAATTGTCTTCAAAGTTCAAGTTGAACTTGCATATGAGCAGTTGATGGTCTGGTCCACAATCAGCTCCTGGCCTGGTTTTGGCTGAAGATATTTATCCCACCACCTCTTGCCACAGATGTAGTCAGTCTGATTCCTGTGTGTTTCATCTGGTGAAGTCCATGTGTACAGCCACTGTTTGTGTTGTTGAAAAAGATGTTTGCAATGAACAAGTCGTTGGTCTTGCAAAATTCTACCATGCGAGTTCCAGCATTGTTTCTGTCACCAAGGCCAAATTTTCCAACTACCAATGATGCTTCTCTGTTTCCAACTTTTGCATTCCAGTCACCAATGATAATTAACACATCCTGATTGCATGTTTGGTCAATTTCAGACTGGAGAAGTTGATAAAAATCTTCAATTTCCTCATCTTTGGCTTTGGTGGTTGGTGCATAAATTTGAATAATAGTCGTATTAATGGGTCTTCCTTGTAGGCATATGGATATTATCCTATCACTGACAGCATTGCACTTCAGGACAGATCTTGAAACATCTTTTGTGGTGCTGAATGCCACGCCATTCCTTTCCGGCACAGTAGATCACATGGTTGTGTGATTCAAAATGACCAAAACCTGTCCATTCCAGCTCACTAATGCTGAGGATATCAATATTTATGCATTCCATTTCATTTTTGACAACTTCCAATTTTCCTAGATTCATACTTCGTACATTCCATGTTCCAATGATTAATGGATGTCTGCAGCTATTTCTCTTCAATTTGAGTGTTGCCCATCAGCAAATGGAGGTCTCAAAAGCTTTACCTTATCCATCAGAGTAAGGCTGGGTTTACTCGGATGATGCAGCTCTTTCCCAGTCCTATTTTGAGAGCCTTCTAACCTAACCGGACTATTCATAAAGTTGCATGGTAATGTATCAAACAGTGTTTCTTTGCTATTCACAAGGTTTTCCCCGGCCAATTCTTTGAGAAGTGAATAGTCTCCTCCTTCTTCTTAGTCTGTCTCAGTTTGTAAGCTGGGCTGATACCTGTGCACCATGTGCATCCTGCTGGGTTTGAAACACCAGTGGCTAAGCCTCAAAACTCACATCAACATGTCACCATGGTAGGACAAACTGACAGACAAGTTTGTCTCCCTGTTGGAAACCTCTCCTCCCACCCTTACCTGAGTCCCTGTGGTTGACTCCTCCTCTGTCCAGATTCTTAGGCCCTTTAATCCCTTTTCTCCCACTCTCCCACCCTGCTGCTTTGGGTGTGCCTGAGTTCCCTCTCCTCACTGGGATCCCTTTGGCTGGCTGCTCCTTTGTCTGGGTTCCTGGCTTTTTTTATCCCCTTTTCTCCCACTCTCCCACCCTTCTGCTTTGGGCATGGCTTTATCACTACCTAATTGTTTCCAAAACTCCTTGCCATAGAGTCAATTCTGATTCATAGTGGCCCTCTTGTATAATCCCCATAAATGAATTCTCTTCAGTTTCCATGTCTATAAAATAGGCAAGAAAGAGGAGACTGAAGATCCTCCCACATAATTCCAGAAAAATTGTGAAATGTCTCATAGGTAAACTATTTACAGAATATCATTAATTCCCAAAATTTTTATATAGAATAGTGCAATACTTTATTTACTTCCCTTAAGTAACCTTTTAAGCATTGTGTTTTTAACATAGTATAAGTAGGAATCATGCGCTGATACCAGTCTGTTTTATGGTATAGTCAGTCTTCTAGTGCATGACATGATCAAAGTCTCCCAAAATAAAAGATTATTTTCTAAATGACTGCTCTTTAACTAGATATTTTCAATTTAATTGTTTCCTAAATACTAAATTTAGAACACAAATTTGTGATAAACTTCTGTCATGATCCAGCAGGGGGTGCTATGTAAGCAAACTGGCAGGAGGCCTAGGACATAGTATTTGTTGTGGAAGTGATCTAGCTGCTTAAGTCATTTCGATGCATTCATTCAAAATCTAGTCTGTGTCTAAAATGTGCTTTAATGACTCTGTAAAAACCTAAATGTCATCTAGACCTGTAATATTGCTAATGAACTTGGCACAGTCAGCTTTGTCTTTCTAAATAATTCGAGAAGAATGTTAGCAGTGCTATGTTAAAATACCACTCATTTTGGTTACCCATCCTCCCTCCCTCCTTCTTGCCTTCCCTGTCTTTCTCAGTATGTTTTTGTTGGATGAAAAGAACGATTTTGCTAATTTGGAGATTATAAGTATAAAGAAATATCCTTATATTCCATTAGGCTGGAAAGCTTTTACTAATAAAATTACTCATCAAATCTTGTGGATTGAAAGCCATGGTATATGGAATCCAACAAATTCTTTTGAATATGACATTATTATGGGTTGGCTCTAAAAATTGGTGGTCTCACTGAATCCTGCAGTTTCCTATAATTATAATTGGTTTAGCAGAAGGCCTCCATCGCTAATCTCTCTCATTTCTATGTTGATTAAACTATTCCTAACGGATTTAGTGCCTACAGAGAAAGGAGAAAAGCAAAAGAAGTAATATTGCCAGTGCATTTAAATGCACTGTGTATGAGACCAAGGAGGGCAGTGTGCAGACCCACATTCAAATTTGAAATTAATTGCCAACTTTCCTGAAGAGAATAGCTATAGGTTAAGTGCTAATGATGACAACAGTAATGCAATTGTATAGAGCCTTATGAAAACCAAACCAAACTCACTGCCGTAGAGTCGGATCCGACTCATAGCGACCCCTCCTTGGGTTTCTGCCACAGTCTCACCACGGAAGTAGATGGCCCAATCAATCCCACATAAATTATCTCCTCGTCTCCTCAAAAAAATCTTACGTTGTTATTAGCAGCCGTCGAGTCTCCGTGACTCGTGGAGATCCCCTATGTTACCTTTCTTGGTTGTAATGTTTACGAAAGCAATTTGCCAGGCCTTGATGTTGCAGAGCAGCTGGCGGGTTTGAATGGCTAACCTTGTTGCATCGGATCCCAAACCACTTGCACCATGCATGCTCCTTAAGACCCTGTGCAGTAGATGTAGCATCCATTTTTTGGCTCAGAAAAAACTGAAGCTCACAGAGGGCTTAAACTGGTAGCGCAAGTTCACACAGGTAATAAATAGCAGAACTGCAGCATAAATTGAGATCTCCTGAATTTGACTCACATGCTTTCCATGCTCTTCCCACTTTATCTCCCTGTCTACTAGCATTCTCACATTGCAAATGCAAGGAGGAAGTGTGAAGGGCAGATAATAAGCACAGTGCCTAATGCAAAACCACCAGGAACAGCTTACATTAGCAGAGAAGCTGTGGCAGTCTCCCCTGGAAACAGCTGCCTGATACCTCGCCATCCGCTCCTTCAAGGAGACCACCTCCGGGAGGTCTGACAGACCCTCGCTCCGTGCAGTACTGTCTTCAAATCCACTCACAGGCTTATTAGGGTCAACAGTAGCTGAAAACAAATGTAGCGTGCTCAGATTTGTGTCAGACTCTGAAAATAAAATAGCATTTTACCAATATTTTCGATATTTCACAGTTGACCGCTTTTCCTCTAGCTTTCAAGTAAGACTTGAGAATTCCGTATATAAGCATATGTTTACTTAAACATCAAAAGAAAATATTTTCTCCAGTCTTGCTTCTGGAATTAGTCAGATGTGAAGGAGTTATTAAAACCTTTATAATGTTAATAATGAACATTCTTCAAGTGCTGACTTCGTGCCGAAATTACACTAAATGCTGTAAGAGCATTTCTCATTTACTTTTCTAACAACCCCATGGGATCGGTGCTATAATTTTCTACAATTTACAGATAAGGAAACAGACTCAAGGAGGTTAAGAAACTTTCCCCGACCACAAATTAATAAGTGGCAGATCTAAATATGGTTTGACTAAACTTTTAGCAAGTCTAAAAATTGCTCTTTGCTTCTCCCTCCTCTAAGGAGATACAGCTAGCTAAAATATATGAATGCTGTGAGAATATAGGCTGAGTATTGTTTCTTTTAATGAGAGGCATGTGTTACATAAGGAAGGAATAATAGTATCATTAGAAACAGCTTTGTCAGTCACTCATTTCAGATCATCTGATATTTTCCCATTTAAGCCAAATATCTAACAAAAATACGGGGTAGTAGAAATTAGATACTGGGAAATAGAGTAAAAGACTGGTCATGTGGTCACAGAATAACAGTTGTTAGAAACAGAAACGTCTTGGAGATCATCTAGTTTAACCAACTTCTTTCAGGCATAAGCTAATTAATGTAGCAGGAGTATAAGCAATTTTCCATAGTTACATAGCCACAATGTGCCACCAATAGGTCTTAAAACTAGTTTTTTGTTTTTGTTTTAATCTATTGTTCTTGGGTATGATACCGCATTGCTCGATAGTTTATTATTCATGCTTAAAAGCATAATAATTCTAACATCATTTCAAGGTCTCGTTCTGGGACCAAACAGCACATGGTGTAAGCATATACATATGTGTGTGTATGTATATAACTATATGTGTCTGTATATTCATTTATATTCATCACTTCATGGATCCCTTGCTTTTCATCCTTAGGGCTGCAAATTTATGGGTCTGAGAGTTAGAATAGACTTGTTAGCAGTGAGTTTGGTTTCGTAGGGTTGCTTGGAGTACAGGTATCACCTTCTTTTGAAAATTTATTTTACGTCCCTTCCCTTTTATGAAAGATCAACATCAGTACCTGTTTTCCAACCGAAAGAAATCTGAAGAGGATTTTCACTTTCATGAGAAAAAGGTGAAGAGCAAAGCTACCCCTCAGCACCTGTTTTGCAGTGAGTTATTGAATAGACAGTGAGCACACACCCTAAGCAGTAAGAGTGGCATTGCCAAGCTTCTTCCAAAGGACCTAAACTCAGCATCTCAGGATCAAGCAGGCACACCTTTGGACTGTGTATGTGAACACTACAACCATACCTTATTTTACTGGGCTTTACTTTATTGCACTTCACAGATACTACATTATGCAAATGGAAGGTTTGTGGCAACCTTGCATTGAACAAATCTGCTGGTACAATTTTTTTGCAACAGGATATGCTCACTTTGTGTCTCTGTGTCATATTTTGGTAATTCCCACAATATTTCAAACTTTTTAGTAATACTGTTGAACACTTAATAGATTACAACATAGTGTAAACATAATTTTTATTTGCGCTTGGGGGAAAACGTCATGTGACTTGCTTTATTGTGATGTTCTCTTTATTGGAACCAAATTCACAATATCTCTGAGGTATGCCTGTATATGTTAGTGTTATTTTAAGTTTTATGTTCTATTTATGATTTGGTAGGTTATTTCTTGGGCCTGGGAACTCTCAAAATTTCTTTTTCATATAAAATGGAAAATTGTGTCTTCCCTTTATATCATTTTGGCTTAAAAAGATTTTATAGGAGTGCTCTACTTTCAGATAGTGGGAGAAAACTGTACTTGATTGTTTGGATTGGCTTGATTTCATCCCTGTGAACCATGGCCCAATCAAGCCCAGTGAGAGATAGTCAACCTGCTCCCTCCCTTCCTCGTTTCTCTTACTCCCTCCATCAGCCCTGTGTTGGGCAATTGTACTGAATTGTTTGCTTTTCTATTCGCTTCTTTAATGTTTGCATTCAAAACAGCAGTAGAGAACAATTTCTCCAGACCAGAAAAAAATAAATTAATTAAATAAAAGCCATTTGTGTTTTTTGACTCTTTTGCTGAGTATTTTGTTTTCCATGTTGTTGTTGTTGTTGTTATGTGCCGTCGAGTAAGCCCCGACTCATAGGAACTTTTTATTCACATAAACATTTCCATATATTCTGATTAAAACTATAAGTATGTTCTATTTAATGTGCTATAAAGAAGATACAAAATAGAAAAGCAAAGAAGGTATGTTTTATGAATGCTGTGATTGTACACAACATTGATTTATGTTCACAACAAATGTAGTTACTTTTGAAATTCACCAGTCATCCAAAACCTCATCTACATACAAAACACACCCCTCTAGATACTTCTGATAATAAGAGGCACCCACAGATTATGGCAAGTGTCTCAGATGATGAAGGAAATGGATTATCTGTGTGCACAAATGAATTCAGTTTTTGTTTAAATGCACTTTTCTTTCTTTGAATGAACACCACATGTATTTTGTTAAACATGACCCCCTAAAGTTACTCTACATTAAATAAATCTTTTATTTTTTGTAATTATTCATAAAAAGAACCTCCCAGAAGAAACATATTCATTCTCTTATTCATCTTAACAGAAAACAAGCAGTTCATTTTGCTAAAATTTACAGAGATGGATTTATTTTTAAAATACTCAGTTTTTATCATGGTTCATCCCACTGAAAAATGCCTGAGATTAATGGTCAGGAAATCAGTGGCCTGAGTATTAAGAGAGTTGCTCAGTGCATAATGGCCTTTTAGGTAGAAAAAAAACACTATCTTTTTATGTCTTTCTCTTTATCTCTTTATTCTTTTATTAGTTATTTTGCCTCTCAACTCAAAAACAAACCAAACCAAACTCACTACTGTCAAGTCGGACTCATAGCAACCTCTCCTTGGGTTTCTGAGGCAGTATCACTACAGAAGTAGATCGCCCCATCTTCCTTCCGAGAAGTGGCTGGTGGGTTTGAACCACCAGCCTTCTGGTTAGCAGTCAAATGACTTAGGCACTATGCCAAAAGCCTTTGCCATTGAGTTAGTTCCAACTCCTAGAGACTCCATGTATGTCAGAACAGAACTGTGATCCATAGGTTTAAATGGCTGTTTTTTGGAAGTCAGTCTGCAGGTTTTCCCTGGCATCTCTGGGTAGAACTGAACCTCCAAACTTTGCATTAGCAGCAGAGCAAGTTAACGGTTTGTACTACAATATCACCAGCTAACCAGCTAACCGGCTGTGTACCAATTGTGTTCTAACCTCTTACTAAAACATCGAACCAAGTGCCTTCAAGTCAATTCCAACTCACAGAAACCCTACAGGGCCGGGTAGAACTGCAGAGTGCCACATCTTTCTCCTACAGAGTAGCTGATGGGTTTGAACTAACTCCTGACCTTTCAGTTAGCAGCTGAGCACTTAACCACTGTGTAATCAGATCTCTAACCTCCTAAGTCAATGTATATTAATTTCTTCATCTGAAAAACAAGATGTACTTCCTATCAAGCCAAAATGATAGACCTAAAATGTAGCATTCTCATCTGCTCCTATCTTAGTGCAGTTGAAACCTGATGTCATTTTTTGGGGTTCACAAGACAACTCCTTCCTTCCAGATGTATGAGGAAGAAGATAGAAGCATCAGGAACCTGGCCTCATAATGTCCTATTTTGAAAGGGTTGGAGGATATTGTTTGAAATTGGAGAACAGTGAAATATGTTTAGAGTCTTTTTTCAAAGAGAAAGTAGGCATAGAACAGCAAGTAAAGATGCTCATGTTCATAAAACTCCTGTGGAGAAACAGAGAATGTCAAAACTTTTAAGTATTATATGAAACAGTGGAGGAATGTGCTAGAAGGCTAAAGTGCTCACTGAAAAAGAGGCGGGGAAAATAGATTTCAGATCATTGTATCTGTGAGAAAGCATTATTGATATTAAAAATATATTGTGCTAGAATTTACTTGTTTCTGAGGTTTAATGGGGTTTTCTGGGGTTTAGAGGTCATTCATTCTGCAGATGAATAAACTAAAGTCCAAAGCTCAGTGAATTCTCCCAAATTTCCTGAGTTAATGGTATAGCTGGCCCGAGAAGCCATCATTCTTTATTTTTAGCATGATGATCGCTCCACTACACCCTAAATATAGAATGTTTCCTTTTGTTCACTGATAATAAAACTGTTGCAATCCATACTGAATCCTTTGTGTAACCAAATAAATACTGTAAAGTGGAAGTAACATATAGGGCAGTACTTTGAAAGAAAATAAAGCACTAAAAAATATAAGCTAACATCATGACAACTAATTAGCTACCAAAGAAAACCATGTCTTTTACAAGGAGTTTGAGATCCTTAGGGAAAGATGTATCACAATTTTTTGTGATAGAAAAGGTTCTATACTACAGATATATCCAACGTATGTTAACTTTCCATTTTCTTAAATCACAAGAGATTGTGGTTGGAGATCTATTTTTCTTAAGTTTCAAACATAATGCTTTTATAATTTATAAAAACAAGCTAACTAATGTCTTTTTACCAAGGTAGCAAAAGTTCATAATTCTTTCAAGAATTTTCATTTATGGAAAATTTAGGTTTAAGGGTAATAAAACTTTAAGTATCACCTCCTATAAGCACAAACCACAACGTGGCGTTTATAAGGCAGAATCCATCTCTTTTCCTAATAATTTATTAATATTCCAACAGTTTCTCATAGAAGAGATTATAGTCACTCTTCTGTGTTTCCTTATGATAAAATGAAAGGTTTAAGATGTCATGTACAGAAAACAATGAGGAATAAACAGTGTAATTAATAAAACCTCAGATTGTCTCCTAATTTCACAGTTTTTAGTACAAAACTCCCTGGAAACATGCCCAAATTAATATTAAAAGACATTTTAAAAAGTTCATCACTATATTTGTTATGAACCATTCTTCTAATTAATTATTCAGAAAATATCAAATTCAGTGCTTTATAAACATATCTTCTCAAAACATTCAGGTGTGACAAATTTATCCACATTTCCCTTTAAGCAAATGAATTCCTAAAAACTTTAAATAACAACTGGTAAATATAATCTTAAGATCTTGGTAGAGTACAGCAACAGTTTGGAAACTTTAAAGTCAATGATTTGACACATAATGTTAGCATTAATATGTTGTTAAAAAATAAAGTTAGGAAATTTTTTATTAAGAAGCTATTTTAATGTGACAGTATTCACACAGCAAAATGTATTATCGTGATCTTATTTCCAAAGCCAGATTCGGTCTCAGCACATTTTCTAAATTCTTTATTACTTTAGAAATACAGAAGACACAGTCTACAATGGTAGTTTCATTAAAGCTTTATGGAGAAATGGCTGTGTAACAATACAATGGATGTTACTGGGGGAAAGAGAGATACTATGCACTTATCAAGTATTTTTAAATTTACATATGTCACTTAATTTCTTTTCCTTTTCCAAATATGGATCATGTGAAAGTCTGTAGAATAAAGTAGAAAACTACTTGAATCATCATTTAATTAAGGGAACACTTGCTGTCTCTGGGTTCTGAAGCTGTTATAGCTCTGTCTGATTTACAACGGAGACCTGATTAGGTGAAGTCAGAAGAAAAGAAAGTCATCAGAAATGAGAAAAGAACTGGAGATATTAAAGTATTTTAGAAGAATTCAAATATACAGTGATGGCAACAAATAGAAAAATATATGCTGCAGAAAGATGGCAGATAAGAGAAAGCAAAACTTAAACTACAAGATAATAATATTCTAGTGGTGAAGACAGAGGTGCATGGGCAGAACAAATGAGATATAATAGAAGATATAATAGAAGAAAATTTTGGCTGAAAATAAAAATTGAGCATAGATTTTGATTATTTACCATAATACAGGACTAATATTATTTAAAAAATCCTAATACATGTGGACATCCTGATAAATCATTTTAAATCCAAGGAAGAATAAAAAATAGATAATCATCTAAATATACAATGAATATCTGTGAGGAAGAAACAAAATTCAGACATCCTTAGATATCTTTACAACACTGAACATTGAACACAAAGCAAACTGGATAAAACTACTGAAATTTTAGTTTTGTGATCCAAAGTGTCTATTTGAGTTCAAGTCGTAATTAATGCAATAAGGCAACAAAAAAGCACAATTGTTTAACAAAAGATAGCTAAAAATAAAACAGAGGGATCTAAAAATATAACAACTAAACAAAAATTTAGAAATAAAATTAAGTGCATTAGTTATGAAAACAAACATGTCATATTTCAAATGGGAAAACAAAGAAAATAAATCTAACCATATGTTGCTGTTGGTAAAGGATATGATCCAGCTGAGCATGTAAGTATGGCAGGTATCAGGGAAGGGATTCTGAAAGGGAAACATCTGCATTGAATCATGTAGAAACATCTGCACTGAATCACTCAGCCATGTGAATATGGGGAAAAAGAAGGATAAAGGAAAGGAATGATACAGCAACATTAACAACAAATTCTGTTGAGAAAATTGGGTAATGATTTTGAGGAAGACTTTAACAGATTCTCATTTCCAAAAAGAGTTCCAGATGGACTAAAAAGTTACATATTTTAGGAAATGAAGAAAAATCTTTAAAGGAAATATAGTTTACTAAATGACTTTGGTTGGACTTTCTAAATATACAAATTCAAAGTAAAAAGAAATTAAAATTTATAAGGCAAAAGGAACATGGGAAGAGGTTAATTATAATAAATAGGCTAAGTGTTAGGAGCTCTGGTGGTGTTAAGGCATTTGGCTGTTAACCAAAAGGTTGGTAGTTCTATCCCACCAGAAGCTCTGTGGAAGAAAGATAAGGCAGTTGACTTCTGTAAAGATTTACAGCCTTGGAAACCAAATGGGGGTCACTGAGTTGAAATCAACTTGATGGTAGTGAGTTTTTTTTTTTTTTTTGAGGCTTGAGTGTTAATATTTAATAATGAATGGTTAAGTGTCAGAAAAAAACCCCTAATATTATTAAAAAATAAGTAAAGGACTGGAAAAAAATTATTAAAAATAGAAAAAGATAGTAGCAAATATGTATAAAGTGTTTTCTATGTATCAGACTTTAATTAATTAAATGACTTCAACAACACTATGAGGTAGAGACTATTTTTGCTTTTTAATCTCCATTTTACAGATAAGGAAACAGAGACACAGACAGGTTATTAAACTTGCTTAAAGTCAGGTGGCTTAAAGTCTGGTGAGTTTCAGATCTGGGAAGGAAAGCGAGACAGTCCGGCCCAAGGTGGAAGGCCTCAACAAAAATTTAAGCCAAACAACAAAAAAGAAAAAGTCCAAAAAAAAAAAAAAAAAAATCACCTTCCCCAGTAAACACATAAAGTAAAATTCAAACATAAAAGAGACGCTTTTTCCTGTTGCGACCTGACTCATATTACATACGCGGTTTGGAAATGTTCCTGGATTGCTACACACAGTAAGATTCTAATGCAATACAAATTCTAAGGTTTAATAGAATTTAAAATGTATAGCACAAAAATAAGAATTTAATTATTTTTTTCCTTAAAATTTAGTAAAATAAATGCAGGAAGCTTATGCTTAGTACCAGTGGAGATCCAGGCAGAATGGCCTGTGTCATATGGAAGCCTATGAACTTGAAGCAGACACAGGCACCATCTGCAAGATGGCAAGTGAACTTTTGGTAAGATATCAATAGTGTTGCTATGTTATTCTGAATGCATTAAAAAGAGATCAACGGCTTAGTACTTGGAAAGTTAATTTAGAACTAAATTGGGGAAGTAATGAATTAAATTCTATCAAACCTAAATATATGATCTATTGCTGTTGTTGCTGTTGTTACGTGCTGACAAGTGGGCCCCGACTCATAGCGACACCTCCTTGGGTTTCTGAGGCAGTATCACTATGGAAGTAGATTGCCCCATCTTCCAGGTTAAATTTCTTTGCAGTATCATATCAATAGACATATCATAGGCTTGGAGCCATTATCATGAATAAAGTTTTCTATCATTAATATATGAATATCTTTTAGCTAATAATAAAATTCATCTTCTTTTTAACATTCAAAAGACTGCTGACAAGTCAAATTTGTAATCAATTGGACTTTAATATATTCTTAGCTTCATTTGAATATTATAAAACCAAGAAATAGATGAATGAAATGAAACAGCAAGTGTTTAACACAGTCTTGCATTAACTCACAGTTCCTAAGAGAGCAGAGAGGAAAAGGAGAGGTGGAAAACAACCAGAAGTGTATTCCATAACTATGGCTCCTTTCAGTATATCAGCACAATGAAGCTGCTCACATTTTAAAAAATTAACTACCTTATTCCATCAAGATTTGTTCTGCTATTATATTTACACTTGTCGCTTTCTCCAAAATCTGTTCATCTGATTACCATGCTTTATATATTAACAAAATCAGATTTTTCAAGGTTATCAAAAGAATTAGTTCTTGCTTTCTTACTAACTTGCCCATAGCCAGTGTTCTTCTAGCTCACTGAACACTGGAGGTGATCCTATATATCAAATTGCCAGTAATAAGAAGAAGGAAATATTCAGCATTGTGACCCCACCCAAAAATGTCCATATCCTAATCCCAGAACCTATGAATAAGTTATATAACATGGCAAAAGAGACTTTACAGATATGTTAAATTGAGGGTCAGAGATGGGGCGATGATCCTGCTTGAGTTCATTATAATCACAAGCGTCCTTATAAGGGAAAGAGGGAGGCAGAAGAGTCAGAGAAGAAGATATAATGAAGAGTGCAGAGCAGAGAGAGAGAGAGAGAGAGAGAGAGAGAATATGAGAGTTTGAAGATGCTATGCTGCTGGCTTTGAAGCCGGAAGAAAGCCCCAGAAACCAAGGTATATAGGTAGCCTGTAGAACCTGGAAAAAGAAAGAAAATAGATTTTTCCCTAGGACTTCTGCAGGAACAACAATCCAGCTGATACCTTGATTTCAGCACAGTTAAAGCCATTTTGGACTTTGGACCACCATTAACTATAAAATAGCTAATTGGTGTTTTTTTTTTTTTTTTTTTTTAAGCTACTAATTAAGTTTGTGATAAGGTCAGTGGTTCAAACCCACCAGCCACTCCTCAGAAGGAAGGTTGGACAATCTACTTCCGTAGTGATACCGCCTCAGAAACCCAAGGAGGGGTTGCTATGAGTTGGATCCAACTCGACGGCAGTGAGTTTGGTTTTTTGGCTAGAGCTCCTTAAAGAGGCACAAGTAATTTATTTTTTTGGAAATTCTCTGCTTGTCCTGATTACAAGAAGACACCAAAATTAGGAGATTCACTATCAAGAAGGCATACTTTGTAAAGAAAGCCAAGGATATGGCTGGACAATCTTTTGCTAATAACTTGGACAAATTAAGGGTCACATTAATATTCTTTGACACAGAGAGATCTTTAAAGAGAGTAGGTACTGTGACTCACAGATTCTGTCAACCATCTCAGCAGATACCAAGAATATATATGGATGAGCAAGGAAAGATCCCAAGACATACATAGCAGTTTCACAAGGTGTTTGAATATGTTATATCAGTAAAAATACTGACAACTTGGATATGAATGCACAGACAGATTACAATAAAAAAGAAGGCTAACTCCCAAAATTCTTCAGGCAGGAATCAGGTTGATATATCTATCCAAGTCAGAAATCACTATACGCAGTAGATTCTTGATAGGGCAAATTTCAGTTCCACCTCTGAAATCACTCAGATTCATAAACATAAACCACTCTGTGATGGATATGCCCTTAAAAGTACTTTTCATGCACCAAAAAAGAAAGACCTACCTACTTATAGATAAATTCAGCTTAAATGTTCCTTTAGGGTCTAATCTATCTGAGTTCCAGAACTGCCACTTCTAATTGTAATAAGTTTTTGGTGTATGGACTTGTCCTCTGTTTTCTGCAGTTCTTATCACCAGCCAGGAAATACTTTTGTTATGGGAGCAGTTATAAATGAATGAAATTTAGTCAGAAATTAGAAAATCATGAGTATTAATATTGTTAAATTTGTCATATTTGAAAATGTAATCTTGTTGCTATTAAAACATTTTAAAATTAATTGCTTAGGTAAGTTAAAGAATTGGCCAGCTAAAAAATCAATATATGAATAAAATGAGTTAAATTTCATTGAAATTGTCAAATAAATTAGAACTATTTAATGTACAATGATGCATATTTTTACAATATAAATCTCTTGTTCAGACATTTCCTTAGCATTATATTTGTGAATTATATTACAGTAATATACTACTGTAAATGTTATCATATTACATTGTAATAATGATAACCTGCAATTAATGAGTATTATATATAGAGCAATTTACAGGTATTATATAATTAATCCTCATAATAACCATTTCAGATAGATAGTATTATTCCCATTTCACTGATTAAAAAAGTGCCACTTAAAAGATAAAATGAAATAGTATGGCTGAGCCTGGAATCCAGTTCAGACATTTCTGAATATAAGGCTATTCAACTTGAGATAGTCTCTGTGTAAATATTATTTCATTACAATATAATATTTTCATTATAAAATAAAATTTTAATTAAGGGTATGAATCTTCCACTTTGTCTTCTAAATATCTCTAAACATTGATTTCAGTGTAATCCAGAGATAAATATAAGACTAGACCAGTTTGGGAGCTCCGGTGGTTAGTGCCTAAGGCCTTTGACTGCTAACCAGAAGGCTGGCAGTTCAAACCCACCAGCCACTCCTCGGAAGGAAGGTTGGGCAATCTACTGCCATAGAGATACTGCCTCGGAAACCCAAGGAGGTGTCACTATGACTCGGATCCAACTCGAGGGCAATGGGTTTTTATGTGTAGACCAGCAAAATCTGTTTCTGTGTCCCTAAGTGATTCCTTCTTCGTGCTTATAAACCTGAGTTTAGAATTAGAAATCAAAATGATTTCTTCAGCTCATTACTATAGAGATCAAACTTGAGAGAGGATTAGATCCTGATCCAAGAGAACAGGGAATGGAACACATTTGACTATGTTGTTGTTATATGTCATCTAGTTGATTCTGACTCATAGCAACCCTATTGGACAGAGCAGAACTGCCCCATAGGGTTTCCAAGGCTGTAAATCTTCATGGAAGCAGACTGACACATCTTTATCCTGAGGAGCAACTGGTGGGTTTGACCTTTTGCTTAGCAGCCAGGCATTTTAGCCACCAGGGCTCCTTAATTTGACGGTAAGGGAAGAAGATGTAAAGCAGGAACCACTGCTCTCATTTTCTAGTGCTCTATTCTGCCCCAGACCGTGAGAGGTGGTACACGCTTCCATGCAGGTGTCCCTCTTTTTAAGTCTGCATCCTAGGTATAAAATGAAGGTGTTTAATGACTTCTCCTCTTAGATTTAGTAATACATTCAACAGAGATCCATTTCCCATCTATTGTCAGCCAGACACAGTGCTCACTCAAGTCTGAGAATGAACTAATCTTCTCAGTAATTAATTCAGTCATGCTCTACTTGAAAAGAGATGAAAAGAAAAACACCAGAGAGATCCTCTAGAAATATTGTATCCTAAAAAGTCTTGCGCTTGCCTTGTCTCTAAAACCAGAAATACAACAAGTTGTATTTCAGGATGCTGAAAACATTTAAGGATGCTGACTTCTGAAAACAAACTCCCAGATGGCTGGGTCTGCTGAGGAAGCCCAGTCACCCGAAGGCGCACCAAATGGGGCCTCCTTATGCAGAATATTGTGAGGAATTCGATCATTCTGTATCACCCTTCCCCCGCTGAAAAAAATTATTTGAACAGAGATGAAAGTTGACAGACTTACTGGGGTTGAAAAGTCACTTACCTGGAGTCTCATAATGACTCATTTTCTCTTCAAAATTTTCCACTTAACAGCTCCCTTAGCTATGCTTCCAGTGTATTCCATTGCAGACCTATTTATATTAAGGATTCCTGGTGGTACAGCAGTTAACTCAGCTGCTAAGTGAGTTTGGTGGTTTGACCCCACCCAGTGGCTCCCTGGCAATCTGCTTCCATAAAGATTATAACCAACAAAACCCTAAAGGGTAGTTCCACTCTGTCACATGGGATCACTATGTGTAAAAGTTGACTTGAAAGCATCTAACAATAACACTTATATTAAACCACTTGCTATCAATTAGATTCTGACTCATAGAGATCCCATGTGTGCCAGAGTAGAATGTACTCCATGGGGTTTTCAAAGGCTGGTTTACTCTAGGAAGTAGCTCCCCAGTCTTACTTCTGAGATGCCTCTGGGTGGACTTGAATGGCCAACATTTGAGTTAGCAGCTGAGGTAGTTAATTGTTTGTACCGTCCGGGGACTCTATTACTCATCACATTTTAGCATATCTATGAAGACTTTTGTCCTCTCTACTTCTCTCACCTTCCACCTACATGTAAGCTTCTTTCGCACAAGGCAGGACTAAGCTAACTTTGTAAACCTATTATACCAGGCACCATCTTGGGCACTTTATGTTCAAGGAGGCAGAGCAGTAAGATTAACCAGACGCTCTGGACTCAGAAAGCCTGATTTTGATTCCTTCTCTAATACTTACTGCTTGACTTTGAGCAAGTTGCCTAACCTATCTCACCCCTTTTTTCTTATCTATGTAATAGGATTAAATGATAGAACCTGCTGAAATGGTTGCCTGAGAAGAATAATTATATTTATAAAAAATAGTGTTATATAGTTCTTGCACATAGTATGCACTCAATAAATGCTCACCAGATTCCAGCCACCCTGGAAGGTAGGTAGTATTATACAGATAAGAATTCATATATAGGAAATCTAAGAATAAGAGAAGAAGAAATTTTCCCAAGTCTCACAGCTGGTTCTTTACTGTGATCCATCTGAATCTAAAGCCTCCTAAGGCTATTTCATTCCTCCTTACAAACCAAGTATCCACAATGTTGTCTCAATAAAGTAGAATTCAATGAATCATGAAAAGAAAGAATAAATGTAAGGTGGAATTAAGATGAAAGATGTGGCATGGTTGTAATCATATGGTCACAATAATGGAGCAAAGGATAAAAAAGAGAGTATACTGTGGGGAATTGCAGTCAATGTCATGGAATAAAATATGTATGAAATATTTTATGGAAAATGAATTTGCTCTGTAAACTTTCACCCAAATCACAATAAAATTTTTAAAAAAGTGGGGGAGGGAGGAAGAAATTACTAACTCAATGTATATACTATTCAGAGTGCTGATTTGTCTGTGTGTTTGGTACAAACCAATGAGCAACCAACTTTTCAACAGTAAGCAATGTTGGAGTCCTCTGAAAATGTAAAGTTCATGAAAATTACCCTAGTATAACAAACTATAGGGACAGATATTCTTTCTCTCTCAACCCACTTCCTGCACCCTGCCAAAAAAAAAGTTTCCTCATGCTTTTACCCTGCTCTGTGTATTTTAGGTAAAATCATGAAATCACAGTTTAACTCAAAGAACCACTCAAAATTATTAAATTTATTCACTTCCCTATGGGGCTTCTGAGCAATGGGCTTGGCACAGTAGATCTTGTCTTAGATCAGTCCAAGTGGTAAAGACTGGGTCGCTCTCTAGACATCCTGTGGCTACCTACCAAATGCAAAGAAAAGAGGCCATGTTCCTCATTTATGTCTCATTCACTATTGCCCTAATAAGCACTCATGTGCTGCAAAACATTACAGTGTGAGGAAAAGCCTTAAATTAAGAGATGTTATAGTTGGTTCATTCGAATCTTTAATTAGGAGAGCTGGTGGCACTGTGGTTAAAGCATTCGGCTGCTAACCAAAAGATGCAGCCACTCCACAGGAAAAAGATGAAGCAGTCTGAATCCTTAAAAATTTACAGCCTTGAAAACTCTGTGTGGGAAGTTCTACTTTGTCCTAAAGGGTTGCTATGAATAAGAATCAACTTGATGGTAGTGGGTGGGTTTCTATTTAATTTGAATATAATTTCTATTTAAATAGGAGCTCTGGTAGCATAGTGCCTAAGGCATTTGACTGCTGGTGGGTTCAAACCCACCAGCCACTCCTCGGAAGGAAGATTGGACAATCTACTTCCATAGTGATACTGCCTCGGAAACCCAAGGAAGGGTCGCTATGAGTTGGATCTGACTGCGTGGCAGTGGGTCTACTTAAATGGTTTTCCATGTCTTCTTAAAATATCTATTCTGGAAAATACCAAAATTTCATATTTATGTTATTCCACCTCTCCCTGAATTGCTGTCTTTTGATAAAACTTCCCTTTCTTACTATATATTTCTTAATACATTCTTTTTTATTCTTATTGCTTAACTTTAAATTTCCCCTTTCCCAAATTTTCTCATGATTTCCAGCTCTCCAAATCCTCCTTCATATGTAGCTTATTTACTAGAGGAAATGCACCGGTGACTTAATTTTCATTCCCTTTCTGTGTTTCTAGGCAGGAAATAAAAACTAGAGATATGGCAAGCAAATATGCTCACCTCTCTTATCCCCAGAGAGACAATCATTGAGCTCATTCTATGACTAGAAGCAGATGAGCATATCTCTAAAAGGCACTGCATAAACAAACTTGTTAAATGTCCATCCAAAAAACAAAAACAATCTCTATTCCTTCCAGTCAATTCTGAGTGCTGGTGAGCCTATAGTCAGAGTAGAACTGTCCCTACAGATTCCAGGACTGTGATCTTTACAGAATTAGAACATCATATCTTTCTGCCATGGAGCAACTGGTGGGTTAGAACTGCTGAACTTTTAGTTAGCAGCTGAGTACTTATACACTATGCCACCAACCTACTGCATTGAGTTGATTCCGACTCATAGCGACTTTTATTGAGTTTCCAAGGGTGTAAATCTTTTTGGAAGTAGATTGTCTCATCTTTCTCCCACAGAGCAGCTGGTGGGTTTGAACCAGTGACTTCTGGATAGCAGCCAAATATCTTACCAACTACACTACCAAAGCCCCTGTGCTATGCCACTGGGGCTCCTTATATGTCCATCACCACCATCAGGACCTCCAAAAGGTACAAGAAGAGATTTCATTGAAGTGAGGGTTGAAGTGATTCATTGGTAGGTGGAAATGGCCCTTAGATCCTAGCTTTTCCTCAAGTGATATGTTTTGTATCTCATGCATGCTGGACTAATCTGTTTGGTACCAAGTATATTGTTGGCACTCAACAGATAAAAAAATAAGGCACAGTAATGGAGGTATACCCTTAACAATTCGTGCTCTTGAAAGACACCTTCCTAGCATGCCGTCTTTAAGTTGTTTGAGCATAGGTAGTGTAAGGCAGTTAATTATTTATGGACAGTTACCTGTAATCATTTCTGTGTTCTTTGCATTCTGGAGTGGCCAGGTTTTTTTTTTTTTATCTGATTTTAGAAATTTCCTTGTTCTTTACTCTCTTCCCAAATTTCACTACTCATTTAAGGTTAGCATCTAAAATTTATTATGGTAAAGGATATTTTTAGAAAACCCAAATCATCAGATTCTAACTTTCACTGACTTAGATGAGAGATGCTGTGGCAGCTTTTCTTCACTAATCACATTTTCCTTTGAATAATAAAATATATTTAATTCAGTCTGCCTTTTGTCTTAGTGAAAAGCAGTTTCTGAATTTACACAAACTCTTTCAATGACCTAAAATAAGTCTGGTTAAGATGCTTTCTCTGCCTAAGTCTAAACATAGCAACAAACTTTGACATTTTTCTTTTTGAACTTAATCGTTGATAGACTTGATCAAAGAGGGGAAAATCACACTTTTCCACACACTTTCTTTACTGAAATTATTTGGAAAAGCTAGGCAATCAAGGAGAAAAGTGAAAATTCTTAAATAATACAATACATTGCTTGGTGAATAATATACTCCTCTGGAAGTAAATGCAATTTCAGAGCAATAATGTATGTACAATTCCTTCTAAAGAATTGAACACTTTCAAAACAATGTGGTCGTCAATCATTTAATCTTGGGTAGGAAGATAAAATTGCTAATGTCAAACAGAAATGTTAAAATCCATGTAGAATTGTATTTTTTCTTGTGAAAGCTATGAGTTCTTCTCACGTCCTCTAAAATAAAACATAATTGGCATCATGTTCAAGTGTTTGTACTGTCACAACTGCTCTTTGATTAAGCAGGAGCCAGTAACCAATTGTTGTTGAGTCGACTCTAACTCATGGCAGCCCCATGTGGGTCAGAGTAATACTGTGCTCCTTTGGGTTGTCAGTGGCTGATTTTTCAGAAGTAGATCAATAAAAAATCTTCCAATGTGCTTCTAGGTGGACTCCAACCTCCAACCTTTGGACTAACAACCAAGTGCACTAACTGTTTGCACCACCAGGTACTCCACTTGCTGTTTACTACACTCATAATTGTAAGGGACCGTGGATGATGCTATGTACATTTTGAACAGCCTTATTAAATACAGAACAGGATGTTTATAAATTAAACCTATAATAGTTTCAATGCATCAAAATCTTGAGTCAGGTGCTGGATTACTCTTTGTCACCCTTCACATGACCTAAATGCCCTTTGCATACAAACACAGTGTGTAATGTCAAAAGAAAGAGATGATGTCAGATTCCTAATATGCTGGTACTAAGAACTGTCCAAAGAGTGGAAGTAATTTAATAATCTTCTCTGCTGAAGATATAACTGAGTACATAGGCATTCTAAATTTATCCACCTTTAAGAATTTGGCATTGGCTTTTATTTCTTTTTCCTCAGATTTAAAATGTAATCCTCTAAGTGCACCATGAGTGGAGAAACTACATTTATGCTTCTTATTTCACTTCTGGTTTTAAAGGGCGAAGTGTAAAACTCAGCCTTTAAATGTTATTTAAATTGAAACCTGCTCTTTTCCATGCAGAGTAAGACAGTAACATCTGTGAACAACAAAAAATTTAATTAAAACTTGCAAGCAAAAGTTTTGCCAGCTCAATGGTATTTAAACTCAGGTGTAGTAGAAGGTGAGGGAGAAGGGTAGAGGTGGGACATGTGTTAAAAGCAATTTTTTAAAAATAAATATTTTGAATTGAGATTCTTTGTAAAATTCCATGTGAGGCTAGGTTGATTTTCACAGCTTTAAACTACTTTTCAAAACCACTTTCCTAAGCTTTAATCCTTCCACCTACCAAAAGCCTTGGGCAGATGGCCAAATCATTTCAACTCAGTATACTGTCCCCTCCATTAGGACAACTCACCTGAAAGGGAACTCAGACTGGAACTCAGATGGTAAAGTTAAGCATTTCCTTGTTTGTCTTTAATGGTTATTTATTTATTTTACAAATCCAGATACTTGGTTACAACTACAAATTATTGCCCAATAACCAGCTAGGCCGTATCAGTTTCCATCTCTAAGTCTTCTAATATCCTGCATGACTGTATCTACCAGAATTTCAATCAAAGAATCTTTTAGATTCATTAGTTCACAAAATGGTAATGCACACATTGTAAAGATGGAAGATCAACCATCACACAGCAGGTAGAAATGTACCTTGTAGGCCCTCCGTGGATGTGTGAAATACATGGAGCAGTTTTCAAGACCAATGTTCTGTGGTAGATCCTTCCCTAAGATGTTTGCAGACCTGGTTGTTCAGTTTTGATTGTTACCTACAACTAAAATTCCTAGATCTCCAAGATGCAAACTGATCATTAAGGTTAAAATGCGAAGATTCACAAGTATTTAATATTTCACACTGTGATTTATATACCCCAGGGGCCCCTTAAGCATTTAATTGAAAGAATTTGTCCTGAAATAATATTCCAAAATTCAGTGCTATCATTCATAGTTCTTTTTGACAGATTTTGTTACTTTCTTTCTCCTGCTTCTTTTTAAAAGAGTAAAAAATAAGTTTCAAATACTGCAAGAGCAGTTATTTAAGCAACACAGAGAAGTTATGTGAATGCTGGGATTCAAGTTTCTAAGAGGAAGCAAAAATAAATGTCTGCCTGTGAACCTGTAAGTCTCCAACAACTAATGCAGCTCGTCACCAAAAAATGCTCAGCAGGGCATCACATGAGCAGGTGAAAATTAGAACTGTGCAAAAATGTCTGCTTGGAAAGTGAAACCAGTCAACTTTGGGCTTTCTGCCAAATTTAATTTCTGCCAGAATTTCCCTTGTTATTACATAGCTTCAGAAAGCAATTAGAAAAGTATTATAGCTGAAAAAAATTCCAAATACCATTCATGATCCCATCACTTTCTGTCTAGTAGAAAATAACTAGCCACCCAGCCCAGCAGGCCAAGGACAGACAGAACTCACACGCACAAACAACACTTTTCCTTGGAAGACTTTTTAATCACATTCAGAATACTACGTGGTTTGCAGCATCCAGGAGGAAAATCGTAGTATGTTTTCAGGATGTCCTACTGCACTACTGAGCTGGAAGCCGTCCAAGGGAAGCAGATGTAGCATAGCATCTTCATTCCCATTTACCATCAGTGAAGAGCCTGAAGAAAATGCCATAGCCCTCACCAATCCTGACAGTTGATTGCCATTACAGAAAGAATCATAGAAGGAGGAATTCAAATTGCTGATGCTTTGTGACACTCATTGCATTCTTTTTTTTCCAAAATCTCAAACTTATGAGTGGAATTGTTGAGTGGCTTAGACCAGATACAAGCAATATGTGTCTAGCATAGCTCATCTTCTGAAATGAACACATGCATACATGTACATATGTGCACACACACATGCACACACTCAGTTGCTGACTCACAGCATATATACTCTCCAGAGCGCCATTCCCAAGCTTTTGTTTTTAAGCATAGACACTCCAAGAAAAGATTTATCCATACCCAAGGTATTTCAGATCTCAGTTTCATGCATATTACACTCAATATACATCTCTATTATTTTAATCCTAATCCTATATTGCCAATTCTTTTCAAATTTAACAAGGTTGTTAAAATATGTATTACTCACAAACTAGTTCTATTTCCAAATTTTCTATTTGTGTATTAAAATTAGAAAGAGTAACTGAAAGACTATTTTTCAAATCTAAGAACTAGATCAAAGCAATGAAGAAATCCAAAATGTGGCTATGAGTAGCTCTATTAGAAAAGAGAGCAAAGTCATTAGAGTTGAGGCAGTTGAAGAACTCGGTTTCTTGAACTAAGGTGGATGCTGACATCACCAGGGGTTAACACAAAAATTATTAGTTTGAAGTGTTGTGACAATTACACTAGAAAGAGAACATTTAATAGTTTTACACTACTCCAGAGAGGCCATAAATTTAATTTGAGCTGAAGAGTGTGTCTCTGCAAGGTAAGAGTGCCTTTAACAGTGGAATATTCTATTAAGTTAGGTAGCAATTTTCTAAACAGCTTTTAGTGTGGTCCTTTTTTGAGCTTTTAGCATCTAGAGGACTTGGTGATTTATAATGTAATCTTGTTTTCTGGGAATATATTGATATTGGTTATTATGATACATCAGCACATACCATACCAATCACCAGTAATTATCAATGCATCTTGATTTCATGGTATGATCATTTTCAGACAGCAGCATTTGGTAAAAATCTTCAATGTCTTCACATTTGGCATTAGTGCTTACTACATAAATTTGAGTAATAGTCATTTCAACTGTTCTTCCTTGTAGGTATAAGGATATTATATTATCACTGATCAGCACCAAACTTCAGGATAGATCTTGAAACCTTCTTTTTGACAATGAATGTGATGACATTCTTCTTCAATTTTTCATTCCCAGTAGACTTTATGTTTGTTTGATTCAAAATGGCCAATAACAGTGAATTTCAGATGATTAATGTCTATGATATTGATCTTTATGCATTTATGTATTTCACTTTATTTTTGATGACTTCCATTTTCTCAGATTCATATTTCATATCTTCCATGTTCCAATTATTAATAGGTATTTGCAACTGTTTCTTCTCATTTGGAGTCATGCCACTAGTGGCAAAGATGAAGGAATTGATGACTTTTTTTTTTTTTTTTTTTACAAACTTCTACAGTCTGAAATTGATCAAATATATGATCAAAATACACTGATAATTGCTGGTGATAGGAATGAGAAATTTTGAAATAAATAAGAAAGATCAATAATTGGAAAATATTACTATGGTGATAGAAATGACACCAGAGATTGCATAATAGAATTTTGATTTATTCATTGCAAATTCCTTTTTTCAACAACATAAAAGATGACTATGTATATTGACATCACCAGATGGAATATGCAGGAATCAAATGGACTACATCTGTGGAAAGAGACAATGGAGAAGCTCAATATCATTAGGGAAACAAGGCCAGGGACTGACTGAAACAGACCATCAATTGCTGATACATAAGTTCAAGTTGAAGCTGAAGAAAATTAAAACAAGCCCACAAGAGCCAAGTGCAACCTTGAATATATCCTACCTGAAGTTAGAGACCATCTCAAGAACAAATATGACACACTGAATACTAAAAACCAAAGACCAGATAAGTTATAGGACAGTACATATAAAGAAAGCAAAAGATCATTAAAATGACAGGAAAGAAAGAAAAGACCAAAAAGTACATTAGAAGAGACTTTGAAACTTGCTCTTGAATATATAGTAGCTAAAGCAAATGAAAGAAATGAGGAAGTAAAAGAGATGAACAGAAGATTTCAAAAGGTGGCTCTAGAAGACAGTGTAAAGTATTATAATGAAATGTGCAAGCACCTGCAATAAGAAAACAGAAAGAGAAGAACATGCTTAGAATTTGTCAAGCTGAAAGAACTGAAGAAAAAAATCAAGCCTCCAGTTTCAATATTGGGATTCTATGGGTAAAATATCAAACAATGTAAGAAGCATCCAAAGAAGGTGGAAGGAATACAGAGTCACTGTCCTCAGAAAGAGAATTGGTCAACATTCAGCCATTTCTGGAGATAGCACATTACCATGAACTGTGGTATTGATGGAAGAAATCCAAGTTACACTGAAGGAAAGCACTGGTGAAAAACAAGTTTCCAGGAATTCATGCAATACCAATTGAGATTTTTCAACAAAAGGATGCAATGCTGGAAGTGCTCACTCATCTATAACAAGAAATATGGAAGACAGCTACCTGGACAACAAAATGGAAGAGAGCTGTATTTGCCCTCATTCCAAAGAAAGACAATCCAACAGAATGTGGAAATTATCACACAATATCATTAATATCACACACAACTAAAATTTTTCTGAAGATTATTTAAAAACTGTTGCAGCAGTATATTGACAGGGAACTGCCAGAAACTAAGGCCAGATTCAGAAGAATGTGTTCAATGAGGGATATCATTGCTGATATGAGATAGATCTTGGCTGATAAAGAAGACTACCAGAAAGATGTTTACCTTTGTTTTATTGATCACGCAAAGTCATTCCACTGTGTGGATTATAACAAATTATGGGTAACATTGCAAAGAACAGAAATTCCAGAACACCTCATTGTGTTCATGCAGAACTTGTAGATAGACCAAGAGACAATCATTTGAACACACCAAGGGGATAGTGCATGGTTTAAACTCAGGAAAGGTGTGTGTCAGGGTTGTATCCTTTCACCATACTTATCCAGTCTGTATGCTGAACAAATAATCCAAGAAGCTGGACTATATGAAGAAGAACATAGTATTAGGATTGGAAGAAGACTCATTAACAACCTGTGATATGCAGGGGACACAACTTTGCTTTCTGAAAGCCATAAAGTTTGACCAATTTACTGATGAAGACCAAAAACTACAGCCTTCAGTAAGGATTATAACTGGACCAATAAACAACATCATGACAAATGGAGGAAAGATTGAATTTGTCAAAGATTTCATTTTAGTTGGATCTGCAATCAATGTCCATGGAAGAAGCACCAGTCAAGAAATCAAATGATGTGTTGCAGATGTGCTGTAAAAGACCTCTTTGATGTGTTAAAAACAAAAATGTTCCTTTGAGGACTAAGGTGTGTCTAATTTAATCCATGGTATTTTCTGTCACTTCATATGCATGGAAAAGTTAGAAAATGAATGAGGAAGACTGAGGAAAAATTGATGCATTTGAATTAAGTGTTGGTGAAGAATATTTAATATACCATGAACTGTCAAAAGAATAAGCAAATCTGTCTTTGAAGAAGTGCAGCCAGAATTCTCCATAGACATAAGGATGGTGATATACTTGGACATGGTATCAGGAGGGACCAGTCCCTGGAGAAGGACATCATGGTTGGCAAAGTAAAGAGTAAATGATAAAGAGAACGATCTTTAACAAGATAGATTGACACAGTGGCTGCAACAATGGGCTCAAACTTAGCAATGATTGTTAGGATGATGTAAGACCAGGTGGTATTTTGTTCTGCTTTATGTAGGGTCACTAAGAGCCAGATTCAACTTGGGATCACCTAACAACAACCACCACCACAACATATATCAAATGACAATAATAATGATAGTATATGTTTGTCTTAGCACTTACTATGTGCCAGACACTATTCTAGTTACTTTACATATATAAATGTATTTAATGTTGAAAACTACCATATGAGATGGGTACATTTAGTATCTCTATTTTCAGATGAGGAAATGATGCACAGAAATTTGCCCAAGGTCAGTAGGTAAGTGTCAGAACCAGAATTCAAACTCAGGCACTCTAGCTCAATGACATCACTAGGGTTGTGTGGGGGCTGTGAACCACATCTGGTGACACTATCAGAGGAAATGACACCAAAATGTCTGTCTACAAAATTTTTGTGCTGTGTTTCAGCAGAAATTTATTATTGTTATTATTAGTTTCAATAAAAAAAATCCTTGTAGTTATTGTAACAATAAAAATATTTTAAGTAAGCCCAGCTTACATGTGTCAATATACCTACAAGGCTAAAACTTAAGGCTAATTTATTTGAATCTTCTAATGTACTACCCAAGCCCCTGACCCAAGCCATGGGTCATTGAAAACAATTACCTCATATACATGTGAAAGCTGGACAATGAATAAGGAAGACTGAAGAACTGATACATTTGAACTGTGGTATTGGCAAAGAATACTGAAAATACCATGGCTTGCCAGAAGAATTCACAAATCTGTCTTGGGAGAAGTACAGCCAGAATGCTCCTTAGAAGCACGAAGGGCCCAACCTTGTCTCATGTACTTTGATCATGTTGTTAGAAAGGACCAGTCCCTGGAGAAGGATATCATGCTTGGTAAACTGGAGCATCAGTTAAAAAGGGGAAAACCCTCAATGAGATGAAATGACACAAAGGTCAAAAGCTGCAATGATAAGTTTAAGTACAGCAAAGATTGTGAGGATGATGTAGTACTGGGCAGTGTTTCGTTCTGCTGACTTAATGGTACATAACAAGAACACAATGTACTACAGTTAGAGATCTCATCATTACCCAACGACAATGATGCTTCAGATCATGTGCTTTCACTGCACATGCTACCACCATGCACTGTCGTTCTCATTGCTGCTCCTGTTTTATAGTCATGGAATTTTTCACTACTGTATTGTGGTAATTAGTATTTGTGAATCTGTAACAATAACGTTTTGGGGAATGAAATAGTAATTAAAGAAAAAGAATGAGGAAAAAAAAAGTCTGCTACTCAGTTACTAATAATGTCATAACTAATAACATAGTTCAATGTAATAATGTAGTTCAAAGATTTTACAAAATAGTTTTGTTGTTATTATTCTTGTAATATAAGAAATATTACAATTAAGCAACTTGCTATATTTATCACATATTATTCTATTATTAAAATTGATAATAAGTGTTACTAAGGATTCTGTATGGTGGTGTCACAGTGAGTTATCACTCTGGGTAACACCAACCCTAATGATACCACTGTTCTGGCTCCAAAGTCCATGATCTTAACCAATTAGCATTTACCAGACAGTATTTCCTGATTTCCTAGGAAAGTGTCTGTGGTTCATTTGGAACTTCTATTTCTAGAAAGCAATGCTTCTGTGATTCTGGTAAACTGAGGACATTTCACATATTTTAAGGATGATTATAGTTTTGGGGCTAAGAAAAATATTTACAGGTCATTAATTGAAATAAAAAAAAAATGAAGGAAGGAGTGAGGAAAGGAAGTAAGGAAAGAAAGCAGGCAGGGAGAAGAAAAGACATAAAACGTCAATTGTAAAATTTTTCTAACTTCAAGAGCTATTCAGATGGATTACAATGTGAAGATGGTGTCAGTAATGAAATTCTGTATCTCAACCATACTCCTAGAAGAATAATCTTATAGAAAATTTTAGTGTTATTATTATATTTAGCTTAACATATTCTCAGTACAAGTGTTTACAAACTTCTATGTCAGACTCTCTAAAATATTACACAAAGGATAAAAAAGAGGTTCATTATGGATGATATTATGGTTATTGGTTAGAATTTGAGGAATATCATCCTTGAAAAACATCCAAATGGCCTTTGAGAATATGAAACATAGAGAGAACAACATGGTGGCAGAGTAGCACTTTATTTTATATACAGGAAATTTATATATATATATGAAAGTGAGATAAAACATTCATGAACACAGAGCTGTGAGTATAATTGAAAAAATGGTAATACCATGTTGTTGTTATGTGCCATCGAGTTGGACCTGACTCAAAGCGATCCCTCCTTGGGTTTCCAAGGTGGTATCACTACAGAAGTAGATTGCCCAACCTTTCTTCAGAGGACAGGCTGGTGCGTTTGAAGTGCTTTAGGCGCTACGCTAACAGATCTCCTTGGTAATAACATAGTCAAAAGAATTCTTAATAAGCAAGAAGCTGAGGCGGTTGGTTGAACCAGTGAAGTAAATTAAAAGGGGTGAAAACTGAGGTTTCAGGTAATTTATAGCTCTTCTTAAAGGGTGGGGTATTAGGAACTATAAATAGTAGTTTTGAGTTGACAACTGTAGTAGCTGAACTAGATGCTTTTGTGAAATTAAGGGTTGTAGCTTAAATAAAAACACTTTCTTTCCTTCCAGATTTCATTTCTCTGAAATTTTATAGAGTAGAAGTAGCAGCTGTTGCCTAGCTCTGGATGATGGATGGATGATGAATCCTAAAATTATTCCCATTCCAGAATGAGTCAGTGACTGAAAGCAGGCATGCACTAATATGGTTACATTCCCCAAAATAAATGCTTTTGAGTCCTCCCAGACTCAGAGGGCTAGGATGTTTTCTGTTAAGAAGCCAGGGCTTATGAAAGTCTATTAGTATCCTGAGCACCCTGGAATTGTACAGAGAAAAGAAGGAAGTAATCAAGACTATTGTGTTGTCCACTGATGAACACTAACTGTTGTTAATCTCTGAACCTAGTAGAAGAGTAGCAGTATTTTTCAATATGTAGTGCTCAGGAAAATGGCTCTGGATCCAATAGTGAATTTTAAATTAAATCTGTAGCTGAAACTGGCAAACATTTAATTATGTGAACAAAATTTATTCTTGTCCCTTTCTCAGAAAATCTCTATTTGGCAATATGACCCTTGAGTCAACCAAAAACTGCAACTTACAAAGCAAATCAAAGTGAGATCATGAATTTTACAAAAGGATTTTTCTTGGTTTCCCTGGACTGCTTAATTACTATAGTTATTTACAAATTTCTAATAACTTGACAGAAAGTCTTCCTAGTTAGATCATGTAAAGCTGAACTCTTATTATGACAGTGCTGACTAAAAACAAACAAAAAGTCAACAACAGAGGTATGGATAAAGTCAACCATGAAGTTATAATGTAACTCATTGGGATATGTGATGCTATTCATTAAAATAATAAGCATAGGTTTCAAAAACCCAGCTACTTTATAATGTGAGGTTTATATATATATATACACATATATATATATATGTACATATATGTATATATATATATATATGTATATATATATAATTTGAATGCAGTTAAGCATTTATGAATTAAAAATAAAATAATTGATTTTCAAACATCATTACACATTCAGTTCACATTTATTGAACTTTAAATGGAAAATAATGAGGATATGTTTTGAAACCACTATAATGCTTGACTCTGCTTTTAAAATTAATGACAGCATGTGGATTTTCTAAATAGCTTTTCTATGTTGATAACTACCAAGTTAACTCATTTACAAATACATATACTGTTATATTCAGACATTTGGGGAAGATGCCATTGGATCTTTGACTAACAGAAAAACTTCCCAAAATAAACTGTTTTAGTATTATATTTATTTTAAATCATACACATGCCTGGAGCAGTTTGGCAATTATTTACTTTTGAACAATCAGATATTTCTAAAGTTTTTGGTTCACCAGGCAACAAGGAAACATCCTGCATACAATTAGAAAAAAATGTGGAAGACAAAGACCTAGTTGAAGGTCTGTAAAAAATAGCAGTGAAATATGATAGACAACCAATGAGAAGCCAGGGGCCTGGCAATGAGGAGAGGAATAGCTCATCTAAGAAAGATGAACAAACTTAAATGCTGAGTCAAAAGTGGATTCCAACTCATAGCAGCCCCCACTGGGTTTCCAAGGTCATAAATCTTTACAGAAGTAGACCGCCTTTCATGGAGAGGCTAGTAAGTTTGAATGAGCAATCTTTTGGTTAGTAGCCAGATGCCTTAACCATTATACCACCAGAACTCCTTTAAATGCTTAGTTGTTGTTGTTATGTGCCGTCGAGTGGGCCCCGACTCATAGCGACCCCTCCTTGGGTTTCCGAGGCAGTATCACTACGGAAGTAGGAATTCCCAACCTTCCTTCCGAGGAGTGGCTGGTAGGTTTGAACCGCCAGCCTTCTGGTTAGCAGTCAAGTGCTTTAGCCACTATGCTACCAGAGCTCCTTAAATGCTTAGTAGAGGTGAAAAATAAGCCAATTGTCATAGTTCAAAATTTAACTAAATATGTGGACCAGGTCTCCTGTTCTACAATTTTTCTTAATTTTAAGAGAAACATGAAATGCAAAATAAAAAGCAACAAGAAAGCTACTGCTGGAAAAATAAGGCTTTGTCAGTGTGTACCTTCAGATGCACCCCAGATCAAGTTGCCTTTGCTTAACCCTTGTATGAGTTACTGATTATTGTTCCTGGGCCTCAGTTTTCATAACTAGAATTTAAAGGAATTAAACCAGATAGTCTCTGAGATTCTTTGTATTATCTTTGTAATAAATCCATTTTTTCCTTAACATTTTAAGAACTAAAACTACTCTGCTAGGAATTGGATTACTTACTGTGAGATGGCACATACAGTTTGCCCTAGGCTGGGAACAGAAAGATTGGCAGTTCAAATCCACACAGTGGAATTCCATGGGAGAATAAACCTGATGAAGTACTGTTGTAAGACTACTAACTCTAAAAACTTACTGCCGTTTAGTTGGGTCCAACTCATAGTGGCCCCTCCCTGGGTTTCTGAGGTGGTATCACCACGGAAATAGATTGCCCAGCATTCCTTCCAAGGAGTGGCTGGTGGGTTTGAACCACCAGCCTTCTGGTTAGCAGTCAAGTGCCTTAGGCACTATGCCACCAGAGCTTCCCTGTAAGACTACAGCCAATGAAAACCCTGTGGAGCACAGATATCACTGGCATACGTGGGGTCACCATGAGTTGGAACCAACTGGACAGCAATGAGAACTATGCTTCTCACTGACACATTAATTTTATGCCATGAATTAGATTAACAAACTCCCAAGAGTCATTAAGTATATCTACACTGTCATTTGTTGTACCAAAACTGATACAAAATTCATTAAATTTGGAGATTTTAATTTTTTTCTTTTTAAAAAAACTTTGCTCTTTCTACTACCTAACTGCCTAATTGTCATTGTCCTTTGTGCTTCTACTACTTACACTGTACAAATGAAAAAATTTTCAGATTAATAGAATTTGCAAGTGATGGGTTCTGATGATTAGTAAAAAGTAGGAAATTTTTACTATGCAGTTCGTAGGGGACATTTCAAAGAAAAAGAAGATACACTGTATTCATACCAAACCCACACATGTTAAGTCAATTCTGATCCATGGCAATCATATAGGACAGGGAAGAGCTGTCCCATAGAATTTCCAAGGCTATAAATTTTACAGTAGCAGACTGCCATATCTTTCTTCCATAGAGCAGCAGAGGGGTTCAAATGGCCAACTTTTTGGTTAGCAAACCAAAGTGGTTTTGCTTAACCACTGCACCATCAGGACTCCTAATTGTCACACACACAGTCATATAAAGACTATGCACCTATAAGAAATGAATTTTTGTTCCACAAAAGCCATTACTGAATCAGAAAATTCTGGAGTTACCCACCCTTTTGCAAGGGATGAGCCTGTAATTTGAATGAGCATGTGTTTTAGTCAAAAGAAAGAAGAAACAAATTACAATTTAATTAAATTTCAAAGTATAGTTTGAATGCTTTCAAAAGAAGAGGAGGGAGGCAAATAAAAGAACAACATATGTCAATTAAATCTGTCCCCCACAGATTGTTCAATCAAAAATCAGGAATTACACTGCCAAGAACTTTTTAAGTGTCTATCCTGCTCTATAAATTACTGAATCTAGAATAACTCCTAGCTATCAAACAGGCCTTACAAAATGGTCTTTTACTACCTGGAGAGGGGTGTGTGTGTGTGTGTGTGTGTGTGTGTGTGAGAGAGAGAGAGAGAGAGAGAGAGAGAGACAGAGACAGAGACAGAGACAGAGACAGAGACAGAAACAAAGAGAGACAAGACAGAAAATATCAATGTCTGGTACCAAAGTTACCAGGGGAGTCCATCCCCACATTACCTGGTTATCTATCATAAGTAATATTTTATAAACAAATAAAAAAGAATAGTCATATGCAGAAGTTTTTTCAATTATAAATATAAAGTGAGAGGCAAAATACTGGAACTGATTGAATGGGGGTGGGCTATCAACTAGAAATAACAAAGTTATCCAAAGTGATGTAGACTAATTACCCAAAAGAAGAAACATGATCTCTACTGATGTTTTTTTTATATGAATATTTTCTGAAGTAAAGCCCTCTGTGATAAGTAAAGAATATCTCCTTTCATTTTTCTGTGTTGAGGGAGGTATGTATATCTTAAAGATGCACAATGATGGCAGTGTGTTTTAGTTATTTATTTTTTAACACTGGGATGAAAACAGAAACTTTTAGTCTGAAATCCATTTTGTCCCAAACATTGGCACCCTGCCATATTGCAGACATCTAAAATGTTGACTGACTTTTTAAAATGGATCTAGTTGTCAGTTTACATGGAGATAGCAAGAAGGAAAACTATTCAAAGATTAGTCAGAGTTGCAGAGAAAGATTTAAGCAGAGAATTCAGGATTTTCTAATTTCTAGCCCAATATATTTGCCACTCAAAAGTGACATCTGCCAAAACTCAAAACAGGTGCTCTTTCATGTTAAAATTCATGGCTTTGGATGTAGCTGAGGTAAATATTTTATTCATCTTTTGGCAGTCTGCACATACATTTTTTTAAAATAATTCAAACAGCCTGCACCTCGTCAGTGACCAAATAGAGTTTTGGCAAAAAGAAAATATCATTCAGTTCTGCACCAGCTGGCTAAATTTAAACCCTGTGTTATGTAATCTTAAAGTGTCCTTGCTTTTAGTTGCTGTCTTAAGAGATTCTGTTAAAATGTCTCTCCCAAATCAGTTCAGGTTCTAACAGCTAAACACATAAGCACAAGAGTATGGAGTTAAGGTGTTCACAGGCAATTGAAAACAGAAAAAAAATCCATTTGAAACAGTATCAAGGGCATGCTACTTTTAAAGCAAAATCAGTCTTCTTTATTTAAGTTTGTAGTTACTATAATTAGGGTTGGCAGATCCAACTGGTGGTGCTTTTCTTAATTCTGCAAAACATGTAAGGACCTGATTCTTTAATTCTTACTCCAGGAATACTCACAGAGGAAATGAGACCATGGCTCAAGCAAGAACTACAAAATCAAACTAAGGTTGGAGGAAGAGTAATTTCCATATATTTCCCTGAGCAAACTGCTACTGTTGTACATAATTTAAACTTTTCCTTTCCCTCATCAAATTCTAAGAAATACTGCCTATATTTTCAAATATACTCACCAAATACAATATACAGTGGTGCTCACAAAAAACAAACTAACTTTTCTTTCAGTTTTCCCTTGTAGCTCTGCTTTTAATTCATAAATGTTTGCCAAATTTGGACCATTATTCTTTAATAATAAATACTAGAAATGCTAAATATTTTGTGGAAATTAACATGAAGGTCACAAAATTTAATTATGTAAAGCAATGCTAAATATTGTCTTAAAAACAAGATACAACTGAATATTATCTTTTATAACAATTATAAGTTAGCCTATGGTCTTCATTGATCTTACTAGCAAGAGCATTTTACAATCTGGGAAACAAACACATATCAATGACTATACAACACATACCTTTTATGATATTTAGATTTAACCTCAAGTTTGTGGAAATGTCCTCTCTCCTTACAAATCTTCACAGGCTAGTTTCCTCCCTTGTTTTATGTACAGCAAATTTCCCAGTCCCCTGAAAGCAATTGGAGTGGAGGCCAGCTCCACTGAAGGTTCTATCAAGCAAGTTGATGGGACGGCTGAATTTATTTTAGCTTGGCGTCAAAAGGATGCAACTGGGTACCTATTTTTAGGAAGTGAGCTCTGTATAGGTGGGGCCTGAGTCAACCACTCTTTTCAGAAGTGTGTCTCTGAGGGCACTCTCTCTTGTGATGCCTTCTGTAATGGATGCATGGCTCCAACATGTGTCTGGTCAATCAAATTTCCTCTGCACCCACAACTATCATGCCAACTCTCAACTTCTGAACATAACCTAAACTGTAACCAGCACAAAGAAGTAGAAGTTGAGATGAAAGTCCTTAAATTACATGTATTTTGTTTAATAATTTAAATCTATTAATATTAGTCAAGAATGTGAAAATAAAGCATGTAGAAAAGTTCCAATTTATTCTAGTGGAATGTTATCTGGTTCTCAGGAAGAGGGAACCCTGATTTTTATTTCAAAAAATATTTTTAGGTATGTAAAATATTAGTGTGTTTTTGAGGCTTCACACATAAAATAAAACAATTAAAGGATGTGCTCTTGTTGAAAAGAAATAAGTAGAGGAGTAGAGGGAGGGAAGGAAGTGTGAGATGACAGAGCACACTTACTCTGTGATTCCTGACCATTAAGGTCATCTGGTAATATAGTGCCTAAGGCACTTGACTGCTAACCAGAAGGCTGGCGATTCAAACCTACCAGCCACTCCTCAGAAGGAAGATGGGGCAATCTACTTCCGTAGTGATACTGCCTTGGAAACCTAAGGAGGGGTTGCTATGAGTTGGGGCCGACTCGACGGCACATAACAACAACAACAACAAGGTTATCTTTAATCATTTGGCATGAGGAAGAGAAGGCAGAGAAAGGAAGTCACCTCATATGCTCCTGAGAGAATCATGTTACATGTCTTTTGCTGCCATCCTAACGTATTCAGTACACCCTGCCAACCTGACCCAAAAGAAATTAGGGGACCTGAACTAGAATTAAGGAGCTCTGGTGGAACAACTGTTACGCACACGGCTGCTAATAGGTCAATGGTTCAAACCCATCTAGCAGCTCCACTGGAAAAAGACCTGGCAATCTGTTCTTACAAAGACTTTTGGCTAAAAAACTCTTTGGGGCAGTTCTACTCTGGTCACACAGGATGCCTATGAGTCATGACTGATTTGATGGCACACAACAAAAATAAACTAGAATTGCCATTTAGTGCCATAATGACAATAACTAATAAATTCTAAGTATGAAATATTCAGCTTTCCCAATTTTTCCTCTCTTCTGTTAAATTCCTAGTGTTGTGTAAAGTGTGTAACAAACTGGCCTCACAACAATCTCAAATAAAGAAAGAGGAAATTGTCTTCTGTGTTAAGAAAATACTTAAATACTGGTATTTCATACAAACGTGCTTACCATTAAGCTATTTATCATATTATTTACTATTAAATATTTGTAGTATCTACCCACCACTCATATATCTATTTGTCCTACTGTGGGGCTTGTGATGCTGGAAGTTATGTCACTGGTATTTCAAACACCAGCAGGGTCACCCATGATGGATAAATTTCAGCAAAGCTTTCAGACTATGACAGACTAGGAAGAAAGACATGGCACTTCACTTCTGAAAAAAACGGTCACTGAAAACCTTATGAATATCTATGAAGCATTGTCTGTTACCGTGACAGAAGATGAACCCCTTAGGTAGCAGGGTACTCAAAACATGACTGGTGAAAGGCTGCCTCCTCAAATTAGAGTTGACCTTACTGGACATGGATGAAGTAAAGCTTTTGGAAACTTCATTTGCTGATGTGGCATGACTCAAAACGAGAAGAAACAGTTGCAACCATCCATTAATAATTAGAACGTGGAATGTAAAAAGCCTGAATCTAGGAAAATTGGAAGTTTTAAAAAATGGAATATCCCGGGCATTAGTGAGCTGAAATGGACTACTATTAGCCATTTTGAATAGCATTGGCCATTTTGAATAGGACAATCATGTGGTCTACTATGGTAAGAATGACAAGTTGAAGAGCAATGGTCAAAAAGAACATTTCAAGGTCTATCCTGAAGTACAAAATGCTCAGTGATAGAATAATATTCTACTTCTACAAGAAAGACCAGTTAATATTATTGTTATTCAAATTTACACACAAACCACTAAAGCCAATGAAGAAAATTGAGGAGTTTTACCAACATCTGCAGTCTGAAATAGATCAAACATATAATCAAGATGCACTAATAATTAATCCTGATTAGAATGTAAAAGTTGGAAACAAAGAAGCATCAGTAATTGAAAAATATGGCCTTGGAGATAGAAACCATGCCAGAGATTCCATAAAACAATTTTCAAGACCAATGATTTAATTCATTTCTAATACTTTTTTTTGACAACATAAATGGTGACTATGAAAATGGACCTCACCAGATGGCATACACAGGAATCAAATGGACTATATCTGTGAAAAGAGGAGATGGAGAAGCTCAATATTATCAATAAAACAAGGCAGGGGGCTGACTGAGAAACAGATAATCAATTACTCATATGCAAGTTTAAATGGAAGCTAAAGAAAATTAAAGCAAGTCCACCAGAGCCAAAATATATCCCACTTGAATTTGGAGACCATCTGTAGAGTAGATTTGACACATTGAGTACCAATGGCTGAAGACGAGAAGAGTTCTGAGATGACATCAACGACACCATACATAAAGATGGCAAAAGGTAATCAGAAAGACAACAAAGGAAGAAAAGAAAAAATGAGTGTCAGAAGAGACTGAATCTTGCTCTTGAGTGGTGAGAGTAGCTAAAGCAAATGGAAGAAATGATGAAGTAAAAGAGCTCAACAAAATATTTCAAAGGACGGCTTGAGAAGATAAAGCAACATATTATAATGAAATGTGCAAAGATCTGGAGTTAGAAAATCAAAAGGGAAGAGCACACTTGACATTTCTCCAGTTTAAAGAACTGAAGAAAAACATAAGCCTTGACTTGCAATATTGAAAAATTCTATGGACAAAATATTGAAAAATGCAAGGAATGAATACAGTCACTCTACTGATGTTCAACCGTTTCAGTAGGTAGCATGTGATGAAGAACTGATGGTACTGAAGGAAGAAGTCCAAGTTGCACTGAAAGAATTGATGATAAACAAGTCTCCAGAAACTGATGAAATACCCACTGAGATGTTTCAACAAATGGATGCAGCCCTGGATGCATTTACTTGTTTATGCCAAGAAATTTGGAAAACAGCTCCCTGGCCAACGGACTGGAAGAGATCCATATTTGTGCTCATTCCAAAGAAATATAATCCAACAGAATGCAGAAACTATCAAGCAATATCATTGATATCACACACAAGTTCCTTTTTTGCTGAAAATAATATAAAAACTATTGCAGTTTCATCACCCAGGAACTGCCCATAATTCAAACCAGATTCAGAAGACATGGAACAAGGGACATCATTGCTGATGTCAGACATATCTTGGCTGAAAGCAAAGCATACCAGAAAGAAGTTTATCTGTGTTTTATTGACTGTGCAAAGACATTTGACTGTGAAGATCATAACAAATTGTGAGTAACATTGCAAAGAATGGGAATTCCAGAACATATAATTGGGCTCATGAGGAATCTTTATGTAGAACAAGAGGCTGTCATTAAAACAGAACAGGGGGCTACTGCTTGGTTTAAAATCAGGAAAGGTATGCATCAGGTTTGCAGCCTTTCATGATACTTATTAAATCTCTGCCTGTGATACACTGACAACACAACTTTGCTTGCTGAAAGTGAGGATGACTTGAGGCACTTACCGATGAAGACTGAAGAATACAGTCTGCACTATGGATTGCATCTCAATATAAAGAAAACAAAAACCCTCACAACTGGACCTATAAGCAGCATCATGATAAATGCAGAAAAGATTGAAGTTGTCAAAGACTTCACATTGCTTGGTTCTACCGTCAATGTAAATGGAAGCAGCAGTCAGGACACTAGATGACATACAGAACTGGGCAAGTCAGCTGCAAAAGGCCTCTTTCAAGTACTGAGGAGCAAAGATGTCTCCTTGAAGACTAAGTTGAGCCTGACACAAGCCATAATATTTTCAATAGTCTAATATACACGTGAGATCTGGACAATGAATAAGGAAAACCAAAGAAGAGTTGATGCTTTTGAGCTGTGGTGCTGACGAAGTATGCTGAAAGTACCATGGACTGCTAAAAGAACTAACAGATCTGTCCTGGAGGAAGTGCAGCCAGAATGCTCCTCGAAAGAGACAATGGCCAGACTTCGTCTCACCAACTTTGATCATGTTATCAGAAGGGACTGTTCCCTGGAGAAGGATGGCATGCTTGATAAGGTGGAGGGTCGATGAAAGAGGGGAAGGATGTCAATGATATGGATTGTAACAGTGGCTACAATGATGGGCTCAAGTATAGCATGGATCATGAATCTGCGGGACGGGGTGGTGTTTCATTCTGCTGTGCATAAGTTTGTTATGGGTCTGACTGACTCAAAGGCACCTTTAAATCTGTATGCTAAGCAAATAATCTGGGAAACTGGACTATATGAAGAACATGGGATTGGAATTGGAGGAAGACTCATTGACAACCTGAGCTATGCAGATGACACAACTTTGCTTGCTGAAAGTGAAGAAGACTTGAAGAACTTACTGTTGAACATCAATGACTATAGCCTTTAGTATGGATTACACCTTAACATAAAGGAAACAGACATCCTCACAACTGGACCAAAAAATTACACCATGATAAATGGAGAAAATATTGAGGTTGTCTACGGTTTCATTTTACTTGGATTCAAAATCAGCATCCATAGTAGCAGCAGTCCAGAATTCAAATGACTTGTTGCACTAGGCGTATCTTCTGCAAAAGTCCTCTTTAGAGTGTTAAAGAGCAATGATATCACTTTGAAGACTAACGTGTGCCTGTCCCAAGCTATGATATTTTCAATAGCCTCATATAAATGTGATAGCTGGTCAGTGAATAAGGAAGACAGCAGAAGAATTGATGCATTTGAATTGTGGTGTTGGCAAAGAATAATGAAATTACCTTGGACTACCAGAATGAAAAAATCTATCTTAAAAGAAGTACAGCCAGAATGCTCCTTAAAAGTGAGACTGTCCAGACTTCATTACTCGTACTTTGGTCATGTTATCAGAAGGGACTAGTCTTTGGAGAAGAATGCCATGCTTGGAAAAGTAGAAGGTCAGTGAAAAAGGGGATGATGCTCAATGAGATGGATTGACACAGTGACTACAATGATGGGCTCAAGCATAGCAACCATTGTGAGGATGGCCCTGCACTGGTCAATGTTTTGTTCTTTTGTGTATAGGGCCACAGTGAGTAGGAGCCACCTGGATGGCAATTAATAACAACAATAACAACGTTAGTATCTACATTAAAAAATTTCCATATTTACTGCTATTTTCCACTAAAAATACACTAACAAATTATATCCCATATTAACTTTAAGACAAAGTTTCTGGAAGGGTAATATTACTCTGACTTTTCTGAGTCAGAAGTCAGTGCAGCCTAATTATTTAAGCTCTGCTGTTCAGTGTGCCATCCGTTAGCCACATGTGCCCATTTGAATTTAAATTTTAACTGATTGCAATTAAATATAATTAAAAATGCAGTTGCAAAAGCCACCTTTCATATGCTGAATTGCCACATGTGGTTAGAGGTTAATGTATTAGTGAGTACAGGTATAGAACACTTATATCATTGCAGAAAGTTCTATTGGATGGAGCTGATTTACAACACAGGATTTCAACATGACAACACTAACTGAACTCTGGGCCAGTTTCTTAACTTTTATTACCCTCACTTTCTTCATCTTGACTAAATGTTGTTGTTGTTGTTATGTGCCGTCGAGTCGGCCCTGACTCATAGCGACCCCTCCTTGGGTTTCCAAGGTGGTATCACTACTGAAGTACCAACCTTCCTTCCAAGGAGTGGCTGGTGGCAGTCAAGTGCCTTAGGCGCTACACTGTCAGAGCTCCTAGGTTAAATGAAATAATGTATGTAAAATTCTTTAAGCCACAAAACTCACTGCCATCCAGTTAATTCTACTTCATAATGACCCTATAGGACAGAGTAGAACTGCCACCACAGAGTTTCCAAAGCTGTAAATCTTTACTGAAGCAGACTGCCTCATCTTTCTCTCACAGAGCAGCTGGTGGGTTCAAACCACCCACCTTTTGGTCAGCAGCCAAATGCTTTTATTTTTACCATTGTGGCACTAGAGCTCCTATAAAATATTTAACATTATGTAATAAAGGCTAAATTTGGAACATAATTTTGGCTTAATAAATTATTATTGCTATTACTATTATCAACTTTCCATGTACATAAAAGACAAGCTCTGGATCTAAAATCACAAGAATTTAATTTAAGCTATGAGAAGATTATTCATACAATGAAAATGCAGTCCACTATATTTAAAAAAATTTTATTGTGATTTGAGTGAAAACTTACAGAACAAATTGGTTTTACATTCAACAATTCATACACATTGTATTTTGTGACATTGATTGTAATCCCCACAATGTAGCTGAACTTTTCTGATTTCCTCCCTGTGTTTACTCTTTCTATTAGCCCTTCTTTCCCATCACTTCTTTCTTTCTGTGTTTTATCCCTGGGCAAATGTTCTTTTGATATTATATGATTGATTGTTCTAAGAAGTACATATCTCCCTTACATTATTGTTCATTGTGTAAGCCTGTCTATTATTTGGCTGAAAGTTGAGTCACTGGAATGATTTCAGTTCCAGGCTTGAGGGGTGTCTGAGGGCCCTAGTCTCAGGGATTCCCCCACTCTCTGACAGAACAATAAGCCTGGTCTTTTTTATTATCTTCTTCTCTCCCAATTCAACAATTCCTTGCTTTTCTTTCCCATTGTAGTGATAGGTAAGTTTCACCCAAGATGACTTTTCTTTAAACTTTCTGCTTTTCTTTTCAGGAAGAAACTATATTTGGTATGTTGTTGTTGTTTGCCGAGTTGGCCCCGACTCATAGCGACCCCTCCTTGGGTTTCCGAGGCAGTATCACTACGGAAGTAGGATTGCCCAACCTTCCTTGCGAGGAGTGGCTGGTGGGTTTGAACCGCCAGCAGTCAAGTGCCTTAGGCACTATGCTACCAGAGCTCCTATATATTTGGTATAAAGTTTTTAAAATTATCCAAGCAAAGACCATTTGTTTATGTAATCAAAGAAAAGGTTTTAATCAGCCACTCCTTGGAAGGAAGGCTGAGCAATCTACTTCCGTAGTGATACTGCCTTGGAAACCAAAGGAGGGGTTGCTATGAGTCAAATCCGACTGGATGGTACATAACAACAACAACAACAGAGTCAGTGATAATATTGTTGTCAGCTGCCATAGAATTGGCTACCAACTAACAATGACACCATGTGTTATGGAGTGGAGCTGTTCCACACAGTTTTCTTGGCTATAATCTTTAGGGAAGCAAACTGTCAGACCTTTCTTCTTGGAGCTGCTTGGTGGGTTTCAATCACCAATCTTTAAGTTAGTAGCTGCTTGCAAACTTTTTGCATCACTCAAAAGATAATACTAAAAATTACATATAACTTCCCAAGTAATTATAAGTTGAGAATTTATTTTTCACATTATAAATTTTCCAAGGTTTACAATAGTCTGAAACCCATTGATTACAAATTGCTAAAAAAAAGAGATAGAGAAAATTTTGGTGGAATATTATAAAATAATTGGCAACTGATTAAGAGTAATAATTGTTAAATTTACAGTACCATGCATATGTTGATTAGCCTAAGATCAAGCAATAATTTCAGATATAAAACAAATTATTTATCACACAATAACTTTGATTTATTGCTTTTAGTCATGAAGGTCAATCATAATATTAGCACCTTTGTTGTTGTTATGTGCCATCAAGCCTCCTTGGGTTTCCTAGGCAGCTCACTACAGAAGTGAATTGCCCAATCTTCCTTCCGAAGAGTAGCTGGTGGGTTTGAACCTCCAGCCTTCTGGTTAATAGTCAAGTGCCTTAGGTACTACACCTACATTCTAACTATTCATTTATCAGTTGTTTCAGACATTGACTTGTACTTGTCATTTAATAGTAATCTAATCAATTACTCAATTTTCAGTTACTATGAAAATAAAATGAATAAATAGATAAGTGGATAGAGGATTGATAGATTTTATACAGATGGAAAGATCCATGAGATGACTTGTATCAACATATCTCAGGAAGCTTGAACTGAAAGTTTCACTCCCTATTTAATTCATAAACATAATTTAAGTCATCTTCACAGTGCTTATATTTCTAACAATTCAAACCTGTATTGTATTTATGTAAAGCCTATGTAAGACTTCTGTTTCTAGTGGGATGAAATAATTAGCATCAGGTCAATACTCTCACTGAGAACAAACTGGATCAATTACAAAAATAAGATATCAGCCCAAACAATGAGGACCAGAGGGAGTACAATTGAAGAACTGCAAGAGCATTTCAACGGTGATCCTAGGGGTTGAGACAGTCTCAGGGAGCATTTGTAAAATGTGGGTGCAGCTAGAAAAATTTGGGCTTGGCCCAGGAAAAGCACCAAGGCTGAGGACAGAACAGCAATGAGGCTGGAGTGAAACATGTAATATGAAACATGTAACAGCAGTTACATGAGGCTGGAGTGGCAAAAGTGGAAAGGTGAGGGCTCTCAAATTTTATATTCTCCCTAGAGCTATTTGTTAAGTTTCAAAATTACACAGCACAGTAGGTGAAATGATAAATCAAAAGACAGAAAAAAACAGCAGAATAGCCCACATCTTTGTATTTCTTAGGAGACAAGAATCTTGTAGAAGGACCTGGTTGAAAGCCCGGAAAGGAAAGGTGAATTGACACTAAAATAATCTGCAACAACTGCCTTGTTCCTGGAGTTGCTTGACAGTTAGGATTAGCTCGAGGCTAAGAATTCTGTCTTGGCATTGCCATCTAGCTGCAGCTGGAACACAGAGAAACGAGCAGGGATTGTGGCAATTGTACAAACTTGGAGTGACAAAGCTGGTAACTTGAGTGGACTCAAACACGACCAGCCTGCCCCTCAGGGCATTTACTAAATTCAGAAGCTTCACAGAAGATGGGGCTAAATATCCAACTACAAATCTCTGAATAATCGAGCAGAGATTTCTGTAGTGTTTCAGTAATAGAGAAGGAATGGATCTGCCAGTTCCTCTATGAGATCCTGTATTAAAGCGGTCAGATCCTCTCCTGTCACACTTTGTTTGTCCTTCAGAGTAATGGTTGGATCTCTTTGATGGAAGGTAACATCAGTTGGAGCTTTTACACTTTTGGTTTTAAATACACAATGCTTACCTTTCAATAAAAAGAATAAATTGAGAACAGAAAATCAATAGAATCAAAAAACCAGAAGTTGGTTCTTTGAAAATATCAATAAAATTGACAAATCTTTAGCTAGTCTGACATGGAAAATAAGAGAAAAAAATGCAAATACCAAAATAAAAAATGAAAGAATGACATTATAATTGATCCAACAGAAATAAGGAGAATTATGACAGAATATTATGACAACAAACTAGGTAACCTGAATGAAATGGACAAATTCTCAGAAGCACACAACCTAACCAAAATGCCTAGAGAGGAAATAGAAATTCAATTCTCAACAGACCCATAACAAGTGAAGAAATTGAATCAGAGATAAAAATCTCTCAACAACAACAACAAAAAAGCCCTGAACCAGATGGCTTCTCAGGGGAATCCTACCAATTATTTAGAGAAGAATTGACATCAATACTGGTTTAAACTCTTCCAAAAGATAGAGAAAGAAGGAATATTCCCTAACTCATTCTATGATGAAAGCATAACCCTGATAAAAAACTAGACAAAGATACTACAAGAAAAGAAAACAACAGGCCAAAATCTCTTATTAATATAAGTCCCAAAATCCTTAAGATGCTAACAAACAGAATCCAACAACATTTTAAAAGAATCATACCACGACCAAGTGTGATACATTACAACAATGCACGGATGGTTCAACATCAGAAAATCAATCAATGTAATAGTAAACATCAATAGTACAAAGGAAACAAACAAACAACGGTCATCTCTATGTGAGTGCAGCAAATTGCTTAACATGGCCTTCCAGCCTTTGTGCTCCATTTATGATGTAAATCCTACTCTCTATGCCTGTTTATGGTGGCGTGTATCTTGAATCCCACCTTGCTGGAAAGTGTGACTCAAGTCACCACCATTAGTTTCCTTGAAGGTATATATGTGTATGTTCTGGGAAAGTTCAATCTCTTGCTCCTGTTCTGTGCTTGCTTCAGCATCATTTCAACCTTGGACTTGAGACAGCAGCTGGTCATCTGACCTACCAATTTGGGTTTTCCAGCCCTTACAACCATGTGAGTGAGGAGAGTCCTCCGGACCTACCCAAGGATTTGAGACTTACCAACCTCCTAGTTTCCCCCACCACATGAGCAATGGTTTTGGAAGTTTGTTGGTTCTGTGAGACATTACAGTGAAAGAAGAAACCCTAAGACAAGAGGGAGGAGGAGCTGATATTAGAAATGAAGTGACACAGCAATTTGAAAAAGTTGGACATCTGGGGCATCTTTAACCTCTGCCTGTGGGGACCAGCCTTGTGCTGATCCTTCTGAAAAAAATTATTCGAGCTCACTATGGATGCAGAAAAACATTTGATAATATCCAATACCCTTTCTTGATGAACATCAAAAGAAGACTGGAGTAGAAGGAAAATTCCTTAATGTGATTCAGGGCATATATGAAAAGCCAACCACCAACATTATACTTAATGGAGAAAGACTGAGAGCTTTCTCCTTTTAATCGAGAACAAGACAAGTGTCTACTCTTACCACTTTGATTCAATTTTGTATTACAATTCCTAGTCAGAGCATTAAGATAAAAAGAAGAAATAAAAAGTATCCAGATTGGAAAAGATGAAGTATAATTATCTCTATTTGCAGATCATATGATTCTATATATCAAAAATCCCAAAGAATCTGCAAGAAAACTTCTAGAGCTTATAGAAGAATTTAGCCAAGTTTCAGGGTACAAGATCAAGAAACAAAAATCAGTTAGGTTTCTTCTATACCCCAGCAATGAGAAGCCAGGAGAGGAAATTTTTAAAACAAATCCACTTACAATCTAAGAGAACAAAATATCAAAGAATAAATCTACCCAGAGACATGAAGGACTTATACAATGAAAATTATAAAATACTGCTGATAGAGATTAAAGATAACTTAAATAAATGAACAGATGTTCCATGTTTTTGTGTTGGAAGACTTAAAACTGTTAAGATGTCAATAGTACCCAAAGCAATATATAGATTCAATGCAATCCCAATAAAAATTTCAACAGCGTTTTTCACAGAAATGGAAAACCAATCTTCAACTTTATGTGGAATGGCAAGAGGTCCTGAATAGCTAAAGCAATATTGAAGGAGCTGATCAAAGTAGGAGGACTCACAGTTCCTGATTTTAACACATTTTATACAGCTACAGTAATCCGAACAGCCTGGTACTGGTATAACAAGAGGCACACAGACCAATGGAATAGAATGGAGAGTTTGAAAATAAACCCACAAATCTATGGTCAATGAGTTTTTGACAAGAGTGATAAGTCCATCCAATGGAGAAAAGAGAATCTCTTCAATAAATGTTGGGAAAATTACATTTCCATAAGCAGAAAATGAAACAGGATCCTTGTCTCACACCATAAAGAAAACCAAATTCAAAACCACAGAAAGACAAATAACCCAATTACAAAATGACAAATGACCTTTCACAAAAGAGGACATTCAAATGGACAACAAATACATGAAAGGATGCTCAACATCATTAGCCATCAGAGAGAGGCAAATCAAAGTCACAATGAGATATGATTTTCTTACCCACTAGGATGGCTAAGGTATTAAAACAAACAAAACAAAACAAAGTGAGAAAGCAACAAATACTGGTGAAGATGTGGGGAAATAGAAATATTTATCCATTGCTGGTGAGAACATAAAATGATAGAGTTGCTATTGAAAATAGTGTGGTCCTTACTCAAAACACTAAAAATAAAATTATCATATGACCCAGAAATTCCACTGCTAGGTATACAACCAAAAGACTTGAAAGAAGAGACTCAAACAGAGACTTGCACACCAATGTTCATTCAACACTCTTCACAATAGCCAAAAGGTGGAAGCAACCTAAATGCCTGTTTACATATGAATGGATAAACAAAAAGTGGTACATACATACATACATGCAATGGAATACTACTCAGCCAGTAGAAGAAATGAAGTCTTGATACATGCTCCAATGTGAATGGTGCTGAAGACATTATGTTGAGTCTTATACTTATTGAAATAAATCAATTACAAAAGGACTTATATTGTATGGTCTCTCTTATAAAGATATATAAAGGCAAATGTATAGAGATCAAATTTTATTAGTGATTACCGGAGGGAGAGAGGGAGAAGGGAGGAGAGTTAATGGCAAAAGAAAAATCACATTAATTAGGGCGCACAGCCAATTATTGTAATTGCTGTCAATAAAGTGTAGACCTGTAAAAAGTTGAACTGGCAAAAGTTGTGTGATAGATATATTTACAACAACAATGACAACAACAAAATAGTAGCTGCTGAAGCTGTCAATGTACAACCAAAAACTCTGGATTTTAGTTCCTTTGGTTGGAGGTTCAGGGTCATGGTTTCATGACAAATCCCAATTATTAGCCTAATAACATGATTGGTGCTTCTATTCTGTCTCCTAGATTGTTGCATAGTACGTGGGATATTGACAGCTTGCAAGCAGCCATCCTAGCCCTGGGACTTGGTCTCTATTCACCAGAAGCAATAGAGGAAGAAGGAGAGTCAAGAATAAAAGAAGAATATGGAAGGTGTGGCCAATTGTCTTCATGCTTCCTTTGCTATGAGACCAGAAGAACAGGGTGGTGCCCAACTACCATAACTGAAACTTTTGATCAAAGAGTCTACAGAAAAATCCTAATCAAAAAGGAAAAAAAAATGTAGAACTGAATTCCAGATTTTCATGAACTCCAGACTTCTTAGAGGCATGGGACCTGGAAGAACCCCTGAAAATATTGCCTTGAAATAGTCTTTAAAACTTAAACTAAAAATATCCCCCAAAGTTTTCTTAAAACCAAATGATAGTTTAGCTTAACTAGTGAAAAATGTCTGCCTTGAGCATTATACTCTTAGGAACTCTCCATATGAGACCAAAATGACAAAATCAACTAGAAAGATTAGACAGAAACCTTAGGGGCAGTGAGTTTATATTGAGTGATGAACAACTCCAAAATAGAGGATGAGAATGGTTTCATAATTCAAAAATATAATCAATGTTACTGAATTGTACATGTGGAAGTGGTTGAATTGGTGTATGTTTTGTTGTGTATATTGTCAACAACAGCACCATAATAAAATAAATAAATTAAATAAATAAATAAGAAGCTGTAGGCTTATGGGAACACAGAATAGGGCATTGTGACTGATAAGGAAGAGAAAAGAAGCAGGTGTTTTACCTATTGGGGTAGCAGACAAGGGCATTAATATACTCATGATGGACATAAATATGTATAAATTAATGAACATATGGAGAATTTCATGAAAAAAGTAAAATCATAAGAATGAAATGGATGTTGCAGACTTGAAAAATATAGTAACAGAAACTTTGACCTCAATGGAAGGTTTAATAGCAGATTAGAAACAGCAAAAGATAATATTAGTGATATGGAAGATAGGTCAATAAGAAAGAGAAAGGTCCAGTTTAGACATTTTATGTTGTATATCAAAAAGCGCTCACTAAATTTTCAGCAGCAATTGCACACTACTGAGTCCTATAGTTTACAGTTCATTTAAATTTAGTGATTTTTTTTGCATAGTTTATTGATAAGCCACATCTACAATGACTTATTTTTGTTCAATTTGGGCCTAAGAGAATGACAATAGTGCTACATCATTATTCCAGCTTGCTTCTGCTGTCGAGTATATTTGCTCCTTTCACCAATTGCATTCTGTGTCATAATATACAAGACAAAGAATGTATAACATCACATTCACCCACATATATGACAGCACTTTACTACTAAAGACCTCCTTCTGATTTGAAATTAATTTATGAGTTTAGGCTCACTTACAAATTTACATTCTTGGTAGATGTTCTTGAAAACCTGAAATAAATTTTTTTTGAGATTGGGGATTTCAAAATTGTATGATCTCAACTAGGTCATCAGTCATTTTGTATTTATTCCCTTTCCTTCTTTTGTTGGTGCTAATGTAATTTTTACTAGATTAAAGACTAATCTTCTTGACATAAAAGATGGGCACCATCTAGGAATTAATTTGATCCACTTTCTTTTTCACTAATAGGAAAACTTTCCAAGAAAAGCAGTGACTCTCTCTTCTTAATTTAATAATAACATTTACACTTTATAAATGAAATTGAAGATGAATAAGATTAAGTAACTTCTCCAAAGGCAAAGAGTTAATAAAAACAAAAGTAAGGTTTGAACTCATTTCTACTGAGTCTGTTGTTGTTTGGATTGTTTGGGATATTAGTTATCCTAATTTAATAGTTCTTAATCTGATAGCCCCAGAAGAAAAACGTGGTATCAGGATTGGAGGAAGAATCATTAACAACCTGAGATATGCAGACGATACAACTTTGCTTGCTGAAAGTGAGGATGACTTAGGGCACCTACTGATGAAGGTTGAAGAATACAGTCTGCAGTATGGATTATGTCTCAATATAAAGAAAACAAAAATCCTCACAACTGGACCCATGAGAAGCATCACAATAAATGGAGAGAAGATTGAGGTTGTCAAAGAATTCACGCTGCTTGGTTCTACAATCGATGCCAATGGGAGCAGCAGTCAGGACATTAGACGACGTGTAGCATTGGGAAAGTCAACTGCGAAGGAACTGTATCAAGTGCTGAGGAGCAAGTATATGGCAAAGAATGCTGAAAGTACCATGGACTGCAAAAAGAACTAACAGATCTGTCCTGGAGGAAGTGCAGCCAGAATGCTCCTTGGAAGCAAGAATGGCCAGACTTCGTCTCACCTATTTTGGTCACGTTGTCAGAAGGGACCATTCCCTGGAGAAGGATGTCATGCTTGGTAGGGTGGAGGGTCGATGAAAGAGAGGGAGGCCTTCAACGAGATGGATTGACACGGTGGCTGCAATGATGGGCTCAAGTATAGCAGGGATTGTGGGGCTGGCGTGGGATCGGACAGTGTTTTGTTCTGCTGTGCATGGGGTCGCTATGAGTCCGAAACGACTCGACCGCACTTAACAACAACAACAACAATCTGATAGCACCAAGGAATGCTAGAAGAACAAAGAAATCTGTCTTGGAGGAAGTGCAGCTGGAATGCTCCTTAGAAGAGAGAATGGCCAGACTCTGTGTCTCCTACTTTAATAGTGTTATCAGGAGAGACCAGTCTCTGGAGAAAGACATCATGCTTGGCCAAGCAGAGTTGGCAAAAAAGGAGAAGACCCTCCACAAGATAGCTTGACACAGTGGCTGCAACGATGGATTCAAGCATTTTAAGGATGGTGTAGGACCAGGCAATGTTTTGTTCTGTTGTACATAGGGTCTCTATGATTTAAAACCAACTTGACAGCACCTAACAGCAAAACCAACCTGACAGTTTCTTTTAGTAAATAAATATTACTTGTGTTGGGTAATATGTTTTGAGAGGGATCAACTCTTCTGCATATTAAGGCATATTTTAGGCCTGCAATAGGTAGGCTCTGCAAAGGTCCTTTCTGTGCATGGTAGCAAAGTGAATTATTAGAGAATATTCCAGAGACAGGAAGAATGGGGCCTTCAAATCAGAGACAACTAGATTTCAGTTATCTGACGTATGATCCCTGGACCAACACAGCGGCCTATCTAAGATTTTACGTTATTAACCAGCACACATGAAATAGTACCCCATTAACCAGTGTCCGACAATCTTCCATGGACATTTTAGGTGGCATGATCCATTCATGTCTCATGCAAGAAGATTAGGGTATTAGTAACTGAATTGTTACTGAATTTCATTAACTGTAATTTTCAGCTGTTCAAATTTAATTTCATTAAAATTACATCATTATATTAAGGAATTATGAAGGATGCCTAACAAAAGAAAAATAGGTATGAATAATTCAGGCATATATGACTCACACTTAAATCATATCTCATAGTGCTGTGTAGGGGGAGCATGCAATTTTATCATCCAAAGCAGGACACTTCTGAGAGTGAAAGGAACTCTATTAATAACTATGCCAACATAGCTGTATAATCTGGGATAGTTCAGGGCAAACAGGGACCTGACTAATAAGCTAAATGTGGACTTTTTAGACCCACCATTGGTGTCCATACTCAGATATATTTCTAATGATCTTGCTTCCAACATAAAAAGAAAAGAGAGAGAGAGAGAGAAATTTTACTAGGCATTTTGGTGTGTGGATCATCTCTATACTTACACTTCACTTTGTGTTAGAAGTGTTCCTATAACAAAATCTAAGATGAATGAACAAACTTTAGGGAATCTGTGAGATTTGATTCAGAAAAAAAGGTAAGTGATAATCAGGGACATTCCTGGTTAAAAATGGAGAGTAAAAACTCCTTGTCGTTTTCTTAACGACTACCAATTAAAATAGTGAAAAAATAGACAAAAATAGCATGAATTGATAATAATGATAGAGACAGAGAGAGAAAAAAATGTGTGTGTGAATGAGAGAGAGAGAAGAAAATGAAGAAGATGTAAAAGAGGAAGAGAAAGCAGGAGAAACAGAAGGAGAGGATGTAATGATATTTATACTGCATTTCCAGTAATGGTTTTCATTGAGAGCAAAGCCTATGAATCACACTCCTGGATAACACACTGCACAGAGCATCCTCTGAAATAGAAGAGAACAAACAGTTTCCAAAAAAAATCAGGAAAGACTTTGACTCACCCCACTGTCTCATGTTGCTATGACCAAAACCAGGTGGTCTTTCCCAATTCTAAGTGAAAAATCATCTGGACTGACCAAATCTACGTGTATATATATATATATATATATATATATATATATATATATATATATAAATACATACATACCCTTGTCATATATCAATCCATGTGCTACATCTCTTAGGGTACACATTAGAAACACATTAGAATGATATTAAGTGGAACTTTGCATAACTTTTCAGGTTTTGCACTATACAAAGAAAAGTTACACTTTGTATCTGACAACCTAAATTAGTACTATATATATGGGGTTAGAAATTTCAATCCCAATTCAGCAGATTTGCACAGTGTCACAATAAAAGAGTTAGTGGCTGCAACAATAGGCTCAAGCATAGAAACAATTGTGAAGATTGTGAAGAACAGTCAATTTTTATTCTGTTGCACATAGGGTCTGTACAAGTCAGAACTGATTCAATGGTACCTAATAGTAATAACAAGAGGGAAAAGGAAAAAAAATTGGGGGAGTAATAAGATACCAGGATTTAGTGATAGCAGGGAAAGAATAGGTTCCTGAGTGGTGCAAAGCGTTTACACTTGACTACCAAACTGAAGGTTAGTAGTTCAAATCCACCCAGGGGCACCATGGAACAAAGGCCTGGTGATCTGTTTCCATAAAAATCACAGCCCAGAAAATCCTGTGGAGAAGTTAGCTATACTCTGTGGCATTGTCATGAGTTGGAACAGACTCAGTGGCAACAGGTTACTGTATATTTATTTATTTATTGTTTTTATCAGAAGGAAATTCCAGACCTGAATTAATTTCAATCCAATGAAAGTAAAGTAAATAAATTAAGATATATTGGAGGCACTGCTGAATGATAGCTAAGGGAGCACTGGGTTGATGATGCAAATTAATAACATAGCTCTTAAAATTGGCTTATTTCTGAAAAGCTCAAAAATTAGAAGTTGCATTCTAATGTGTTCAAAAAGATGCAAGAGAAGAAGTTTCTATGAAGCGAGAGAAGTTTCTATGAAACCAGAGGAGTAGGTGTTATTAAGAAGAAAATAGGATGAAATGAATGAATAGAAAAAGTGAATACAAAAATAGATTTTAAAAAATGAAAAACTCAATGGAAGAATTAAAATATCATTTGAAATAGTAAAAGAGCACATACAGAAAAATGAAAGGTCAATCAATTAAGTGGAAAAAATTTGAGAAATTCTTCTATAATGCAGGAGGGAAATCAGACATGAAAGTGAAGACCAAGATAATGATAGCTATGAAGGGCAGAGATATGATCAAAGAAATAAAAGTGTTTAGAGGAAGAAAAAGGAAAATAGCAAGGAAATAATTCAAGTTAAAAGAAAAGACAAAAGGGTTTTTTACTGAAGAAAGATCTGATATGACAAAACCAAAGGCTTATCAAGACACCTGGATTTGCCCTTATAAATTTTTCAATTTTAAAGATAAAAATACTGAATATGAAGAAAAGACAAGCTAGTCTCAGTTCTTTGCTAAGACATTATGATACACTAGAACCTTTGTACAAGGTTCTCTGATTTTGTTTTTATCCGGCACACACATTTGAATGAGGAATTGTATTCATATATAAGTATCTGTTGTTTACATATGAAAGAAATAGAGTCATAATTTGTAATATACGGAAAACTTTCTCAGATAAAGAAATGATAAATATGTCCTCATTGGGAAAACAATTAAAATATATCTGCAAGCCAACAAAAGATGATTCCAAATCAAAATCAGAAGAATGGGAGATTTATTGTATAAAAAGACTAGCAGTTTGTATTAAAATAAAACAAATACATTAAATGTAGTTATAAAATTGACTTTAGAAGCAAAAAGTCTTTGAAAAAAAAGTAAATTGAAAAGAATGAAGTGTTATTATTTATAGCGTATTACTTTATGTTTTAGTAATTATGTCTTAATTTGAGATTCTGACCACATATTAAAATAAATTCTGTGACATTAAGGGTTAATAGTAGAGCAAAGCAGAGGAAATAAATTCAAAATGAATTTTTTTTTTGAGTTTGAGGAAGTTATTCACTCATTTACTTACTCATTGAGTAAGTCATCATTTTGTGAGCAACTATGAGTCAAGTGCTGTTCAAGACTCAGTGTTTACACAACAAACATTGACAAGTGTGATAAAGTCACAAATGATATGCATACAGTGCAATAAGAAAAAGATCTATGGTATGAGGAAAAAAACAGCCAAAAAAAAAAAAAAAAGAGTGAAGTAAGGAACTTGCTGAAGCAATATTTTGCACCAGCTCCAACATTACAATTTTCAAAGCTACGTTAATTGAAATACTGTGAAACTAGTAGAAAAATAAAATCACATTTATTGGAGCAAAAATAACAATCCTATGTCAAACAGCAGTGTCAGTAAAGGTATCAAAATAGAATACACTTCCAAGAAATAGTATTTGAAAACCAAAAAGTAAGCACAAAAATATATTATTTTGAAAGGTCACCTGATGCTTCATCAAAATATATTCTAAGCTAATTAAATATTGAAATCTAAATGTAATAAATTTCTAGAAAAATGTAGACATGCATTTCTTAAATTGGTATGTACACTTAGAAAACATTTCACATAAAACAAGAGTATTCATGAAATAAAAACTTTCCCATAGTCCAGATATCTGGGTCCTTTTCTAAGTGCTATTAAGTTTTTCATGTATTGCTCCAAAAATGTTCTTTGTATATATAAAAATTGTATCCACAGTGCTCTACATTTCCTTTTTTTTTTTAACTGAACAATGTGTCTTGCAAACCTATTTCTATCACTATATGTGTATCTTCAAAACCAAAAAACCAAACTCATTGTCATTGAGGTCAGATCCGACTCATAGCGACCCCTCCTTGTGTTTCCGAGGTGGTATCACTACAGAAGCAGATTGCCCAATCTTCATTCTGAAGAGTGGTTAGTGGGTTTGAGCAGTTAAATGCCTTAGTTACTATGCCACCAGAGCTCCCTGTGTGTATCTAGTTAAGTTCTCGTGTGTTTTATTGTCTAGGTATACCACATTCTTTCATTAAGTTTTCTATTTGGGGCTGTTTGGGAGCTCTGGTAGCATAGTGCTTAAAGGCACTTGACTGCTAACCAAAGCCTGGCGGTTCAAACCCACCAGCCACTCCTTGGAAGGAAGATGGGGCAATCTACCTCCGTAGTGATACTGCCTCGGAAACCCAAGGAGGGGTCACTATGAGTCAGGTCTGACTCTACAGCACATAACAACAACAACATTTGGGCCTGTTTAGTTTGTTCACAGAATTTTGTTATGATGAACAATGATAAAATATGTAACCTTGTATATAACTGCTGTTGACATAAAAGGGGCATAAGCCTTTAACCAATATGATGTTGCTGTTGTTGTTATGTGCCGTGGAGTGGGATCAGACTCATAGTGACCCCTCCTTAGGTTTCCGAGGTGGTGTCACTATCGAAATAGATTGTCCAACCTTCTTTTCCAGGAGTGGCTGGTAGGTTTGAATTGCCAGTCTTCTGGTTAGCAGTCAAGTGCCTAAGGTACTATGCTACCAGAGCTCCCAAACAATATGATTGATACTGCCAAATTTCCTTCCAAATATAAAAATTACAGTTATTGACAATTTAGTCTTCTATAAATAGTGTATTGGTGTACTGTCAAACATTCGGATATTTTGAAAATGATAGATAACTGTGCTTTTCCATTATTTTAATTTATATTAATATATATTATTATATCAGGAGACCATTAAAACTACATATGAATATTTAACTGATTTTATGAATACAAACTGATTATTATTGCTGTTATTGTTATTAGGTATTGTCGAGTCGGTTCTGGCTCATAGTGACCCTATGTACAACAAAACCAAACACTGCCCAATCTGTGCCAGCTTCTCAATCCTTGCTATACCTGAGCTCATAAATTGCAGCCACTGTGTCAATCCATCTCATTGAGGGCCTTCCCCTTTTTGTTGACCCTCCACTTACCAAGCATGATATCCTTCTCTGGGGAATGGTCCCTTATAACATGTCCAAAATAGGTAAGATGAGGTCTGGCCATTCTTCCTTTCAAGGAGCTTCTGGCTGCACTTCCTCCAGGACAGATTTGTTACTTCTTTTAGCAATCCATGGTACTTTGAGTGTTCTTTGCCCACAGCACAACTCTTCTTCAGTCTTCCTTATTCATCCAGCTTTCACATGCATATGAAGGCATTGAAAATACCATGGGTTGGGTTAGGTGCACCTTAGTCTTCAAAAAGACATCATTGCTCTTCAGTATGTTAAAGAGGTCTTTTGCAAGCAGATTTCCCCAGTGCACTAATTTGTCTGATGTCTTGACTGCTGCTTCCATTGGTGTTGATTGTAGAACCAAGTAATATGAAATCCTTGACAACTTTAATCTTTTCTCCATTTATCATGATGCTGCTTGTAGGTCCAGTAGTGAGGATTTTCATTTTCTTTATGTTGAAATGTAATCCATGCTGCAGACTGCAGTCTCTAATCTTCATCAGCAAGTGCTTGAAGTCATCTTCACTTTCAGCAAACAATGTTGTGTCGGCTGCATATCTCAGGCTGTTAATGAGTCTTCCTCCAATCATGATGGCACTCTCTATTTCATATAGTCCAGCTTCTCAGATTAATTGCTCAGCATATAAAATGAACAAGTAAGGTGAAAGGATACAACTCTGATGCACTCTTTTCCTGATTTTAAATCATGCAGTATCCCCTTGTTCTGTTCAAACAACAGCTTCCTGGTCTGTGTACAGGTTCTTTATAAGCACAATTAGGTGTTCTGGAATTCCCATTCTTCTCAATGTTATCTATAATTTGTTATGATGCACACAATCGAATGCTTTTGCATAGTCAATAAAACACAAATAGACATCCTTCTGGCTTTCTTTCCTTTCACCCAAGGTCCATCTGACATCAGCAATGATATCCCTTGCTCCACATCACATTCTGAATCCAGCTTGCAATTCTGGAAGTTCTCAGTCAATATACTGCTGCAACCATTTTTGAATTATCTTCAGTAAGATAATACTTGCAAGTGATATTAATGACATTATTCAATAATTTCCAAATTCTGTGGGATCACCTTTCTTTGGAATGGATACAAATATGGATCTCTTCCAGTCAATTGACCAGGTAGCTGTCTTCCAAATTTCTTAGCATGGTCAAGTGAGTGCCTCCAGCACAGTATCTGTTTGTTGAAGCATCTCAATGAGAATTCGGTCAATTCCAGGAGCCTTGTTCTTCATCAATTCCTTCAGTACAGCTTCTACTTCTTCCTTCAGTACCACTGGTTCTTGATCATATGCCACCTCCTGAAATGGATGAACATCGACAATTCTTTTTGGTACAGTGACTTTGTGTATTCCTTCCTTCTTCTCTTGATGTTTCCTGAATCATTGAATATTTTGACCATAGAATCTTCCAACATTGCAAGTCGAAGCTTGATTTTTTTTTCTTCAGTTCTTTCAGCTTGAGAAATGCTCACAGTGTTTCTCCCTTTTTGTTTCTAACTCCAGGTCTTTGCACATTTCATTATAATAATTGACTTTGTCTTTTTGAGCCACGCTTTGAAACCTTCTGTTCAGCTCTTTTATTTTGTCATTTCTTCAATTTGCTTTAGCTACTCTTCACTTATGGGCAAGTTTAAGAGTCTCTTCTGACATCCATGTTGGTCTTTTCTTTCTTTCCTCTCTTTTGAAAGACCTTTTGCTTTCTTCATGGATAATATTTTTGATGTCATCCCACAATTCCTCTGGTTTTTGGCCATTACTATTCAATGCATCAAATTTGTTCGTTAGATGATCTCTAAATTCAAGAGGTATATAATAAATGCTATAGTTTGGCTCTCATGGAGTTGGAATGTTTTTAATTGTCCTCAGCTTCAACCATGAGTAGTTGATGGTCTGTTCCACAGTCAGCTCCTGGCCTTGTTTTGGCTGACAATATTGAGCTTCTCTGTTGCCTCTTACCACAAATGTAGTTGACCTAACTTCTGTGTACTCCATCTAGCAAAGTCCATGTGCATAGCTGCTGTTTATGTTGCTAAAAAAGGTATTTGCAATGAAGAAGTTGTTGGTCTTACAGAATTCTATCATGTCATCTCCAGCATTATTTCTATCATCACCGAGGCCATATTTTCCAACTATAGGCAACTCTTCTTTGTTTCCAACTTTTGCATTCAAATCACCAGTGATAATAAACTCATCTTTATTACATGTTTGGTCAATTTCAGACTGCAGAATTTGGTAAAAATCTTCAATTTCCTTGTCTTTGGTTTTGATGGTTGGTGTGTAAATTCAAATAACAGCAGTGTTAATTGGTCTTCCTTGTAGGCATATGGATATTAACTTATCACTCACAGCATGGTACTTCAGGATAGAGCTCGAAACATTATTTGTGACAATGAAAGCCACAACATTCCTCTTCAATTCTTTCCTGACATAGTAGATCATATGATTGTGTGATTAAAAATGGCCAAATCCAGTCCATTTCAGCTCATTAATGCCTAGGATTTCAATCTTTATGAGTTCCATTTCATTTTTGACAACTTCCAGTTTTCCTAGATTCATACTTCATACATTCCATGCTCTGATTGTTGATGGATGTTAGCAACTGTTTCTTCTCATCTTGAGTCATGTGATATCAGCAAATGGAGGTCCTGAAAGCTTTACTCCATCCACATCATTAAAGTTGACTCTCTCTGAGGAGACAGCTCTTCCCCAGTCATATTTTGAGTACCTTCCAATCTGAAGGCCTTATCTTCTGGCACTATATCAAACAATGTTTCATAGCTATTCATCAAGTTGTCCAGTAATATATCAGACAGTGTTTCACTGCTATTCATAAGGTTTTCACCAGCTAGTTCTGTGAAAAGTGGATGGCCCCTTCTGAGTCTGTCTTAATCTGAAGCCCTGCTGAAACCTGTCCACCATGGGGGACCTTGTTGGTATTTGAAACACTGGTGGCATAGCCTCCAGTCTCACAGCAACATACAAGCCAAGTATGACAAACTGACAGACATCTAAATGTCTACAAACTGGGGACTGGTTAAGTAAATTAATATTTATGTGAGGGTGGACTACTGAGTCATTTAAAAAAAAGTCATTGAAGATTATTCAATGACATGAGAAAATATTCACTTTCAAATGTCAATGTACAGATTTCCCTTAGGATGCAGGAAAGTTGCAAAAGAACATACCCCTACCATAAGAATAAGCTGGATAATGTGCATATTTACAGTATTTGTCTATAGAAATACTGAGTTCATACAGAAAATTAATGATCTTAAATAGAAAATGTAACAAGCACATTCTAAGACAGAAGACGCTACTATTGCTTTCATCGTTTGCAGATCAACAGAAGGAGAAATCTATCATAGATGGAGGTAAAATATAAATAGCTGAGCTATTAATTCTTTTTTAAAATGAAGTGTGTTAGACTGTTCTCTAGAGAAGCAAAACCAGTGAAGTTCATATATACTGAGAGAGAGAAAGGGAGGGAGAGAAAAATACATTTATCTCAAAGAAATAGCTCACATAGATGTAGAGGCCAATGAATCTCAAGCCTGTGGGTCAAACATCAAGCTGGAGACTTTTCCTGACTCACGCGGTTGCAGGGGCAGACAAACGTAATAAGTAAAATGGCAGATTGTGGACTCACAGACTGCAAAGGTAACAATCTCAAGATCAGCAAGCAATACAGCAGGCCACTGGTTCAAGTCTTGGAACTGGAGATGATGAAGAGCCAGATGCAGGATCCAGATCCAGCAGAAAGCCACAGATTTCCCAGAGGTTTTCCATATACTGGAAGCAGGCCACACCCTAAAGGAAACTCCCTTTCAACTGGTTGACTGCTCCTAGATCTCACCATGGAGATAGTTACATTATATTAGATCTCATCATGGGGGTAACTACAACCCAACTGCTAAACCACTTGGAATCATGGCCCTGACAAGGTGACACACAACCTTAACTATCACATGAAGTTTGGGCTGGAGTGAAAGAATAAAATCTTTATAAGCTCCAGATATTAGGAAAATGTGTAGCAACCCATCAACCCACCAACTATTTTCCATAGACCTTCCTTAAATGATAATGAGAGCAAGATGGGCAAACTAAAATTTACTGCATTAATTTCATTTATTGAAAGAATGAAGCAATATAGAAGACGTGGCGTCACAGTAGTTAAATGCTCAGTTGCTTAATGAGAGGTCAGCCATTTGAACCCAAAGTCCCTCTGCAGAAGAAAGTTGTTGCTGTCTGATTCCATATGATTTGCAGCTCTGGAAACCCTTTGGGGCAGGTCTACACTGGCCTATAAGGTCACTATGAGTCAGAATCAACTGGACAGCAATGGGTTTGGTTTGGTTTGGTAAATGAAGGAATATATTTGTTAAAGCATTAAAAGACTCACTATTGTTAAGATTTCAATACTCCACAAACTGATCTATAGAATCAGTGAAATTACAATAAAAATTCTGCTATTGTTGTTGTTATGTGCCATCGAGTTGGACCCGACTCATAGCGACCCCTCCTTGGGTTTCCGAGGCAGTATCACTACGGAAGTACATTGTCCAACCTTCCTTCCGAGGAGTGGCTGGTGAGTTTGAACCGCCAGCCTTCTGGTTAGCAGTCAAGTGCTTAGGCACTATTTATTTATTTTAAAAAGGACTCATAATTCAATGCACCAAGTAAAACCAAAACAAGCTTGGAAAAGAACAAACATGGAAGAATGCGCTACATGACTCTAATGTTTATTATAAAATTGTGGTAACCAAAACAGAATGATATTGGTGAAAGAGTAGACCAAAAAGATCAAGAGAATAGGAAAAAGAGTTCAGAAGTACCTGAGGAATATTTCGGAAATGCTTGTTTTCATCGAGTAGATTCTGACTCATAGCTACCCTGCATTTATGGTCAAATTATTTCGACAGGAACAAAGAACTAGTTCTATAAGGAAAAGAAAATCTTTTAAACAAATGCTGCTGTAACACTGGGTATATAGGTGGAAGAAAAAAGAATCTTGGCTCCTACTTTATACTAAACACTAAAATTAATTCAAGATGAATCATAGATTTAAATTTAAACCAAAAGCTATAATCATTTAGAAGAAACATTGGGATATTTTTGCAACCCTAAGGAAGGAAAAGATTTTATAGATAGAATCACTTATTAATAATTTCATCTACCCCTCCAAAAAGTATAACCCTGTATGTGTCATTCAGATGTTTTCAGTGCAGCTTGACTTTTGTTGCTTTGCATACAAATTTCTGCCCAAGCTATTTGTTGATTTTCATTCTTTACCTTGAATGTTTAAGACTTTAAAGAAAGAAGTAATTTAATAATATATTAAAATAATGTGTTGGATTGGGTTCTCTAGAGAAACACAAAAACCAGCAAAATATATATATATTTATAGAGAGAGAAAGAGAGAGAGAGATTTATCTTAGATAAATGGCTCACAAGC
>NW_006921588.1:34709577-34710917 GCF_000298275.1 Orycteropus afer afer
TTACAGGTAGGCCACACCCCTGGGGGAACTCCCCCTAGACTGACCGGCCGCTTAGGACGCAGTCATGTGATCCATCATGGGAACCACCACTCACAAGTGAAGTCCAGCCAAGTTGACACATCTTCAACTATCACAAATAATAACACTTTTCAGATGAGAATGAAGGGTAGCATGCTGGGTAAAGTAAAGCATCAGTGAAAAAGGGAAGATCTTCAACAGTATGGACGGACACAGTGGCTGCACCAATGGGCTCAACCATGGCAAGGGTTTTGAGGATGCTGTAGGATCCTGCAGTGTTTCATTCTGTTGTACATAAGGTCACTATGTGTTGGAACCGACTCTGTGACACCTAACTACACACAGCCTTATATACACAACAAGTATAGTATAAGCATATTAGAAACAAGATAATAATATTCTTCATAAGAAATACATAATGTACAGATACATAATCCTCTTTTATATGAAAATACAGAGACACAGGGAGGTTAATTATTTTTCCAAATATGTTTTGCCCAAAATTTCAGAGTCAGAAATTGGATACAAATAACATCAAATTCAATTTTGATTACCAGATTGTACAGAGTACCCATTATAATCATGGGCAAACCTCTTATTCTTGATTTTTTCTTTCTTTAGAAATAATTATATGAAGTACATTTTAAATAACTTCACCTATGGTATAAGAGTAACAATATGTATCTTCATAGTGTTGTTCTGACAAAGAATTATATAATCCATCTAGATATTCGTGATATAGCATTATCACATTATCAACCCATTCCTCTCAGCTCCAAAGCTACCTACCCTCCATGAATCTGTTTTTGATACTGAAGTATTTCTCTCTTTCTACCTGGTACGGTCTTAAGCTTTACCAATAGAAGACCCTCATGGGACACTGAAGGGCGAAACACTTTATTCTTGATTTCTGAGTGGTGATCTGAATCACATGGCACCTCTCCATAATCAGATTTCTTAAAACTTTAGAGGGTGATTTCCCAGGGAGTTTCCTAGTAAATCCTCAACTACTCTGCCATCCAATGGGTCAGGGTGATATCCTTCCCAGGGAAATCTGGGTCTGAACCTGGGGAGCAGAAACTCATTTCCAGATCTGTATTCTTTTCTTAGATGCTCTGTCTTAAGCTTAGAGGTAGTAGCTACTTCCTAGGTTGGCTTTATCTGTACCCTTAAAGTTTCTTTACCCCTTAGCAACCAGAAGGAGCTCTGAGATCCATTTGCAGAAAAATAAAACAAGATCTGTAACTCACACCATACACAAAAACGAACTCCAGATGGATCAAAGACTTAAATGTGAAACCTAAAACTATACAGTTCCTCAA
>NW_006921588.1:34712647-34724752 GCF_000298275.1 Orycteropus afer afer
AGGAGATCCTTGATAGAGAGGGAGAACAATGTGGAACAAAACACAAAAACATTTGGAGGAAAAAAAAAAGTTGGGACCAGGTTTGCTGGTCCGATAGATCCAGGTGGAATGACTGAGACTATGGCCCCTAGCTGCCCTTCAGGTCTGGAATTGAACCCACACCTGTGGTTTCCAGCCAAACAAAATACAGTCATATGAGTTAAACATTTACCTGAGGTAGATACACTCCTTGGAGAGAACAATTATGGGAGAAAGAAGGGCTGCTTATGCACAGGGAGACAGCTCATGGGGCAGGAGTGTATGGAGGGATGGATACTGGGAAGAGGTAACTATGGGGAGGGTAGCTGATGCACTGTGGTAAACTGTGGTCAATGACATGAGACAAAGTGTATGTGAACTGCTGTATGGAAAGTGAATTTGCGCTGTAAATCTTCACCCAAATCACAATATAAAAAAAGAAGGGAGCTCTGGTGGTACAAGGATTGAGGCACTCATCTGCTAACCAAAAGGCTGTCCAAACTCACCAGCTGCTTTTCAGGAAAAAGATGAGACAGTCTGGTTCTATAAAGATTTATAGCTTTACAGCTTTGGGAACTCTATGAAGCAGTTCTACTCTGTCCTACAGGGTCACTATGAGTCAAATTTATTTGGTAGCAGTGGGTTTTTAGCAATCCATCCTCTGTTTTTCCAATCCCATGTAATTATTAACATTCCTTTACTTCAAACTTCTCCTGTGCAAATTGCTCTATGGTTTCTATCCCCTGATCTGAATCTTACTGTTAAAAAACATCATGTGCAATAAAATATAAATGGCCTTTGTGTGTATTTGTGTGTGTGTGGTTTTATTTCCTATATATGTATATGCAGTTGATTCATAACAACCAATCTTAAATTTCCATTTTAATAATCACATTTATATGCTGGGAATACTAATCCTCCTATTAAAAGATAAAATAAATAACACAATTTGTGAAGATGCTTTATATACAGTGAAAGTTCTATAAGAATGTGAATGATTATTATTAGGTGGTAAGGAGCTCTGGTAGCACAGTGCCTAAGGCACTTGACTGCTAACCAGAAGGCTGGTGGTTCAAACCCACCAGCCACTCCTCGGAAGGAAGGTGGGCAATCCTACTTCCGTAGTGATACTGCCTCGGCAACCCAAGGGGGGTCGCTATGAGTCGGGGCCGACTCGAAGGCAAATAACAACAACAACAACAAAGTGTACAAAGGTGGGTTTAGCTCTGTGTTGCCATACATGGGTACCCAGACCTTTAATAGGGCTTGACATACTGTGGATGCTCAATAAAATTTGGTTTGATAAACATGTGCATAAGCATCTCTATTATGCATTTTATGTTCATTAAGTTTGCTTGAATTTCAAAAATATTGCATAAATAAATCTAGTACATTCAACTTTTCAAAAGGTAAGTATTATGCTGCAAAAATATACTTAGTATCTGTGTACTACATCCCCTAATATTTTAGAATCCTGCCTCAAATAGAGTTGTATCACTAGATTATAAATAGTGGAATTCATGTAGAAAACCATGTAGTCTCAAAGATTAAAACTTTGGTGCAATTTAGCTATTCATAGGTTTTGTCAGGAAATATACATTCTGTAATCTGAGAATAGACATATAATTGATGGTAACTATTCTTTTGTTACCTTTAAGTCCTACCTATGATTTCTGATGATAAACTCTGGTACAGCATAACTAGATCACTGTTCTAAACCATTTTGTAAGTGCATAAATAACTTCTTACTTAATGTCTTGTCTTTTCAACAGAGAAGAGAAATAGCTTTCATAGATTTTTTTTTGTCACTCTTAATAGTGTCTCCTACAATATTTTCATCAAAAAGCCAAGACACATATCAAACTAAAGTGTGCTTCTATGGCCAAGATGAAGCTGTGCAATCTTTTCTTCTTGTAACAGCATGGGATTGAGTATTCAGATATTGTTTTTTAATTCATTTATTACAACATTTTTCATAATATTCTCCAGCATCGTTGTCAAGAAACTCTATTGTCTTCTTTCCTAATAAATTAAATTAATACCACCACACAAGCTGCTTTGATTGGAGTGGGGGGAATATGGTAAGGATCCTAGAATTCCACCACTTTATCTAAAAGTAATGAAAATCTCCTTATTTTTAGTGGGTTTTTTCAAAGGTGTGTGTGTGTGTGAGATATTTCCAGAAAAAAATGGACAAAAGATAACCTCAAAATTATCAAACATGCATATTTATATAGTATAATATATGAGAAGGCTTCACTCCTCTGCTTCATATAAATGAAGAACAACATGTGTCCACTCTTAAATACTGGCTTTCAGGTCTAAGAAATACTAGTGAGCATACTAGAACCAACTGCTATGCCAACAAGAATAATAAATTTGACTCAAAAGCGTACTTGAATTTTATCCTTGTTTGGGAGTAAAAGGTAGAGATAGGTGATAGATAGATAGAAGATAGACAGACAGATGATAGATAGATAGATAGATATGGTAGTGTAGTAAATTTGCTGTGAGAAATTGACCTCCTGATTGTTAAAGTCATCCACCTGGGGTATTTCTGTTGGGAAGAGCACAAAGAAATTTTCTGGGAAGTTCGCTCTCTCTCAGGTATATAGAATTCTGATGTTGGGATTGGTTAGTTTGGCCTCAAAAAGAGCCCTCCTAGAGGCAAAAGGAGTCTCTCTGACTGCTAGCTGAGAAAGACGTACTGCTGAAGAAACGTGCTCTTGAGAGACATGCACTGCTGAGAAAGAGACACGTATTGCTCAGAGAGAGACACTGAGAGACATGCATTGCAAGGAGAGTAACTAAGAGAGATTGTTGGTTGAGAGACAGTGGGCTAAGAGAGAGACAGAGTCTTTTTCCTGGACTTGAATTGTAGCCTGGTGCTTCCCTAATAAACCCTATAATCTGTGAGTTCTGTGTGGTCACTGAAGCAAATTATTGAATCCAGGAGAGAGGTGGTGGCTGCTGAAGGAGGAATGATTGGTGTCAGTGTTGGAGGGAGGCAGCATGTCTGGCCTTGCAGAGATAGGCCTTGGGCTACTGATGGTGATTCTGTCTTCCTTTTGTGGGGTTAGAGGAGGTCAGAAGTTGAGGCCTACTTGCCCCCTTTGGCAGATAGATGGTTAGGTACTTTAAAATGTCTGAAAGCTGAGAGGAACAGATCAGCAGTATTTAATCAAGAACATTGGCCTCTTGTGAGTCTGCCACTTCTTTCAAGAATGTCATAAACTGGAGATGGTTCCAATATGGCAGACTAGGCAGATCCACTATCCAGGCCCTTTGCAACAAAGACTTGAGAAACCAAGTGGAAAAGATATGAATGACAATTCTTGAACCCAAAGCTTCAAAGGAAAGGATAAACAGGCAGATCAAATGCCAGTAAGAGGAAGAGGCTGAATGAAAACAGTGAAAAAAGGAGACATACAGAGTGGTGAACAGCCAACTGGCACAGTGCCACCATTTTGAATTATTGTAAGCAGCATTCAGAAAGTAGCAGTAACAAGATAATTTTGCTCACTCAAGACTGCAGAAACACCAACACCAGTGATTGGCAGTCATAGAGTAAATAATGTGATTTACTCCTTTACCTTGCACAACCTTTTGGTTATCAGAGGGACACCCCACCAACACATGGTGGGCAATCAAACCCCTATATCTGCCAGTGCTATGCCACTTTTTTCCCTTTCTTTTTTATCTTTGCTCTTAGTTCTTCTCTCTTTCCTCTCCTTTTCTTGTCTTTTTTTCATCCTCTTCCTTACTCTTTTCTTTCTTTCTTCTTCTTCTTCTTCTTCTTTTTTTTTTGGGGGGGGGGGATCTCTTGGAGCAGACACTCAACCCCTTACTGTATGTATGAGTAGTAACACCAGTCCACACCCTTTCCTGGTCAGTATGTGGGCTCTTGTGGAGTGAGCACTGCATTCCCACCACAGATGTGTTCAGAGGCTAGAATTTTTGCCAGTACTGTGCCTTGACCTTATGACTTCTGAGCACTTGCCCTTAACCCTCTGCATTGAGCAGTCTGTGCTTCCATGGAAAAAGTGCTTCATTGCTACTGCACCTGTATTTAGCTGCTAACACTTGCATCATCAATACTGTGCAGCTTTTGACTTTCTCATTTTCACTTTTTTCTTTTTCTTCCTTCCTTTCTTCTTAGGTCTTCATTCTTCCACCCCTTGTTTTTCTTTTTCTTACTTTTGGCCTCCAACCTCCTTTTTTTAAATTTCTATTTTTCCCCAGCAATCAAGAGCCAGTGACCCTACCCAGCCAAATTCACCACATTTTCTGCCTTATCCACTGAATGAGTGCCATCACTCACACATGAGTGCCATATTCCATCCACTGCATCAATTACAGAAGTGATCAACACCTGTCTGGGCTGCCCTCAGCTACTCTGCGCAACCCACAATCAGATACTTGTGCCCGCATACTCACTTGGTAATAAATCCACTTGAAGACAAATGATGAGTTCCCTAGTGCTGCCAAAATACAGACCAGAGTAAGACACTCACATTGATGCCTGGATATATTAACACAAAACAAAACAAAAAAGGGTGAAGCAAACCAACATATAATAAACAAATTAATACAATACCACCACAGTGTCTCAGAGAAAATAGACAACTCCAAGTCTCTCTCTCTCTCTCTCTCTCTCTCTCTCTCTCACACACACACACACACACACACAAATAGGACAAGAAGGCTTAAACAAGTGACTCAAATAAAGGGCCCAAAAATCTTCAAGAGGAAGAAATGCTATTGGAATTTTCTAAATAAGAAATTCAGAAGATTTATACTTAGGTTCTTTCAGCAGTTTAAGAAACTGATTAAGGAAACCACAGACAAAAATCAAAGAAAACACAGACAAAACTGTAGAAGAACTCAGGAAAACCATACAAGAACAAATTGACAAGATACATGGAAATTTAGAAACCATAATAAGACAAAAAACAAAAACAAAAACAAAAAAAACCTCACTGCCATTGAGTTGATTCTGACTCATAGTGACCCCCCTTTGGGTTTCTGAGGCTGTAAATCTTTACGAAAGTAAGTTTCCCAGGCTTCCTCCTGTGGAGGGGCTAGTGGATTTGAACCACCAACCTTCTAGTTAACAGTCAAATGCCTTGGGCACTATGCTACCAGTGCTCCTTAATAAAACAACAAATAGAAATCCAGAAGATTGATACTAAAATATCAGATATAGCTAATGCATTGGAAGGGCAAAGGGGTGGAATTGAATCAATGGAACTCAGAAGTAGTGAAATTAGACAAATTTCTCAATATTAATTCTGTTAGAGCAACAATCAGAAAAAAGACAAAACAACAGCAACAACAAAAACAAATGAAGAAACCCTATAAATTATGTGGGACACCATCAAGAGGAATAATTAGTGTTAATGGAATTACTAAAGAAGACAAGAAAAGAAAAAGTTCCAAGAAAATGGTCTAAAAAACTTCCATGAAAGATGAGAAGATATGGAATCAGGAAGATCAAAAATTCCAAACAGGCTAGGCCACTGTGATAGTTGAAGATCTGTCAACTTGGCTGGACTTCACTTGTGAGTGTTGTTTCTCATGATGGATCACATGACTATGTCCTAAGCGGCCGGTCAGTCTAGGGGGAGTTTCCCCAGGGGTGTGGCCTACCTGTAATACTATCCGAGGAACAAACTGGAAAAACAGCATTCCAGATATATGCTTCCTGGAGCAAGCAGCTCGCTGCGCTACCCAGAGGAGCCTTTTGGATTTATTTTCTTTGTTGGGAACGGCGGCCCTGCATGTCGGTTCTGATTCTCCCGGCTCTGCTGCGCTTGCGGGAACCAGACGACTCCAGGCCCCATCTCTCGGCGGCCCTGCATGTCGGTTTTGATTCTCCCGGCTCTGCTGCGCTTGCGGGAACCAGAGGACTCCCGGCCCCATCTCTCTCCAGAGACGAACTTTGTGACTTGAACTCCTCTGCCGTGCGTGTGAAAGCCAGACAGCCCTGGGACCCATCCCCCTCCAGAGACGAACTTTTCAGATTGAATTTGCCGGCTTCTATACGTTTGTGAGCCATTTATCTAAGATAAATCTCTCTCTCTCTCTCTCTCTCTCTCTCTTTCTCTCTCTATAAATATATATATATATACTTTGCTGGTTTTTGTGTTTCTCTAGAGAACCCCATCCAACACAGCCACAAAAGACAATCACCAAAATATATAATAACCAAAAACAAAGAAAAAGAAAGAATCCTGAAGGCAGCCAGAGAAAAACAAAAGTTTACTTAAAAAAGAGAATGAATCAGCCTAAACTCTGATTTCTTGGGAGAAACCATGCAGACAAGAAGACAATAAGATGACATATATAACTCTGTGAAAGAAAATAATTGCCAACCAGGAATTATATGTTGTTGTTGTTAGGTGTCAACAAGTCAGCTGTGACTTATAGTAACCCTATGTACAACAGAATAAAACACAGCCCGGTCCTGTGCCAACCTCACAATCCTTGCTATACATGAGCCCATCATTGCAGTCATTGTGTCAATCCATATAGTTGAGGGCCTTCCCCCTCTTCATTGACCCTCCACTTCACCAAAATGATATCCTTCTTCAGGGAACGGTCTGTTCTGAGAACATGACCAAAGTAGGTGAGAAAGTCTGGCCATTTTCATTTCCAAGAAGCATTCTGGATGAAATTCTTCCAGGACAGATTTGTTTGTTCTTCTGGCAGTCCATGGTACCTTCAGTATTCTTCACCAACACCACAACTAAAAAGCATCTACTCTTCTTCAGTCTTTCTTATTCATTGTCCAGCTTTCACATGCTTATAAGGCAATTGAAGATATCATTTCTTGGGTTAGGTGCACCTTAGTCTTCAAAGAGACATCTTTGCTCTTCAGCAATTTAAAGAGGTCTTTTGCAGCAGATTTCCCCAGTGCAATATATTGTCTGATGTCTTGACTGCTGCTTCCATGGGTGTTGATTATGAAACCTAGTAATATGGAATCTTTGACATCTTCAGTCTTCTTACCATTTATCATGCTGCTGCCTGTTGGTCCAGTTGTAAGGATTTTTGTTTTATTTATGCTGAGGTGTAATCCATACTGCAGACTGTACTCTTTAATCTTCATCAGTAAGTGCTTCAAGTCATCCTCACTTTCAGCAAAGAAAGTTGTGTTGTCTGCATATTGCAGGTTGTTAATCCTGAAGCCACACTCTTCTTCATATGTCCAGATTCTTGGATTATTTGCTCAGCATGCATATTGAATAAGTGCAGTCAGAGGATTCAACCGTGATGCACTCTTTTCCTGATTTTTAAACCATGCAGTATCCCCTTGTTCTGTTTGAATGACAGCCTTCGGGTTTATGTACAGGTTCCTCATGAGCACAATTAAGTGTTCTGGAATTCCCATTCTTCTCATTGTTATCCATAATTTGTTATGATCTGCATAATCTAATGTTTTTGCCTAGTCAATAAAACAAATGTAAACATCCTACTGGTTTTCTTTGCTTTTACCCAAGATCCAACTGACATCAGCAATGATATCCCTTTTTCTATGTTCTTTTCTGAATCCAACTTGCATTTCTGGAAGTTCTCTCTCAATACACTGCTGGAACTGCTTTTGAATTACTTTCAGAAAGATTTTACTTGCATGTGATATTAATTATATATTTTTTATAATTTTCACATTCTGTTGGATCACCTTGTTTTGGAATGGGTACAAATATGGATCTCTTCTAGTCAATTGGCCAGGAAGCTGTCTTCCAAATTTCTTGGCATAGAGAAGTGAGTGCCTCCTGCACAGCATCTGTTTATTGAAATGTCTCAAAGGCTATTCTGTCAATTCCTGGAGCCTTATTCTTTGCCAATTCCTTCAGTGCAGCTTCAACTTCTTCCTTAAATACCATTGCTTCTTGATCATATGTCATCTCTTGAAATGGATGAACATCAACTAATTCTTTTTGGTACAGTGGGTCTGTGTATTCCCTTCATCTTCTTTTGATGTTTCCTGCATCTTTCAATATTTTGTTCATAGAACCTTTCAATATTGCAATTCAGTGTTTGAATTTTTTCTTCAGACCTTTCAGCTTGAGAAATGCCAAGTGTGTTCCTCCCTTTTTGTTTGCTAACCCCAGGTCTTTGCACATTTCATTATAAAAATTAACTTTGTCTTCTTGAGCTGCTCTTTGAAATCTTCTGTTCAGCTCTTTTATTTTTCATTCCTTCCATTTGCTTTAGCTGTTCTCCATTCAAGGGCAAGTTCCAGAGTCTCTTCTGACATCCATTTTGGTCTTTTCTTCCTTTCCTATCTTTTTAATGACCTTTTGCTTTCTTCATGGATGATGTTCTTGATGCCATCCCACAATTCCTCTGGTTTTTGGTCATTGGTGTTGAGTGTATCAAATCCATTCTTTAGGTGGTCTCTAAATCAGGTGGGATATGATCAAGGTCATATTTTGGGTCTTATGGACTTGTTTTAATTGTATTTAGCTTCAACTTGAACTTGTATATGAGCAGTTGTTGGTTGTCCTTCAGATCTAATGACCAAATTAGGACATTCCCAAATAAATATAAATTAAGGGAATTTGGAGAAACCAGACCAATCTCACAAGAAATACTAAAGGATGTCATTTGGACAGAGAACCAACAATGACAGACAACAAATGGAGAATGACACACACAATAACATCACCCAGAAATCAACACTGATATCTCACTGCCATTGAGTTTACTCCAACTCATAATGACCCCTCTTTGGGTTTATGAGGTGGTATCTCTATGGAAATAGATTGCCCAGTCTTCTTTCTGAAGAGTGGCTAGTGGGTTTGAACCACCAGCCTTCTGGTTAGTAGTCAAATGCCTTAGGCATTACACTACCAGAGCTCCCAACACTGATATAGAATATCAAAAATAAAATAAACCAACAACACTGAAAATGAGGAACCTAAGACATCAATTTGTAAACAGTGACAACTACAAAGCAAAAAGAAGGCATAAATGAAGTAGCTAGAGAACTTCCAAATGGAGTGGAAGTCAAGAACATATCAAGATAAAATTGGGGAGCTCTGGTAGCATAGTGGCTAAGACACTTGCCTGCTAACTAGATGACTGGCAGTTCAAACTCACCAGCCACTCCTCAGAAGGAAGGTTGGGCAATCCTACTTCCGTAATGATACTGCCTCGGAAACCCAAGGAGGGGTCATCAAGAACATATCAAGATAAAATAGACTATTTTAAATTTGAGAGGATAATAATAAATTTCTCTGTACACTCAATTGAAATAAAATTATTGCTAACTGAAATAAAAAAGAAATTAAGTTATTTCTAACCGAAATAAAAGGAAGAAAATAATAGTCTCTGTAAACACTAAAACAGCAACAAATGAAACAATAAGAAACAATAAGAAAATGAGTAAACAAAATTAACTCAATGCAAAAAAAAAAAAAAAAATATGATAGGACACACACACACAGAAAAATGACAGCAGTAAATTTACACCTACCAATAGTTACCCTGAATGTAAATGGATTAAATTCATCAATCAAGAGACAGGGAGTAGCAGAATGAATAAGAAAATATGACCCATCAGTATGCTGCCTACAAGGGACACTCCTTAGACACAAAAACAAAAATAAGCTAAAAATCAAAGGTTAGAAAAACATATATGAAGTTATAAGCAACAAAAGAAGAGCCAGAGTGCAATATTATTTTCTTATAAAATAGTTTTGAAGGTAAAAAGCAGCAAAAGAGATAAAGAAGGGTGTTATATAATGATTTAAGCACCAACCCAACAAGGGGACATAACCATGATAAATATATATGTACCCAATGTAAGAGTCTCAAAATACATACATTAAACTTTAAAAGAATTGAGAAGAGAAAAAGACAACTCTAAAATAATAGTACTAGATTTTGATGCACCATTATTGATGAAGGACAGAACACTTAGGAAGAAATTCACCAAAAAGAAGAGAAGATCACACCAACAGCCAACTACACCTCACAGTTGTATACAGAACACTCCACCCAACAATAGCACAATATACATTCTTTTTAGTGCATAATGGAACATTCTCCAGAATAGATTATATGTTAGGCCACAAAACAAGCCTCAATAAATATAAAAAAAAATCAAATATTACAAAGCATTTTCTCAGATCACAATGCTATAAAATTAGCAATCAAGGGAAATAAATTCAAATACACAGAAGCTGAATAATTCCTGGCTTAAAATCTACTGGGTACAGAAGAGATAAAAAAAAAAAAAAAAAGAAATGAAAAAACATTACTTGGATCAAATGAGAAAGAAAATACAACAAACCAAAATCTTTGGGACACAGCAAAAGCAGTGCTCTCAGGACAATTTATAGCAATAAATGCATATATAAAAGGAACCAAAACCAACACCTTAACCCAACATCTCCAACAATTAGAAAATGAACAGCAGAACAGCCTACAGTCACCAGAAGACAGGAAATAATATATATTTTAGCAGAAATAAATGAATCAGAAAACCCATAAATAAGACAAAGGAAAACAATAGAAAGAACCAACAAGATCAGAATTTGGTTCTTTGAAAAGATTAATGAAATTCACAAAGTACAGGAATATTTAACAAAATTTAAATTTATCAAATTTAACAAAGGAAAAGAAGAAGATGCAAATAACATAATAAATAGGCAATGTCATACAAAATCTATTGAACTATATGTTAGGCCACAAAACAAGTTTCAATAAAGATAAAAAAAATCCTTTTTTTTTTTTTTTTTTCTTTTTTTGATGTGAATTGAAATTCAATTTTTATTGAAATAAGCAATGTCATACAAAATCTATTGAAATAAATTGAGTAATAACAGAATATTATGAAAGCCTGTACTCCAACAAATTTGAAAATTGAGAAGAAATGGATAAATTTCTAGAAATACACTACCTACTCAAGCTAACACAATCTAAAGTAGAAAATTTGAACAGATCCATAACAAAAGAAGAAACTGAACTAGTCATTAAAAAATGCCAACAGAAAATGTCCTGGCCCATATGGCTTCATTGGTGAATTCTACTAAACATTCAGAGACTAACTGACACTCAGACTATTCTAGAACATAGTAAAGGATGTGCTATACTGGAACTCACTTCTCATTCAGAGAAGCAAGCATAATCTTGATACCAAAACCAGGCAAAGACGTAATTAAAAGAAAATTATAGCCCACTATCCTTAAGGAACATAGAGGCAAAAATTCTCAACAAAATTCTAACCAACGGAATACAATAACAAATCAGAAAATATACCTCTTCATCAAGAAAGAGTCATACCAGGTAAGGAAAGATGATTCAACATTAGAAAAACAATCAACATAAATAAGACGAAGGAAAATAACTACATGTTCATATCAATTTGACACAGGAAAAGCACCTGACAAAATTCAACACTCATTCTTTATAAAAAGGCTCAGCAAAACAGAAAAAGGGTAAAAGAGAAAGGAAATTCCTTAACACAATTAAAGTATATGCACAAAACCAACAGCCAATATTTTTCTCAATGAAGAGAGACTGAAAATACTCCTCTTGTGAACAGGCACCAGACAGAGATAACTTTTATCATCACTTCTATTCAATATTCAGTATTAAAATAATTTCAGTATTGGAAGTCTAAGCCAGAGCAATAAGACAAGAAATGGAAATAAAAGCTTCTAAATTGACAAGGAAGAAGCAAAACTATCTCTATTTGCAGATATGATCCTATGCATAGAAAATCCCAGAGATTTAAGAAAAACACTACTGAAACTCATAAAGTATTAGCAAAGTGGCAGGGCACAAGATCAACTTACAGAATCAGTCGGATTCTTCTACAGTAACAAAGAGAACTCTGAAAAGGAAATCATGAAAACAGTATAATTCCCAATAACCACCCTAAAGATGAAGTACTTAGTACTAAATATAACCACTGACACAAAAGACCTATACAAAGAAAACCACAAAACACTACTACAAGAAGCCAAAGGATACCTACATAAATGGAAGAATATACCATATTCATGGATAGGAAGATTAAACATTGTGCGAATGTCAGTACACTTCAAAGGGATCTACAGATATAATGCAATC
>NW_006921588.1:34729765-34741198 GCF_000298275.1 Orycteropus afer afer
AAAAAAAAAAGAAGGGTGATTCAACATTAGAAAAACAATCAACATAATTGACCACAGCCATGGTGGTCAAAACAACCTACTATCAGTACAATGCCACACATATAGACAAGTGAAACACAATTGAGAACCCATAAGTAAATCCATCCACCTATAAACTGCTGACAGGTTTTGACAAAGGTCAAAACCCATTAAATGGGGAAGAGAGAGATTTTTTAACAAAAGGTGCTGAGAAAACTGGATATCCATCTTCAGAAAAATGAAACAAGATCCCTGTCTCTCATTATATACAACAACTTATTCAAAATGGATTAAAACCTAAATGTAAAACCTAAAACAATAAAGATCATGAAAGAAAAAGTAGGGACAAACTTAGGGGATCAAATACATGGCATAAATACACTATCAAAAATATCTGAAAAGGCAAAAATAGCAGAAGATAGGTTAGATGACTGGGACTTTCTAAAAATTAAACATTTATGTGCATCAAAAGATTTCACCAGAAGAGTAAAAAGGAACCTACAGACTGAGAAAAATATTTCAGCAACCATATATTGGACAAGGATCTAATTGTTAAAATTTATGAAAAACTTTAATAAATTAACAACAGAAAAACAAACAATCCAATTTAAATAATAGACATAAATAGACATTTCACCAAAGAAAACATTCAGGCAGCCCACATGATCCTTAGCTATTAAGGAAGTACAAATGAAAACAACCATGAGATATCATCTCATCCCAGAATTAACAGCAAAGTTCAAAACAAAAAACAAAAACCAGAAAAAAACTAATACTGGTGAGGGTGTGGAGAGATTGGAATTCTTGTATAGTGCTGTGGGGACTGTAAAATGATGCAACCACTGTGGAAAACTATATGGCATTTTTTTAAAAAATCAGAAATGAAAATACCATATGATCCAGGAATCCCACTACTATCCTAGACAGAGAACAGCTGTGATAATGAATACCCACATTCATTGCAGCATTATTCACAATAGCAAAAAGATGGAAACAACCTAAATGCCCATAAGTTGATGAATGGATAAAACAAAATATGGTACTTATACACACTGGAATAGTATGCAATGTTAAAAATAACAAGGAATCTGTTAAACACATCATAACATGGATGAACCTAAACGACAATATACTGAGTGAAATTAGTCATTCACAAAAGGACAAATACTGTATGGCACCACTAATATAAAAAGTCAGGAAAAAGTTTACACAGAGAAACATTCCTTGAAGGTTACTGGTGGTGAGAGGGTTAGTGAGGGTAAATCACTAACTAGCTGGTATACATGTATTAACTTGGGTGAAGGGAAAGGCAATATACAATAAGGGGGAAGTCAGCACAAAATGATCAAGGTAAAAGGAGACACTAGGAGGAGCACAAAAGTTAAAAACAATAAAGGTAAATACCATCGCATACTTAATCTTGCAATAACAGTAACATGCATTACTGTTACTATCTATATATGAGTGAATACATAGATACAAGAACTGAACAAGGGTGGGAAGATGAATAGAACTATACTTATGGACATATATAGGTTTGACAAAGGATATTTCTACATGTGTATTTACGTATATGCACAAATATGGTAGAGCATACAGGGGGTGTGGTGGTTATGTTTTTGTGTCAACTTGGTTAGGCCTGGTTGAGTGGCTGGGCAGCTAGATGTAGTATTCCCCGTGATGAGACTGGTAATCAACTCCATGGTAGAATCTACTGTGAGCAGCTGAGTAGCTGCCTTTGGGTATGTGGTCTGCTTCCTGTATATAAGTAGCAGCTTTGGGAATGGTCTCTGGCTTATGACACCTTGAACCCTGCATGTAGCTATGTCATTGTTCAGCAGCTTGTCATGCTCTGCCGACCTTGGGACTTACAATGGAATTGAATTAATGGCCTGCTGTGTGATTTGGTAATATCAGGACTGTGCCTTGTTACTTTGTCAACCTTGGCCTTAGCAGCCTCAGCAGCCAGCAGCTATCTGAGTGAAGAAAAGCTTCTAGCTTCAGTGGGCTGGGAGCTAGAGGCTGAGCTGAAGCCCAAGGCTGAGGGGCTTTCACCCACCCAGCCCCTAGAGCCTGGCACTTTGAACTCGGACGTAAAGCCTCCAAATTGTAAGAATAAACTCCTGTTTGTTTAAGCCATCCCATTTGTGGAATATTCTTATCAGAGCGGCACCAGGTAACCAGAACAGGGGGCAAAGTTATGAAAACTTCTTAGCTATAACCAAACATCTTAGGGCATTGAGTCACTGGGCTTAAAAGCCAGGACCATAGTCTGAGGGGATACCAAGGTTAATTGGCATAACATAGTTTCCCAAGATAATGTTCTACATACTATTTGGTAGTAGCCCCTGGAATTTTAAAAGCTTGTGAGTGGCCATCTAAGGTACAACTAATGGTCTCTCAGCTAATACCACTACTGACCGCTCTGAAAGGGGAGCAGAAATAGGAGATCCTGGACAGAGTAAGAGAAAAAGGTGGAATAAAATCTAAATCATAAAAAAAAATAATAATAATAAAAAAAAGATCAGGCTTGCTGGTCAGATAGAGACTTGGAGAACCCTTGAGACTTGGCCCTCAAACATCCTTCAGGTCTGGAATGAACACAGACCCATGGCTTAACTTTCAGCCAAATGATAGACAGGCTTATAAGGTGAAGAGTAATACCAGAGAGGTACACACAATCAATCACAAGAGATCAAAAGGACAGGAATGCCCAGGGATACAGCTCAGAAGCCAGGAAGCAATAAGAAAGAAGGATGAATGGAAACAGTAAACACAGGAAGGAAGTGGGAAGAGTGCTGTTACATTGTGGGGATTACAATCAATGTCACAACAAAATGCGCATGAATTAAAGAATGGAAACCAATTTGATCTGTAAACTTCCTCCAAATCACAATGAAAGTTAAAAAAAAAAATTAAAGAACAAAGGAGTGAAGGTGATAAAAAAGAATGTTATAAACTTTTGCATATCTATTACAAATCTTTGTTTCCATATTTTAATGTTCTCAATGTGAAAATAGCACAGCATAGTAAACATTTCTAAGTAATATTTGCTTGTTAGGAAATTGGTAAAATGTGTAAGTATGGTTTCAGCTGGACGTTTCTAGATTGTAAATTTAAATAAATAAATAAATAATGCCTAAAAGAAGTGCAGTGGGGTTTGAAATAGAGGAGGCAAGAATAGTCGACTTCATCATGTTTGAAATTCTAGCTGTGAAGTGTCTTTTCCTCATCCTTTTTTGTTGATTGAACCAGAAGCCATTCACATTTTGCTTTGATTGTCATTTTAAGTTAATTGGTCAGTTTCTTCTGGAATGTTTCTTATATGTGTGTCTTCAGACATAGAGCCGTGTATATAGTAGATGCTTAACTATTGCTAAATGACTGAATTCAAACCAGAAGTTGCAACGTTGGTACACTCAAACAATCAACTCCAACATATCATTTCCTTGAATGACTCTAATAGGCTGTAAGGGAGGCCCCAGGGTCCATGTCAGGGCCCCTTCCTCCATCGTTGTCCCTATTTCTGTCTGACTAAAGTGAACTTTTCTCTGCTCTGAATTCTTGAAGTACTTGTGTGTATGTGTTTTGGTGTTTTATATTGTTAGTTATTTCCATGTGGATGGCCAGTACGCAAATCCTACTTTGATCCCACTCTAGCCTGGCTCCAGCCTCTTTTCAAACACAGAATTGAAGTTAGCATGGGTGAGATTCTAGAATTGCGTAGAGTTTTCCTTAATAAATGAAGATCTAAGGTAACACATAGGTTGCCAGGCTAGGCCAGAGCAAAAGAATCATTTGGGAAGTTTATTAAAATGTAGTGATATTCAGAGTCTCATGTAATGGGATAAGGTTTCAGACAGCTGCATTTTAATAATCAGGCTAAGATTACACTTTGAGAAACTCTAGGCCAGACTTAGGAATTCAGGTAGAATGTCTTATGCATCCTTGCACTGTCAGTGCCTATCACGACATCTGGCATATAATCAATGTTAACAACCTTCTTTAAAATGTAGATATCTATGCTCCTTACAGAATATGTTTTTCCCAATACCTGTCTTCTTTTCTTAACTTTTATCTACTCCAGAATTCATTTCCTCTTACTTCTTACCCTATTCCATGGCCTGACCTCGATAAGAATTCAGCCAATTAGTTAACAATTTAATGAGAATCTTCTTTAAGACCATGACAATATCTAACTTAGACAATACCTAAGGTATCTGAATTGTTTATTATGAACCAATTGACATGGAAAAATTTATACATAGTCTTATGGCCACTGGTACCCAATACAGATTGTTTAGTGATAAATAAAACGTTGAAATCACCTCTTTGCAATCCTGTAGAAGATTCCACTATTCTCAAATTATGAAATCTGTCATAAATTGTGTTATGACAAAAAAAATTTACTTTGTTATATGTTTTATATTAATCTCTCCTAAATATGTTTCATTAGTATTTTATAAATTATAAATATCTAAAATATTTTCCCCAGACTGAAAAGAAATTGAAACTACCTTGATAAGCCTAGTACCATTAAATCACTTCCTACCCAGCAACCCTATAGGACAGAGTAGAACTGTCCTATAGGGTTTCCAAGGCTGTACTTGCTATGTGAGCAGACTGTCACATCTGTCTCCCACAGAGTAGCTGGTGGGTTCAAACCACCAACCTTTCATTAGTAGCTGAGCACTAAATCACTGTGCTACCAGTGGTACCTAAAAACATGGAATCAAAGAACCAATGAAAAATAAGTTTTTCTGTCTAAATGATCATGTTTTCATATATGGTGTTACTATATTAAAGAAGTCACTTCATACTCTTTGCTTTTATTATTTCTGTTGAGTGGTCAGTTATTAGTTTAGTTGTCACATTTCAAAGATAATTACTCTTCTATCTCTGTTCCCTTTTATACTTCTCTTTCTCTGTAGTTCTGTAGGAGCTCTCAGCCACTCCTCAGAAGGAAGATTGGGCAATCTACTTTAGTAGTGATAATTTCACTATCATTTGTTAAGAGGTATGAATTCTTTTTATTTGTCCTAATATCTCTTCATTGTGATTCATGATTCTGAAATTCTGGACTTAATCAGTCCTACAAAATTCTTGGTCATTATTTCTTGAATATTTCCTTTTTCCATTCTCTTTTTTTGGGATTTCAATTCAATATATTTTAAATTATTTCATTGTGACCTTCATATCTCTTAATCACTCTTTCATATTTCCATATCTTTATTTCTATTTTATATTGTCCCTAACTTTTCCTTCAAATTTTTCCTCCAGCTCATGAAATCTCTCTTAAGCAATGTATAATCAGGTGTAACTCTGGTGGCATAGTGCCTAAGGCATTTGACTGCTAACCAGAAGGCTGATGGTTCAAACCCAACAGCCACTCAGAAGGAATATTTGGGCAAGCTACTTCCATAGAGATACTGCCTCAGAAACCCAAGGAAGGGTCACCATGAGTCAGGAATGACTTGACAACAGTGTTTGGTTGAAATTCATTGATTCTTTTCCAAGTCTGAATGGCTATTTTTATACCTTATTGTCCTTTTTCCTTATTTTTCATGCTGTCCTTTATTTTTTAACATCTTAATCATACTTTTTTAATATCCTACTTTTGGTAATTTCATTATCTGAAATTATTTATGGTTTAATTCTATGTTTGTGTTTTCAACTGACTCTCACTCATTGGTGATTGTTTTACTATGCAATTTTAAATTTTAAGATTTGAGTTTATGGTCCATGTTCCTTCGTTATGGCAATCCTGTGAAATGTAAAGGTTACTTGATTTAGCTTCTACCAGATATTTTGTGGCAAAGAAACATGCAATGGCTTTACATTAATTTCTCAGTTTTGGGTTTCTAAATGTTTCTGGCAATGTAATTTTTTTGGTGTGTAATTCTATAGGTATAAAGTCTCAAGGGAGACTTTTTTCTCTGCTATTTTCTAGCACTCAGAGTTGCCAATAATATATTTTAAGCCAATCTTATACCCATTTCTTTTTTGGAAGCCTGCCTTTTCCCCACCTCTGGAAATTTCTAGGACTTTATATTAATGTTCTATAATACCACTTTCTTGTGTTTGCATGTGATGCTATTTAATTCATTAGAGTACTGTGAGTCTTTTTAATTTGAAGTCTCTTGTCCTCTTTCAGCTGTGAAAGACTTTTTTTTTCTAATTATTTTTTCAAAATTTACACTCCCCTCATGGTTTTGTCCATTCAGTCTCTCTGGAATTCCTATTGATTTCTTTTAGTAGATCCGGAAAAGTTATGTTCTAATAATGGTACTGCTTCATGAATTCCACAAATTTATTTATTTTTCTTTTCTTGTTAGAGGACAGTAAATATGTTTTTGAATTGCAATTTGATCAATTCCATGTTGTACTTTTAAAAATCATTTCTGCTGTTTTCCAAAGATGGAAAGACACAGTTGGAATGAGAAGTATATGAAACACAAATATCCAAATGCTGAACTATAGTGTACTTCGTATTTTACTACTGTAATTATAGAAAGTACAATTATATATAATGTCCTTCATTATTTTTTTGCTGAGACATAATATTATTTAGAATGTGTAGCTAGAATAAACCATTCAACGACATGGTATAATCAAGAATAACTGGAGGTGAGCCAAGACAAGGTTGTATGTTGATGCAGTATAAGAATAGAGAATTAAATATTCAGAGTAAAAAAAGTAAAACAAAACACAGTCTTTAAGTCTCAAAGAAGTATTTACTTAGGCATCTTAGAATTCCCAATTTTATACATTAAAAAGTATGATCAGCTGAACTTCTACTCATTTCCTAAGTTTTTAAAATCTGAATTATGGTAAACAAAATCAAGGGAAATTAAAATTCCTTAATAGTTTATCATCTATCATATAACTAGGTCTCAACATTCTGACACCATGTTCTCATAGACCGTTATGTCATCATTAGGGATGGGGAGCAAAGATATTTAAGCAATGAGTCATGAGTATTGCAAAGTGATGATATAAAATAGACTCGGAGGTGCTGTATCATATTCTTTCCTGATGTTTATGAAAAGCAAAGATCTTCTGAAGTCACTAGAGAATGATCACATATCCCATAATAAAACTGAAACTATCTAGAATGTTAAGTGATGAAATATTAGACCAAATAAACTGTTAACAGAATGAGTTTCCTGCTGTGCTTGCCAATAATTTTTTTTAAAAGATAATCTTCAAAAAAATGAAACTGTTGTTTTGTCTTAGACAATATGAATGTATGCTTTATTCTTCAAGAATACATGACAATCTTTGGCTGGGACTTTGTGTACCCGCCTAACTGAGCCCTCATATATTATTTCATCAGTTTGGAAATTTCACATGAAGAATCATAAGTGACACATGCAGAAATTATTCATAGAACATTATTTTAACCCCATTCGTATATTTATAGATTTAGAAAAACAGCCAAATATAGAAACATGCACCTCTTTGTAGGTGTTAACTTTCACCAACAGAATAAAGTTTCATGTACTATTATTATTCATTTTCATATTTGTTATTATTACCATTCATTACATATGTTATATTACAGAGCATATGAAACTGCATAGACCAAAAATAAGAAACTATATTTACAAGCTAGATGTTTACAATTAATTTTGATTTGAAATGAAATATTTATAATTTTAAATACCCATGACAAATTGTGTAGAGAAAACACACATTTTTGTTAAACATACTTGGTTTAAACTTTGAAAATAAAAACACATTAAAAACTTTTAATACCTTGTAATTTAATTTAAAAAAACCTTTGCTATATAGTTAAACTAATTAATGGTTTTATTCTCATTCACCACATCTGAGGTATCTCTCAGTTTCTTGTACTTTGTAACTTTTATTTTGCTGTGATGTTAGAAGCTATGCCAGTGTTAATTCAAATACCAGCAGGATCACTCATAGTGATCCTGATTCAATGGAGCTTCCAGACTAAGATAGACTAGGAAAAAAGAGATGACCAGGTCCACTTCTGAAAATATTGTCCACTGAAAATCTTATGAATACCAGGGAAACATTGTCTGATATGGTGTCAAAAGATGAACCCCTCAGGTTGGAAGGCCCTCAAAACACAATTGGATGAGTTCCAGTAAGATGGTGTACAAGGCAGACAAACTATAGACCCTTTTCAACAAAGAAAAAATGAACCAATTAATACAGATACACAGCATAATCCTGGAGCTCTGAGCTTTGAAAGGAAGGATGCAGAAGTGGACTAAACTCCAACTAGCAGAAGAAACTGCATGAAAACACCAAAAAAGGAGACATACAGAGCTGCAGACTGACAGAGATCTTGACTGCATGGACAAGTTGGCTATTGCCAAGTGGTGTTAGGACCTAAGAATTAACTTAAAAATAGGCCTTGCTAGCCAGGGACTGCATGGAGGATTGCACTGGTGGCTGGTGAATAAAAGGGGAAGCAGGGAAGAGGAAAATGGGCTGAGCTGTGGACTTTTGGCTGTCCGGAGGGCACAGCCATTCTGAATGTTTACAAGCAGTTCAACCATTTTGGATATTTAAAGCAACAGTGTTCTCTCAGATTCCAGGTACCTAAGAATAGGCTCCACTTGCCTGGGACTGCAAGGGCATACCAAACACTAAGGAATGGAAAGATGTGATATTTCCCTTGTTACTCTTACACCCCACACCTTTTGGTGAATGGAGATGTGCCCATCCCTCACTCTCACCCACCTTCTGGGCTAGCAGGAATTCCATCTCAGTCTGTGTGCTCTGACAGAGCCTAGGTGCCCTGTCCTGTCCTGCCCAGATTTTTTTGTTTTTTGTTTTTTCAGTTCGTTTGTTTTTGTCTGTTTTAAAATTATTATTATTGTTTACCCTTTTCATTACTATTCTTCCTTCTTCCCTTCTCAGGTTCTAGTTTTCAGCTTTTTCTCTCTTCCCTTTTCCTGGTTCCCATTTTTTTTTTTTTTTCCTTCTTGTGGTTCTCTCCATTCCTTGTTTTTCTTTTTGCATTTTCCCATTTTTTCTTCATTATTCTTCCTACTTTACCACTTTTCTCTTATTTCTCCCTCTCCATATATAGTGCCCCCCCCTTTTTCTATTCATACCTTTTGGTTTCTTAAAGTATTTTAAAAAATAATTTATCTCATTTATTGTCTTCCTCTTTCATTCTTTTTGTTTCTTCTTCTTCTTCTTTTTTTCTTTTTAATCTTTTTGGTGATTTTTCCTTTGTGTGTGTGGTGTGTGTTTTTTGTTTGCATGTTTTTACTTTTTTGGTGGTTTTTTGATTATTGTTTTTGTCTGAGTGGGAGACAGCAACCATTCCCATACAATTCAACCACACCTGCAGCTCAACTTACTGAGTGACAGCCAGCCACCACTTCTGGCTGCACCAACTGGCCAATGATACATGACCACCAATAGGAGCCTGACTCACCCTTAACTACTCTTCACAAATAATTAACAGAGATCTGTGCAGCCCCTTTCATTATCTATCACAACCACAAGGAGACAGGTGGTGAGTGCATAAGTGCTGCCACCTAGCAAATAGAGGAGCACAGTATTCTTCTTACTCAGATACATCCAAAAAAACAAAGAAAATAAAAATCATGGGTGAATCACTCAAACATACAATCACCAATGAAATATATATAAAACAAAATCACAATGTCTTAGAGAAAACAGATTATCAAGGTTCACACAAAGAAGCAAGATAAAGCAGTACAAACAGGTGAATAGGATACAGACCCAGAACACATCCCTGAGGAAGAAGCAGCATTGCAATTCTCTGATAAGGAATTCAAAAGAATTATATGTAGGTACCTTCAATGGACTGAGACACAGATCAAGGAGAACAGTGACAAAATTAGGGAGAATACAGACAAAACCCTAGAAAAGTTTTGGAAGAAAATACAAGGACAAAATAAATGAAAAATTAGAAATGATACAAAACCTACAGATAGATATACAGAAGATTAATACTAAATTTTCAGAAATAGATAACACACTGAAAGGGCAAAGGAGTAGAATTGAATCAATGGAAGATAGAATTCATGTGATTGAAGACAAATACCTGAATACTTCTTTAGAAAGGGATCAATAAGAAAAAAGATCAAAGCAAAATGAAGAAAGCTTAAGATTCATGTGGGATGGCATCAAAAGAAATAACCTATCTGTAATCGGAATTCCACAACAAGAAAAGAAAAATAAAACCACTGAGAAAATTGTTCAAGATTTGTTGGAAGAGAACTTCCCTGATATGATGAAAGATAAGAACATATCCATTCAGGAAGTCCAATGAATCGCAAACAGGATAGATCCCAAAAGAAAATCATGAAGACATATCACCATCAAACTCACCAAAACCAAAGACAAAGGAAGAATCCTGAAAGGAGCAGAGGAAAAATGAAGTTACCAACAAAGTGCAACCAATAAGATTAAGCTCTGATTTCTCGCCAAAACCATGCAAACAAGAAGGCAATGGGATGGTATATATAAAACCCTGAAAGAGAAAAGTTTCCAACCAAGAATTATATACCCAGCAAAACTGACCCTCAAATTTGATGGTGAAATTAGGAGATTTATAGATAAGCAGAAATTAAGGGAATTTCTTAAAATTATACCAACCTTACAAGAGATACTGAAGGGAGTCCTTTGGACAGAGAACCAATAATAACAAACAAACAAACAAACAAAAAACCATTAACACACATGATGACATAACCTAGAAACCAAACCAGTTACAGAAGTATCCAAAGTAAAATAAGCTTACAAGATTATAAACAGGGAATTAGAGACATCAACTGGCAAATGAGGACAACTAAAAACCAAAAAGAGGGCAAAAATTGTGTAGTTAGAGAACTCCTAAATAGTAAGGAAGTCAAGAGAGTTGCAAGATAAAATGAACTGCTCTAAACTCAGGCAGAAAATTGAATTTCAGAGGGTAACCTCAAAGAAAAAAAATTATAAGCATTCACATCACAATAAAAAACAGGACAAGAACAAAATTTAGCAAATACTAAAACAGCAGCAACAAAGGAAATGATAACATGATTCATAAACATAATGAGCTTAGCACAGAACAAAGAAACCAAGAACAGCAAGAAAAAATACACAACAAAATGTCAGCCACAATTTCATACTTGGCAATAATTACACTGAATGTTAATGGAATAAATGCACCACCTAAGAGATGGAGAGTTGCAGACTGGATAAGAAAATATGACCTATCAATATGCTGTCTACAAGGGACACACCTTAGAGACAAAGACAAAAATAGAATAAAAATCAAAGGTTGGAAAAAGCTATATCAAGCAAATGGCAACCAAAAAGAGCAGAAGTGGTAATATCATAAATTTATTTAACCACTTCATGATAAAATTGACTTTAAGACAAAACCACCATAAGAGACAAGAAAAACCAAAAAAC
>NW_006921588.1:34742243-34744135 GCF_000298275.1 Orycteropus afer afer
AGTCGGTTTTTTGAAAATATTAATAAATTTGACAAACCACTGGCAAATTTAACAAAGGAAAAGAAGGAGAATAAGAAATGAAATGGGTGACATCACAACAGAACCAACTGAAACAGAAAGGATAATATTAAGATACTATGAAGAACTATACTCCAACAAATTTAAAAATCTAGGAGAAATGGACAGATCTCTAAAAATGCACTACTTACCTAAAGTAACACTGACTGAGGTGGAAATGTGGAACAGACCCATAACAAAAGAAGCAATTAAGCAGGTCATAAAAAAAAGTTAGCAACAAAAAAAGTCTCACCCCTGTGGTTTCACCAAAGAGTTCTACCAAATGTTCAGAGAACTGATACCAATCCTACTCAAACTATTCCAGAACATAGAAAAGGATAGAATCTTCCCAAATTCATTCTATGAAGCAAACATAACTTTGATATGAAAACCAAGTAAAAACATCATTCAAAAGGAAAACTAGACCAATGTCCTTCATGAATATAGATGTAAAAATCCTCAACAAAATCCTAGCCAATAGAGTCCAACAATATATCCAAAAAATATTATGACCAAGTGGGGCTCATATCAGGTATGCAAGGATGGTTCAACATTAGAAAACAATCGACATCGTCCATCACATATATAAAAGAAAGGAAAAGAACCACATGAGCATATCAATCGATGCAGAAAAGGATTTGATAAAATCCAACACTCACTCCTGATAAAAAAACTCTCAGCAAAATTGGAACAGATGGAACATTCCTCAATATCATAAAAGGCATATATGCAAAACCAGCAGCCAACATTATTCTCAATGGAGAGAGACTGAAACCATTCCCCTCGCAAACAGGAACCAGACAAGGATGGCTTCTATCACGACTTCTATTCAACATTGTATTGGAAGTCCTGGCCAGGGCAATAAGGCAAGAAAGGGAAATCAAAGGCATCAAAATTGGTAAGGAAGATGTAAAACTATCCCTTTTTTCTGATGATATGATCCTATACCTAGAAAACCAAAGAGACTCAGCACAGAAAACCTACTGCAACTAATTGAGACATTTAGCATAGTGGCAGGATACAAGACCATATAAAAATCAGTTGGTTTCCTCTATACAAGCAAAGAGATGGCTGAACAAGAAATAAGGAAATCAATACCATTTACAATAACTGTCAACAAAATAAAATATGTGGGAATAAATCTTAACAGGGACACAAAAGACCTATAGAAAAAAAACTACAAAAGACTATATCAAGAAACCATAAGAGAGCTACATAAATGGAAGAACATATCATGTTCATGGATAGGAATATTGAACATATGAAAAGGTCAATTCTACCCGAAGTAATCTACACATTCAATGTAATCCCTATCCAGATCCCATCAACATTCTTTATGGATGTGGAAAAACCAGTCACTAACTTTATATGGAAAGGAAAGAGACCTTGGATAAGCAAAGCACTATTGAAGAAGAAGAACAAAGTAGGAGTTCTCACACTGCCAGATCTCAACCTACTATACAGCCACATTAGTCAAAACTTACTGTTATTGGTATAATGACAGACACATAGACCAACGGAATAGAATTGAGAACCTAGAAATAGATTCATCAACCTATGGTCAGCTGATCTTTGACAAAGGCCTAAATCCATTAAATGGGGAAGATAATTTGTTTTAATAAATGGTGCTGGCAAAACTAGATATCCATTTGCAGACAAATGAAACAAGATCTATACCTCACAGATGGATCAAAGACTTAATGTGAAACCTAAAACTATAAAGTTTCCCAAGGAAAAACTAGGGGCAAATTTAGGAGCCATTATATATGGCATAGGAGCTCTGGTAGCATAGTGCCTAAAGCACTTGACTGCTAATCAGAAGGCTGGTGGTTCAA
>NW_006921588.1:34745108-34774822 GCF_000298275.1 Orycteropus afer afer
CAGGTCTGGAATTGAAGCCACACCTGTGGTTTCCAGCTAAACAAAGTCCAGGTTTGCTGGTCCAATAGAGGCTGGTGGAATCACTGAGACTATGGTCCCTAGCTGCCCTTCAGGTCTGGAATTGAATCCACTGCTGTGGCTTCCAATGTTCAGGCATATGAGCTGAACATTTACATTAGGGAGATACACTCCTTGGAGAGATCAATCATGGGAGAATAGAAGAAAATAGAATGAACAAGGGGACAGCTTGAAGGGAGGAGTACACGGGAGGGAAGGACACAAGGAAGAGGTGGCTATCGAGAGGAATTGAGAAGAGAGCTGTTGCATTGTGGGAGATTGCAGTCAATGTCATGAGACAAAGTATATGTGAACTGCTGTGTGGAAGATGAATTTGCTTTGTAAACTTTCACAATTAAATTTTTTAAAAATAAGACTTAACAATGAAATACTAAATTAAAATTTTAAAAAATAAAACAAAACAAAACAAATAAACCACAATTGAGAGGAGCTGCCTCCTCAAAATGGCATTGACCTTAATGGTGTTGATACAGCAAAGCTTTTGGGACCTTCATTTGCTGATTTGGCACCACTCAAAATGAGAAGAACCAGATGCAAATATCCATTAATTTGGAATGCACAAAGTACAAATTTAGGAAAATTGGAAGTTTACAATGAAATTGAATGCATAAAGATTGATATTCTAGGTATAAGTAAGCTGAAATGGACTGCTTTGGGCCACTGTAAATCTGATAATTATTTGGTCTACTCTGTTAAGAATAACAAATTGAAGAGGAATGGTGCTACATTCGTCATCAAAAAGAGTATTTCAAGATCTACACTGAAGTACAATGCTGTCAGTGATAGGATAATATCCATATGCCTACATGAATGAGAAGTTAATACTACTAGTATCCAAATTTATACACCAACCACTCAAGGAAAAGAAGAAATCAAAGATTTCACCAATCTGAAATTGATGAAACATGTAATCTAGATGTATTGAAAATTACTGGTGTTTGGAATGTGAAATCTGGGAACAAAGAAGAAACATCAGTAATTAGAAAATAAGGCCTTGGTAATAGAAATGATACCAGAGATCACATGATAGAATTTTGCAAGGCCAATGACTTAGTCATTGCAAATACCTTTTTTTTTTTTCCCAACAGCGTAAAGGCAACTATACACATGTACCTCACCGGATGCAATACACAGGAACCAAATTGACTACATCTGTGGGAAGACAGGATAGAGCAGCTCAATATTATCAGTAAAACAAGGTCTGGTGTCCACCGTGGAACTGATCATCACTTGTTCATATTCAAGTTTAAGCAGAACCTGAAGAAAAATTAAGACAAGTCCACAAGAGCCAAAATACAACCTTGAGTATATCCAACCTGAATACACAGACCATCTGAAGAATAGATTTTATGCATTGAACAACAATGACCAAAACCAATTGAGTTGTAAAATGATATTAAAGACATTACACATGGAATAAAAGCAAAAAGTCACTAAAAGGACAGGAAAGGTATAAAACACCAAAACTGATGTCAAAAAAGAATCTGAAACTTACTCTTGAACAAGAGTAGGTAAAGTGAATGGAAAAAATGATAAAGTGAAAGAGCTAAGCAGAATATTACAATGGGCAGCTTGAGGAGATAAAGTAACATACTATAATAAAATGTGCAAAGACCTACCATTAGAAAATGAAAAGGGAAGAGCATGCTTGGTATTTGTCAAGTAGAAACTATTAAAGAAATAAAAAATTAAGCCTCATGTTGCAATACTTAAGGATTCTATGAGAAATCTTGAACAACACAGGAAGCATCAAAAGAAGATGGAAGGCATATACAGAGTCATTGTACCAAAAAGAATAGGTTTAACAATCAGCCCTTTCAGGAAATCTCATGTGATCAAGAACCAATGGCACTGAAGGATGAAGTCAAAATTGCTCTGAAGGGATTGGCAAAAGGCAAGTCTGCAGGAACTGACAGAATACCCATTGTGATGTTTCAACAAGTGGATGCAATGTTGGAGGTTCTCAATCATTTATGCCAACAAATTTGGAGGAAGTTGGCAAACTGACAGGAAGGGATTCGGATTTGTGCCCTTTCCAGAGAAAGGTGATACAAAAGAATGTGGAAACTATTTATCAATATCATTAATATCACACACAAGTAAAATTTTGCTAAGATAATTCAAAAAATGTTGCAGTACTACACTGACAGGGTACTCCCAGAAATTCAAGCCAAATTCAGAAGGGGACATGAAATGAGGTATACAATTTTGGATGTCAGATGGATCTTGGCTGAAAGCAGAGACTACAAGAAAGATGTTTACATTTGTTTTATTGACTATGCAAAGGCATTCAACTGTGTGGATCATAACAAATTATGGATAATATTGAGAAGAATAGGAATTCCAGATTATTTCATTGTGCTTATGAGACATCTGTACATAGACCAAGAGGCTGTCATTCAAACAGAACAAGGGGATACTACATGGTTTAAAATCAAGAAAGGTGTGCATCAGGGTTGTATCCCTTCATAGTATTTATCCAATCTGTATACTGAGCAGATAATCCAATAAGATGAGCTGTAAGAAGAATACTGGCATCAAGATTGGAGGAAGACTCATTAATAACCTGCAATATGCAGATGACACAACATTGTTTGCGGAGAGTGAAGCACTTGAAGCACTTATTGATGAAGAGCAAAGATTACAGCTGTCAGTATGGATTACACTTCAACATAAAGAAAACAAAAATCCTCAGAACTGGAACAATAAACATTATGATAAATGGGAAAAAGGTTGAAGTTGTCAAGGATTTCATCATATCAATCAATGTCCATGGAAGCAACAGTCAAGAAATCAAACGACATATTGTGCTGGGAAAATCTGCTTCAAAAGACTTCTTTAAAGTATTAAAGAGCAAAGATGTCACTTTGAAGACTAAGGTGCACCTGACCCAAGCTGTGGTATTTCCAATAGCCTCAAATGCATGTGAGAACTGGAAAATGACTAAGAGAGACTGCAAAAGAATTGATGCATTTGAATTGTAGTGTTGGCAAAGAACATTGAATATACCATGAACTGCTAGAAGAATGAATAAATCTATCTTGGAGAAAATACAGCTGGAATGTTTCTTAGAAGCAAGAATGACCAGACTTCATCTTTCATACTTTGGTCATGTCAGAAGGTACGTGTCCATGGAGAATGATACCACACTTGGTAAGTAGAGGGTCAGAAAACGGGGAAGAGTCAATGAGATGGACTACCACAGCACTGTGATGATGGGCTCAAGTAGGGCAATGATTGTGAAGATGGTGCAGGACCAGATAGTGTTTGATTCTGTTGCTATGAGGGTCGCTATGAGTTGAAACCAACTCGACTGAACCTAACAACAACAATAGCTAGAGGTTAGCTTTGTCCTCAGAATGTTAGTTTTATCATGATGAAAAATCACCAAATATATCATCCACCTAATCTGTAAACATTGTTAAAGAATGTCAATGAATATTTTAATCAATTCCAAAAGCACAAAACCAAGTCTTCCCTTTCCATTCAAGTCATCCTTCTTAACTTGGCTGCTGAGTCTAATTAACCACAACATGAGTTGTTTTACCCCCAATTTAGAATCTAGCACCCACCTTGACACCATGAGGATATAGGAACATTTATTTAAATTAGCTACTAAGTATCAGACATATGGTACTGGTTCAAATTTCGCAAATTCTGTACTTTTGGTGCCCCTCCAGGACTTTGCTTGTTGTACTTTGCTGCAATTCTTATGCTCTCTCCTCTCTCCCTACTCATACTCCAAATCAGTCTAAAGACATCAACACCTCTATTAACATTTCTGGCACCAAGAAGCAGAAGTTGCTTCTTCTGTGTTCTTCTAGCATAGCCCTTTTCACCTTCTACTGTAGATATTTGCTTATCAACTTCCCTGCTTCCCTAGACCATAGTGTACTCAGTGGCAGCATCTGTGACTTCACATACTCTTCTCCTGAACCCCAAGCACAGAGGCATGTTCAATAAAGGTTTATAGAATTTATGGACACTGCTACTGTTTCTGCCCTGTGTTTGACATCAAAAGACAATCTTTAGGAACTGAATTCTAGCTACTTCTCAAAAGATTCATAAAACTCTTCATTATTTTTCCTTTTATTCCTTCCTCTCTTCCTCCATTTCTACCTCTGCCATTTTCTGTCTCTATCTCTTCCTCCCTCCCTCATTCTTTTCCTTTCTCTTCTTTCTATTCATTCAACATCAGTGTCTCAAAGTAATGAGTTTTCTGAGCCATGCTCTAATCCATAGTGACTAGGTTTTTTAATCCTTAAGCCTAGTCTTGCTTGGATTGCATCATCAATGTCTGTCAATAAACTTCTCTGGTGCTATCTGACCATGTATTTGAACTTCTATCATTGCCCTTATTTTGCAACACTGAGAATCATGTGAACCATACCAATGTCCATAGATGCACGGAATCATGAACTCTGTTTAAGAAGTGAGGTTCCTGTGTCTCATTTTTGTATTTGCATTCGAATGTTAAACTTATTAGGAAACGCAACAATCATATACCTGTTCCTAGAATAACCAATTCCTTGTTTGGCTCCATGTATGACTTCAAGTCTTCAGCCACTCCAATGACTCGGCAGGAATTCCTTACTCATTGCTCTCCTATTTGACCTTCTCCTTTAGAGATCAGAATAGAGCAATACTCAAACACACAACGAGCAGATTGAGAAATAATGGGAAGGGTAGTTCTACACACTATGCATAGGTGACAATGGTAGGTACAAGGATTTGCTGCCTTCAATCTTCCTTCTGTCTTCAAGTAACTGCATAGAAATTAGCAACATAATCATCCTAATCATAGGACCTAGCAACTCCCAGTATCATTCTGCCTCAAATGTTATTGGATACATTTTTCTTTAACACATCAAAAATCTAACTTTGGGTATTTACTTTTGAGAGTAAAGAATTTTTTTTTTTCAAGTCTTTGCTTAAATGTCACCTTCCCACATGGTCCACCCAGTTTAAAATTGCAAACCTCAACCAAGCCCATCCTTTCTATCTTGTTCTATATTTTCTATAGCAGTTATTACCTCTGATGTACAATACTTCATTGCTTTGATATAGTGTCTGTTTCCCCTTGTTAGAATATAATTACACAAGGCAGGGTTTTCTTTGGCTTTTTTATTCACTCTTGCCTGCAACTACCTAGAATAGTATCTGGCACATTCTAGACACTCAATAAATATTTGCTGAATGAATGAATAAATGAATGGACAAATTAAAGCTGCACGTCAAAAATATTCTCTGGAAATAGATATACGTTTGAGACATTCCAGAAGCAGAATATTTTAAAATAATATTCAGTTCTTTCTAATTTCAAGAAAGAAAATGAATTAATGATTTTCAAGACTAGTATTTATATTTGTTTTCTTTCTTTGATGGCATCATGTTTTAAAATTAAGCATGACCATGCACTAGCTCAAAATGGGTTCCTGGGATTTTGACGATTAATCTATGGAAATGTTCCAGCATTCCAAGGTGCTGATTTATAGTTACCATGCGACCGACCTCATGAATAGACCTTTCATTACATATTCCTCAGAATAGCAAACTCCCAGCTGCTCCCCTCCTCCCACCAGGCTCATGATTTAACTCTGGAATTTGTTTTGACTCATTGACTATAATAGAGACTAGAAGGAACCAGTGGGAGCCATTGAAAAACTGCAGGTGAAACCCACTGTGAGAAAGAGAAAAGCAGAGCAAAACAAAACAAACAAACAAAACACAAAAAGCTCTAAACTGGGTAAACAGATAAATTAGAGATAATCAGTGATATTACAAAAGAATTCTTCACTTTACAAAAGGCCTCACTGTTAGGATTATTTAAAATGGTGATTTGCACACACTATTTTTCCTAATAAAATATGTCCTATGGGAGTGAGCTCATCTTTAGTTTTAGCATATCTTGGAGTGCTGATAGGAGGTCTGGTGGCGTAGTACCTAAGGCACTTGACTGCTAACCAGAAGGCTGGCGGTTCAAACCCACCAGCCACTCATCAGAAGGAAGGTTGGACAATCTGCTTCTGTAGTGATACTGCCTTGGAAACTCAAGGCGGGGGTCACTATGAGTCGGATATGACTTGATGGCAGTGAGTTTGGTTTTGGTTTTGGTTTAGAGTGCTGATGAAGTCTCCATCCTTCTGATAAGCACAATTCCTGAATGAGACTGAGTTTTAAAATTATCCAATGAGGTGGCTTTCTTTTATAAATCCCCAGACCCTTCTGAAATATATCCCTACCATAAAGATATTATCAGGATCATGAGTAAGAGATGAGTGAGTAAGGAAGCACAGCTGGACACTTGGACCCATAATAGCATATCCAGCCAGAAAATCTAGCAGCCTGTCTGTCCTCTGCCTCTCATTAGAGAGAATAAACCAGTCAGAGCAAAACAAACAGTGCAGATGGTCTTCACTTGCACTGCTCTGGGACAAAGTGATTTATTTCTAAGTTTTCAGATGAAGCTCTTCTTACTAAAAAAAAAAAAAAGTGCTGTTAATTTAAAAATATCATTTTACTCTATTTCATTTAATTTTATTGACCTTCTGTATTTAGAGAATATTTGGTTCCTGACCTGAAAGGATTCAATGTCCCAAGACAATCAAGCTCTAGATAAGATGCTATGGAAAAATACATAGCTTCATAGTAGATATTTCCATTCCTTTAGTGAAACCATTCATTTTCAGCATGTTAAAAAGGCAACACAATTGAATTTTTTTTTTTTAATTTATCACTGGAAGATAGGATAGAGGAGGTAACTATAGAGAAGAGATACTCTTACTAGCTCTTGAAGGTAATCTTTTTAATAACAGATTATTGATATGTGTAGCTGATATGACCTTGTTTTCCACTTATCCACAGACATTGTAATAAGGATAAATATAAAACTAAATCATAACTTAAAATTAATAACTGGAAACTTGAATCACTTCTTATGGGAAGTTCTGTACTGTTCAATGCAGTAACTGTTTAAATTTAAATTAATTAAAATGAAATAAAATTAACAAATCAGTTCCTCAGTAACACTGTTGTTATTATGTGCCGTCAAGTCAGACCTGACTCATAGTGACCCTTTCTTGAGTTTCCGAGGTGGTATTTCTACAGAAGCAGATTGCCCAACCTTCCTTCTGAGGAGTGGCTGGTGGGTTTGAACCGCCAGCCTTCTGGTTAGCAGTCAAGTGCCTTAGGCAATACACTACCAGAGCTCCGTCAGTAACACTAGTACTATTTAAGAGCTTCAGAGCCATAAGTGGCTAATAGCTACCGTACTGGATAGCACAGATGTAGAATTCCTTCATTATTGCAGAAAGTTCTGTTGGACAATGTTACTCCAAATAATCTTATTTAAATGAAAAATAAAATGTGTAAATAACCTTCACCTCTGTGTGTGCACACACATACACACAGAGTGCACACATGTGAATATTTTAAAAACATTAATAGTTGCAAAGATCCCACCACATGAAATGAACAGAAAATTTACAAAGAACAGAACTCTCAGTTTGTTTTGTAAAATCTGCAGAGGAGAGGAAAGGGTATTATAAGAACAAGGAATGAATTTAGGTTTAATGGAACAGAATAAAAAGAGAAATACAGCAAGTAATTCCCAAGGCTTATTACAAAAGCCTTGAAAGAGTGACTTTGAATGTATATTTTATCTGTTAGCATTTTACATGATAATGACTTGAAGATTAAAATTATGGTTTAGAGAATAAAAGTGAAAAGCAAGGTAATTGTCATATAAAAAATTGTCAAGCAATATAAACTTGCTGAACATTACACAATTACCTGTGCTATTTGAAGCTTCCCTTGATCAAGAGGTTTTCATCAGAGTAAATTTTTTATTCCACAAACACGTAGGTAAACCATCAGTACCTGAGATTCCCACTATTTGATCCAATTTACTTGGTTTTATCTAAAGAAATTTTCATAAATCAGATTTTTGTATTACTACACTGATTTTTTATTTTTAATCTTAGACCTATTATATCATCAAATTTATCAAATTATGTTTTTCACATGTTTGACATTTAAGTTAAAGTGATCCAAGTCTACCTAGAATGAGTGGAAAAACTAACCGTTGTAACACATTCCTGAGAAAAAGTGAATGGAATACAGCAACAGTCACACAGAAATCAGGCACTTTCTCTGACACCCATATGCCAATGAGGAAAGTGGAACAAGCAAAATAAGAGGAGGTGAGAACAATTTAACACAACAGGGAGGTAGATTATTATTAAGAATAGAATGGCAGCCCGAAAGAATCACAGAGCCTTTCTGTACTGCCTTGGACCGGTGGCTGAGGACAAGAGGTAGGAGCTAATCCAATGACAGGGGAAGTCCTGAGTCTTGGAATAGATTCATCAGCTTAGATTGGTTTAACTAAATTTGAAATATGCAGGTTATAATGTAGGTGCATTTTAATACTATTTTCTGAGTTTTCTTTTCTTTCTTTTTTTTTAAGCTCCTATTTAGTTGAGAGTTGTAAATAATTACTGCCTTCATGTATGAAATTCTTGTGGTATTAAGATATTTAACTAGTGTATGAGGTCGTCACATTCACTCAGATATCGTATAAAAGGATATCTTTCAGTTATCAAACTTTGTTCAGGCATACCTATTTATCTGGGAATAAATTCTGTGTCTTTGCAGGAGAACTGCAATATCAATACAGTCTTTTTTTGGTTGAGTAGATATAATGTACCTATATTATATAAAGATATTATATATATATATGATTATGTGTGTGTGTGTGTGTATATATATATATATATATATATATATATATATATATATATATATATATCCTGTCAGTAGACTGTATTAAAATAGCTCATCATAATTGTTTTACTGTAAGTAGAAATTTTGAACACCATGGGAAGAATTAAAAGGATTCCATAATGAAAGAAGTTCTTTTAGCCTAGAACTTAGTACACTTTTACAATGCAAAAATAAAATGAAATATAATTAAATGTCTCTATGTTCATCCTTAGTTTAATGTTTCCTACCCTGTGTTTTTGAGTTTAGCATTTAACATTTTCAATATACCTTGAAATTTAAATCTTAGGTCACTTTTAAATTTAAATCATATTTTAATATTAAATAGTAGTTACCCTCCAAAATATCTTTTCTAAGTTTGTAAAATAAAAAGGTTTTTGAAGCCTTTGTATGAAAACACAGGATGAAGAGATTTAATGATACATGACTCCTATTAGTACTAACCTCATTCTTGACTCCCAATGCTAAGATTTCCACAGCCCAGCACCAGAAAATGCGCTCTCTAATGTTTTTCTTTTTCAGCCTCTGCTGGTCTAACTCTTCTGCCTTCAACCAAGTGCACACAAATTTACAAATTTAATCCCAGGCCAGAGATATGTGGAGTAAATTCTTCAAGACTGATGCTAATCATATTAGGATATCAGTGGGGCATACCAAAATGAATTGAAGATGAAAAACAGAAATTTAGATTCCAGTTGACATTTATTTAGAAACCCATGCCCAGTCCGTCATTAGCAAACTCCCTTTACTCTTCTGACCCTCACCTCCCACTTCAACAGTCCAAACGAAATCAGGATGGGCTAAACTACATGCAAATTATCTGAGGTTCAGTCTGCACTGTTTTAGAGTATTGCTTCTCAAACTGTAATGTTTATAGATGTCATCCAGGGATCTCATTAAAGCTCAGAGTCTGATTTCAATAGATCGAGGACCCAAGGTTCTGAACTTCTCACTAGCTTCCTTGTGATGCTGATGCTCTACCTATTATTCAGAGTCTAAGTAGCAAAGTTTTAAAACAGAGTAATATTTGCTTTCTTTAGTTGTGAACTGCTGTATTTCATAAATTATTCCAGACTGCTAATATTGACTGCTGCAACTTGACATATATTCTAAATGATTCCTTAAAAATTATACCAATATAATTTTTAGGAAACATTATATATATTATGTAACTGCACTATTTGGATAACATGGAAAAATCCAGAATGTGTCTAACTAAAAATGATAAATGATATCAGCATTTCTCAATAAATCATTTATATTTTGTATTTCTGTCATTGTTGAAAATTACAGTAATAGTGCAATTTCTAACATATGAGCTATTAACTTTTAAATGACATTTATAAAACATTAATCAAATTTATCAGGTTCCTCCAAAAATATGACACTGTCATCTCACATTTTCTTCCAAATTCATTAAGTACATTTAGTTTAATTATCTGAAAAAAATGCTGAAGGCATTAATCTTTTTTTTTTTTTTTTTTGCCACTAACAGACACTTATGCTCTATCCCTTTACTACTTATAGAAAGAGACAAGAAGCTTTTCCTTTCTTTTTCAAAGAAGGAAAAGTCAGATGATAGGCAAATGTGTTGTTTTAAAAACTTCATCCTGAAAATGCTTGGTTGTACTAACTTATAATCAATTTAAAAATGTTTTAATTAGTTTTTTAAATCATAGATATAGAAGCTTTTAAATATAGTTTAATTTTTCCTGAATTGTTTTTCCCGAGTTATGTGTTGTCCACATTTTCTTAATAATTTTAAACAAAATTTTCATTATTTTTGTTTATTAACTTTTCATGTTGTGCAAGGTATGATCCCTAAAAGCACACCAAAATGTTATGCTAACCTTCAAAGATAGCACTGTGACCACTTTCAGATGGCATCTTGTCAAAAGATGTTTCCCCGCTTTTCTTGTCTGAGTCTTTCACAGAACCTTCAGACTGGCTCCTAGGGTGTCTCTTATATGTTGGTGAGCACACATTTCTCTCAATTTCCAGTTCCTGTTAGGAGACATGAAAGGGATGTGTGTTAAAAGCTATCAGTGGGAAACAGATGTGGTTTACAGGGAGTTTAGAAGGCAAAAGGGAGAGAGGGAGGGGGCTTCATCATGAGTGATGTTTTCCAATATGCTTCGGGTTAAATTTTGATAACTTTGCCAAGAACTGCGAACATGTATCTGATGTTTAGTTTACTTTTCCACCACTGGTAGGGTTTTCACTTATTTCTAAATTAGCTTTTCTTTCATGTGGCACTTTTTTTTCCCCTTCATAAAGAAAATGGAAATAAGAGTCACAATACATAACATAATATATGTTAATAGATGCAACTTCCTAGGCCTGAGAAATGTTGATGAGGGAATTTCAGAAAATAGCAATATAGCAACATTATATGCTTAAGATAGAGGAAATGAGTATTTTAAATGTCATGTTCATCCTATAATGATAATCTTCCAATTACAAAGCTTCAGAATTACAAATAAATTCAGCCACCATATAGTAAGTACAGTGTGTCAATTCATGAAGATTATGAAATTACTTCTTTTGGATAGTAATTTAAAAGAAGAGAGATTAAAAAGACTCCTGAAGAAAAGTTCAAAGGAGATTTCAAATATAGGGAGTCTAGTGTTCCTCATTTGATAGCTTGAGTAGACCAACACTAAAACCAAACCCACCACCATTGAGCTGATTCTGACTCTTAGTGACCCCCACTGGGTTTCCAAGCAGTAAATTTTTTATGGAAGTAGATTGCCCATCTTCCTTCTGTGAAGTGGCTCATGGGTTTGAACCACCAACCTTCTGTTTAGCAGTCAAATGCCTTAGGCACTGTGCCACCAGAGCACAGTATATAATCTAACAAAACAAGTCAATCAGGCTGAATGTTTTGAATAAAAAATTGTAAAAGTAAGTACTTGACCCAACACATCTTCAGAAGAAAAGTTGTATAAAAAAAAAAAAAAAAAATCAACTAATGTGTTGGAGATATTTCAGTAACAACTCATGAGATTTAGATACTGAACATAAGGCTGTAATTTCTAAATAGCAGCCATTCAATCAATGATACAATGATTTGCTGTTCATTTTTGTTACATTTTAAATACAGTGGAATGTGAGAGTCAAGCGCTAAAACATTTCTTAGTATAGATGCATTTTCTATGTATTCTATAGTTTGAAAAATCTAGGCTCTTAGAAAAAAAAAAGTTAACATCTTTCTAATTTGCATGTTCATTATAAATATATAATTGATACCTGTTTAATCACCCCCTCTTTAAATACACCAAGAATTTCTACGGTGTTTACTCACTTTATTACTATCTTCTTGAACTTGGATTGAAATATAGATAAGAGAAAAATATAGGAAAAGAAGTCTCCTCTTTTTTTTTTAAATGACATTACCTTTAACATTTGTGTTTCCAACTATTATCAATACCTCAACTGTTCATGACAAGTAGTGATATTTTACTTTTTTAACATCCAAATTCCAGAAAAATGGGAGTGAGCTCCTTCACCACCATCTAACTAACCACCTGCAACTGCAACCACAACTCACTGCATTCTGGGATCCTCTGCCAAGTCATTCTGAGTCAAGTTCCTCAGGACTCTGACAAGGGGTAAGCAGGGGAACAGTGTAAAAAGTTATAGAATTTCTGAGATAAGGTTGAATCGAGCTGTCTTCAGTCAAACAGTGATCTACTTTAATCTCATTTAATCTATTTTTTAAACTGTGCTTTTATAAAAGATTTACTTTGATAAAATTGACTGGCTAAAACAAATGAACAAAACACGGATTTAGACACAAAATGAAGCACTTGATAGTGAGAGACTTACGTTCAAGCTCTCCCTTGGCTACTAATTAGCTGTGTGGCTTTGCTGAAGACACTTGGCATTCTAAGGACTAACTTTTCTCATATGTTATGTGAAGAAATTTGGTCATTACAGATCCAACCTTTAACACCTAGCCATTTGTAGTGTAATTTTACTTGAAATATAATAAAGATAAATTATTCATCTTTTGTAACTTCCAGGCTAATGAAAGAGACAAATTTTAGTCAAACACATGAGCCAATTTAAATTTGCAGTATGTACACCCAGAAAGGAAGATATATGAAGCCATGAGCATCAAACAAGGTGGAATTACTCCAGTGAGGAAGGTCATGCAAAGCTTCCCCAAGGCAAAGATCTTCAGCTGATATCTGGAGGATGAATGCAGCTTCATTAGATGAAGAAACTTCCAGATTGAAAGAAAAACATGTGCAAATATCCTGTTCTGAGAAGAAAAACAGTGATTAGGAATGTGACTGGGACATAGAGCCTAAGTGAGAATATGGTGCTGGGTGACCTGAAGAGTTAGGTAGAGGCTAGATTATTAAGGACTAGGAGGACCATATTAAGGACCTCTGGTGGTGTAGTGGGTAAGGCATTTGGTTGCTAACCAGAAGACTGGTGGTTCAAACCCACCAACTGCTCCATGGAAGGAAGATGAGACAATCTAATTCCATAAAGATTTACAGCCTTGGAAACCCAATGAGGGTTGCTATGAATCAGAATCCACTGATGGCAGGTTTTTTTTTTTTTTCCTGGAAGGGCCATATTAACTATCTTTTTTTAGTAAAGTGGAAAGCAATTGAAGCATTTTCTGTAAGCATGTGTGTGTGTGCGTGTGTGTGTACATACACACATACATACTCATGTGAGATGTAATCGTATCTGCAATGTTAAAAGCTCAGACTCCCACTAGAGTAGGGTTTTCAGGCTTGGCACTATTGACGTTTTGGACTAGATGATTCCAAAAGGCTACTGGATATGTGAATCTAGAGCTTAGAGGAGAAGTTTGAACTGAACAAATAATTTGTGAGTCATCTACTTTATAGTAGTAATTAATTAAAGCAATGGATGTGGATGCACTTTTTTAGGGAGAAAGTATATAGCCGTGATGAAGAGTAGGTCCAGAACCAAGCCTTGAAAAATGTCAGCATTTAATGCAAAGGCAGGGGAGAAAGAGAAGACATGATGAAAGGGCAAAATCAGAAGGGGAAAATATTTTTAACAACAATTGAATTCTTGTTGAGTTATAAATTTTAAAAAGACTTAAAATATCCCTCAATTTCATCAATATGAATTGCTGCTGCTGTTGTTGTTTTGTGCTGTCGAGTCGGACTCAACTCATAACGACCCCTCCTTGGGTATCTGAGGCAGTATCACTACGGAAGTAGATTGCCCAACCTTCCTTCCGAGGAGTGACTGGTGGATTTGAACCGCTAGCCTTCTGGTTTGCAGTTAAGTGCCTTAGGCATTACGCTGTCAGAGCTCCTATCCTAATATGATTATAAACCACTAATTCACATTCTTAGGGTGGAAGTCCAAATATTGGAAGACAGACTGAAGTGGGTGAAGCAACGACCATGATATTGTGAGTATAGATAATTCCTTGACAAGTTTTCTGATAAAAAGGAGGGGAAAAATAGAGCAATAACCTAAGAGGTATGTTTATGTTTTGTTTGTTTGTGTTTTAATTGTTTTAAAGGGAGAGACTTGCATATTCAGTATTTAATCCTCACCACATTTACTCTGAGTTGGGGGTAAGGTTCACAAGTTATACAAGGCATGCAAGCCCTAGATTCTGAGACAAAACCACAAGGAAAAGGTTTTGCAGCTATTTTATTTCCTCCTGAATAAAATGAGGTACAACCTTGAAATGCTGAACTTTTCAAATATATACCCATTATGACTATGTTTGTATTCCACTCAATTTTATAAAACCCTGACAGAATTTGAGGTCCTTAGGTGAAACGAACGCTGGTCTTGTCTGGTCTTCGATGAGCCAATACAAATTAAGGCACCATGTCCCATGGGCATCCCTGGCATTAAGAACTAAAGGGAAAAGACTACAAATGCAAAATTAGCATTGACCTTCAAGGTTATTCTCTTTATATTTTGTTTTTGTTACATTTTAATTTTTTTTTTCACTTAATTCTAGATTCACCACTGAAGGGCATTCTCCACCTTCATTTCAGTCACATAATGATATAAAGACTTCCTGAGATTTCATCACCATGGCACATTATCCCTAAATCAGAGATGTACACTACATTCTCCCCCATCTTTTTCTTCAGAGTTACTGAAGTAAATGGTAAGGTCCTCACGGACCGAGGCTATATCTTTTCCATCTTTACCTTCATGTCTTAGAGCTCTGTACCTGATAGGAATAGGAATGAGGCAGTAAAAAATGCTCTGAGAATAAAGCAATCATTGAGCTTCTGTAGCCTAATAGGATGCACCTATTGATCTTTACTATAGTATAAAATAATTTGATATATAAGTTCATTCAAATGGGAACTTTTGGTTCCCACTGAAGCTTGTGGATAGACGTATGGCTGTGGTCTTCAGGAGAGCTTAGCTGCAGGGGCCCCATAGGCAGAATCAGGTCCCTTTTAGATGACATTATCTGGTACCTGTACTCTACCAGAAAGAGCAGTCAACACTGTCACCCAGACTTCTGGGGTTGGAAACATTGTTGCTCTAAACTGTAAAGCCTGAGGGAAGGCCTATAACTTTTCCAACACTTGTTATTTCTTAGAAGAATGAGCCTGTTCATCCTCCCCTCTCCTGAAATGCACAAATGGATGCAAAACAAGTTGGCTTATATTTCCCTTATGGGTACAAAACCCTGTACTTTACCATTGGGTACCATCGTCCCAATTCCCATCATACAACTGTCAGTTTATCGTACTAGTGGCTGTGTGTTGCCATAATGCTGCAAGTTATGCCACCAGGATTTAAAATACTAGCAGGGTCACCTATAGTGGACAAATTTCAGTGGAGCTGTCAGAATGAGATAGATTAGGAAGAAAAGTTTGATGATCTACTTCCAAAAGTTAGCCAATAAAAATGCTATAGGTGACAACAATATAATGTCCAATATAGTGCTAGAAGATGATCCTCCTAGGTTAGAAGGCACTGAAAATGCACAGTGGTTTCAACAGTGGTTGTATGCTCAGCAATGGTTGTATGCTTAACAACAGACTTGAGCATGCAAACAATTATGAAGATAGTGCATGACGAGACATTTTGTTCTGTTGTACCTGGGGTCACCATGAGTCAGTGTCCCTATATTATGGGTAGAGGAAATTCATCATGGAGAAGTAAGAATTCTTGTCCTGGTTTATATATATAGTTTTTGTTGCGCCCAAAATTGAAGCCTGTAAACCCAACTTTCAAAAGAAAAGATGCATACATGTGTGCACCATCATGTAATATTCTTTGATTCAGGTCTTATAAGTATGTTTCCTACTTAGATTAACTGGTCTCATGTAGAAGCTGAGCATGTACATGGTTATTTTACTGTTTGCTACAGACCTAATGGAAAGAGTGCTGTGAAACTGAAAGAGGTATGTTTTTCAGTTCACTGAGGTTCCCCATATGCAAAAATGTAACATGTTGCCAGTCAAGCTTGGAGTAGAGAGCATATCATTATGTCTCTTTGTCTCTCTTCTCCTTGGAAGCCATGTTCATTTGACTTAGTGTGTGCCAGAGAAAGCCTGTGACATTTTATGCTCAGGAAGTCCTGAACACAAATTCCCCAAGAGATGCGATTTTTTACTGCTACAAACCTTCATTTTCATGCTGGCATCACATTTAGACAGTTAATTTTCCATATAAAGCAGTTATACTGCCTTCCTTGATTTCTCAGTCAAGAATAAAATTCTGCATCTTGCTCTAGTCACTTTCATTTTCTTAAATAGGGCCCTAAAGTATTTTATGATTATCTTTATTAGTTGGAGACTATATTCAGTCTTAAAAGAATTCTAATGAAAAGAAAACTTCTATTAAAATATTTTAACTAGTTTCAATTGACCATATTACTGGCAATGGAAAAATCCCTAATGGCTAAACCTTTTAAAGCTAATCTGCTTTAACACATTTTCAAACTGATGTGCCATTTGAGATTTAGGTGTTAGCATGCAGAGTGTTTCTCTATTTTTTACATTTATTTTTTTTAATTTAATTTCCCTCTTAACTTCTTGAAAATGAGATAGCCCAATAATATTCCCTAGAGTTGCATGAATGAGCTAAAAGGGCCAAATAAAACAAATTTCTGTATGCAAACTAGCACACAGAAAACTATGCAGAAAAAAGTTTTAAAAAATGTATATTTACACAGAAAGTCATCTAGCAATGCTCAGAGTGAATCAATTATGTTTACCAAAGAAGCACAAAATTATTGACAAATAGAACATTTTGCATAATTGTGTAGAGCTAGAATGACATGGTAGAAAGTGGCTGGCAGCTAGTCATGATAAAAAAAAAAAAAAAAAAAACTATTGTCATTAAGTTTATTCAAACTCATGGTGACCCCATTTGTTACAGAGTAGAACTGCTTCAGGGGGTTTTCTGAGATGTAATTTTTACAGAAACAGATAGTTACATCATTCTTCTGTTATCCTTCTGGGCATGTGCAAACTGCCAATCTCTAGGCTGGTAGTTGAGCATAAACTGCACCATTGAGGGACCTAGTCATCCCAATTTCTTCTCTCTCCAGTTTAATGAACTACAGAGTTATTTCATCACTATAGGGTTCCATATTGTCATCTGTAAAATCATGATAATATTGACTACTTTGGAGTAAATGCTAAATGGGATACTTGGTAGGGTAGTCACTCAATATCAGTATTGATAGCTACCCCATAGATATTTCAATAAACAACTACAAAAGAAATTGAGCTTTCCAAACTAAAATAAACACTGAAGAGACTATTCCTCATGTAGTGTATTTGATTTCTGGCTGGGATCATTCTTTCAGCTACATATTAAGGCAAAATGTGAACCTCATAAACTATAAAAAAACAAAACCTATTGATGTTGAGTTGGTTCCAGCTTACAGTGACCCTATAGTGTGATGCTGGTAGCACAGTAGTTAGGTGCTTGACTTCTAACCAAAAGGTCAACAGTTCAAACCCACTACCCACACCACAGGAGAAAGATGTGGCATTATGCTTCTGTAAAGACTTACAGCCTTGGAAACTCTATGAGGAAGTTCTACCCTGTCCTAGGGTGTCTGTATGAGTTATATCCCTTAGGAATAGCAAATTATTGTGTTAGACTGTGCAATACCTTTACAAAATTGCTTTAAAGGATATAATACTCAACACCACAGAGGAACAGATGGCAAAGAAAGCTTGTTCAATATCTCCCTTCCTTGGGGACTGTGCTATCTGCTAGAAATAACAATGTTGAGCTCCAGGAAGCCAGATATGGTACCCTAGAGAAGGAGTTCACAGAGTGGCACTAAAGAGTCACAGAAAGAACCTCATCTTTTCTCAGGCTTTTCCTGAGAGAGCTTCTGTTTCTGCATTACTGAACTACACATGGTCAAAAAATCCATGGGAAGCAGCTCCACTGCAACTGAGGTAAATCTTTTTAAGGCTCAGTGAAAAGTGGAATGGATACCAGTACTCTATGATTTTCCATCTCATAGAAACTCATTTTATAAATCCTCATGAACAACACAACAAGCTACTTTAAATATAGTAGCACAGAAGGGAAGCATCTAAGTGGATTATCCATATAACATCTTTACGATGCTGAAAGGGAAAAAGAGTGCTCTTATAGACCAATTAGATCAGCACTTTGCATGCGTGACAGAGTGATGTTTAACATTTTCAGCAATGAGGGAGAGAAGCAGAAATAAAATTGTCCTATAAATAAACTGCTGAACTTTAGCATGTGCCATAATAAAGAATTTTCAATCTTCTTAACTCGGAAACTGTGTGCTGTGAATTATAAATATGTCCACAGCATTTGGAACCATTGTGGGCATCAGAAGCGTAATCTGTTTATTCGTTTCACAAATGTTATAGAGAATCTATCAAATGCTAGAAACTCTGTCAAATTTTGAAAATTTATGAAAATGAACAATTAAGAGTTTGTCCTTCAAGAGTTCAGTCTGGTGGAAGTACTGTAGGTTCGTACAATGGTTGTCAGAGGATGTACTGTGTGAATGACTCATATATACTCTCTTTCTCTGTTACATGATGATCCCTATAGAGTTTGATTCTCATTTACTTGCATTCAAAGCATTATCTTAATTGATCAGGGGATACACGCTCAGTCACAACAGTAGGAACCATGGGTTTACTCAAGGGATCCGTCATTCCAATGACTATCATCTCTCATATGGGTTTGGCCATGGAGACTACTCAGTGTTAGAGCAAAGAGTTAGAGAAGTCATTTGGTCAGCAGACACTTTGCTATCAAATTGGCCATCATTAAAAATTCACATTTGTTAAATCTGAGAGTACTCAATAAGCTAAAGTAAAAAGGGTGAATATCACAACTAAAATTCTATGGAAACCATTAGGTTTACTTTAACTACTGTTTCTTTTCATGCATGTGAGGAAAACATAAAAAAAGAGAGAGGTGACTCTATTAAACCCAATTCAAATATTAATTAAATTAATAGGAATTATAACTGCTTTCTAACTGAGATCTTGTAACTAGGTACAGTGGGAAGTGGGACAGGGAGGAATTATTTTTTTCTTGTAAACCTGTGAACATAATTGTATCCATCACTCTTACTCCTTTTCTATAGACAAAAAAAAAAAAAAAGCCAAACTCACTACCATTGAGTTGATTCAACAAATAGTGTAGATTTTATATTCTTTGCCAACACCATAATTCAAATGTATGAATTCTTCTCCAGACTTAAACAGACTGTAAGAAGGACCTGACAATCTACTTCTGAAAATATTGTCCAGTGAAAACATTATAAATAGCAGTAGAATATTGTCTGACATAATGGCAGAAGATGAGCCCCTCAGGTTGGAATGTACCAAAAACATGACTGGAGAAGAGCTACCTCCTCAAAGTAGTGTCGACCTTAATGATGTGAAAGGAGTAAACCTTTGGGACTTGACTTTACTGATGTGGCATGACTCAAAATGAGAAGAAACAGCTGCAAGCATCCATTAATTATAGGAATATGGAATGTACAACGTATGAATCTAGGAACATTGGAAGCTGTCAAAATGAAATAGAATACATTAAGATGGATATCCTAAGCATAAGTGAACTGAAATGAACTGATATTGGCCATTTTGAATAAGACAATCATATAATCTACTATACTGGGAATGACAAATTGAAGACGAGTGATGTGGTATTCATCATCAAAAAGAACATTTCAAGATCTACTCTGAGGTACAACACTGTCAGTGATAGGATAATATTCATATGCCTACAAAGAAGACCAGTTAATATGACTATTTTTCAAATTTATGCAGGAACCACTATAGCCAAAAATGAAGAAATTGAATATTTTTACCAACTACTGCAGTCTGAAATTGATTAAACATGCAATTAAGATGCATTGATAATTGCCAGTGATTGGAATGTGAAAGTTGGAAATGAGGAAATGTTGTCAGTGAAGTGAAAGGGCTGAAAAGAAGATATCAAAGGGCAGCTCAAGAAGATGAAGTAAAGTATTATATGAAATGTGCAAAGTTAGAAAACCCTCAGGAAAGAACACATTCCATTTTCTTAAGCTGAAAGAACAAAGGAAAAAAATTCAAGCCTTGGCATGTGATATTGAAGGATTTTATGGAAAAAATATTGAATGTTGCAGAAGTGTCCAAAGGAGATGGTTGGAATGAACACAAAGTCACTGTGTATTGAAAAAAGAAAATTGGAGGATGTTCAACCATTTCAAGAAGTAGCATATGATCGAGCCAATGGTATTGAAGGGAGAAAGCTAAGCTATACTGAAGGCATTGATGATAAACAAGGCTCCAGGAATAGCCATGAGATGTTTCAACAAACAAATACAATGCTGGAAGCAATCACTCATCTATACTAAGCTACCAGGTCAACTGGAAAAGATCCATATTTGTGCCCATTCTAAAGAAAGGTGATCTAAAGGAATGTGGAAATTATCAAACAATATCATTATCATTGTTTGCTACTGACCGTTAATCCAAAGACCAAGACTTAGTGAAGACACTGGTTAAGGTATAAATTTTTGTCCCCTAGAGATGTAAGTAATTTTAACTAGCTAACAGCCCCAGTGATTTATAGTTTGTTGGACAGCATCCAGTTTTATATCTTACTAAATAATCTTATCCTAACATCTAGGAACTGATCATAATGCCACACTTGTTCCCTCATTATTTAATGAGTTAAATGAAATAATTAACTTCATATTTGTCTAAGAACGATGATTTTAACTTTTGAAAATTACATTTTATTTATATATTAAAAAAATTATTGTGATTTGGGTGCAAATTTATAAAGCACATTTGTTTTACACTCAACAGTTCATACACTGTTTCATGCCACCAATTACAATCACCACAATGGAACAATTCTCCTCCCACCTTCTCTGTGTGGTTACCCCTTCCCTATGTTCCTTCTTACCTATGCATACTTACCTTTCTACCTTCTTCTGTGTGCAAACTGCCCTTCTGATCTCCCCTGGTTCATCATTCTTAGGAGTGCACTTCCCTGGAGTAGGTGTTCAGCTCATAGGCCTGTCTGTTGTTTGGCTGAGAGCTAACCCATGAGAGGGTGTGCAGTTCCAGGCCCTAAGCATAACCCAGGTCCATAGTCTTGGGGGTTTCACCGGTTTCCATCTGACTAGTAATTCTGGTCATTTTTGTGTTTTTGAATTTTGTTCCACATTTTCCCTCCATCTCTATCCAAGATCTCCAAATTTGATCCCTTTCAGAGTGGTTAGCATTGGTAGCCAGGCACTGTCTAGTTCTTTGAATCTCATGGTCATGTAGGCTGAAGTTCCCACGGTCCATTAGTCTTCTGGACTAATTGATTCCATATGTCTTTGATTTTCTTCACTCTTCATTGCTCTAGAGAAGGAGAGACTAATAGTAGCATTCAGTGCTTTGAATGGATAGCTTTTCATTTTTCATGATATTGGGGAAATTATCTGATAACATGTCTTTGACAATTTTGCCTGATTTTTTTCATTGTTCTGGAATTCCAATCAGGTGTATGTTATTTCTTTTCATATCAACTCATGTAACTCTTAGGTTTTCTTCATTCTTTTTTCTGATTTTTTTTTTTTTTTTCATACAAGCAGGTGTTAAGGGATTTGTCTTCTAGCTTGGAAATGTGTCCTTCAGTCAGTTTGAGCTCTTTTTGTCCTTCCAATGTGTTATTTATATCCATAATTTTAATATTCATTTCTGGATTTCTAATTGCTGTTTTCATATGATTTCTAATTGTTTAATTGCTGTTTTTGTCTAATTTCTAATTGTCTATTTACTTAGAATTACCTGATAAGATAGTCCTGGCTCTAGGGGGCTGGGGCCTTGCCTGCTTCCTGTTCCTGATACTTTTGAGCTGTGGTGTTGGTGAAGAATGCTAAAAGTCCCATGGACTGTGAAAAAATCTAACAGATCTGTTCTGGAGGAAGTGCAGCCGGAATACTCCTTGGAGGCGAGAATGGCCAGACTTCATCTCACATACTTTGGTCATGTTGTCAGAAGGGACCATTCCCTGGATAAGGATGTCATGCTTGGTAAGGTGGATGGTCGATGAAAGAAGGGAAGGCCTTCAATGAGCTAGATTGACACAATGGCAGCCGTGATGGATTCAAGTACAGTAAGAATCATGGAGCTAGCAGAGGACCGGACAGTGTTTTGTTCTGCTGTGCATAGGGTCCCTATGATGTAGATGTGTGGGACAGGTGTGCATCTTTAGTTGTTAGGCTGATGGCACTGGGTCACTCCACAGCTGTCTCCAAGTTGGTAGAACAACTGGTGGGAATATGGGTGCAGGTCTCTGTTTGTTGTGAGGAGGAGCTACAGTTGGGATGAGCAAGTATCGTCCATGGTCACTTGTTGATCCTCTGGTACAGGAGCTGATGATGGTGCTCATCCATTGGATGAGGCGGTTAGTGTAGTAGGTATGAATGACTAGTAAAAAGCTGAACTTTGGTGGTGAAGTGGTTAAGGTATTTCACTGCTAACCAAACAGGTTAGTGGTTAGAACACACCAGCTGCACCATGTAAGAAAAATAAAGCAGTCTGCTTCTGTAAAGATTTATAGTCTTGGAGACCAGTGTGGTCACTATGAGTCAGAATCAACCTAATTGTAGTTTGATTTTCCACTTGATAGAGCAGGGAAAAGAGAGAAAAAAGGAAAGAAAATGAAGGAGAAAAAGAAGAGATAGAAGAAGAAAAATAGAATAATAATAAAAGAGAAAAAGAAAAAAAGGGGTGTGAGTGATATGAAAGATTGGTAAAAATGAAAGAAACAGAGGAAGAGGGATAAATGAACAAATAAAAAGGAAAGAAAACTAGGGAAAAGGGAAGGACAAAAATAAGGGGAAAATAAAATAATTGAGGAGGAGGGGCTTTTCTAGTTATGGTCAGGCAGCAGCAGGAGGTTGTAGTGGACCATCTGATCCACCAGAGCAGAGTGTGTGCCTCACTAGGTGAAAGAAAACTGGTGCCAGTGGATACCTCCATGAGAGAAAGCTTTAGGTGTGTGTGTCTCTTGTGCTTTGTGTGAGAAAGATCAGCTAGTGATGCAGATGCAAGAAGGCATAGCTTCAGCCCTACACCCTCGCATTCCTTCTGTTTGGGGTGGGTTGCTGAGGGTGGCATTCACCTGTCAATCAAAGCCCTGCAGTTTGAACCCACCAGCTACCCTCCAGGAGACAGATGAGTCAGCCCTCCTCTACAAAGATCCACAACCTTAGAAACAGGAGACAGCTCCACTTTATACCTAAACGGGCTGCTATAATTTTGAATTGACTTGACAGCTGTGACTCCTGTTGGTGTTTGGTTTACTAGGGATGAGATCTTCTATTCCCTCACTCCCTCTTAATTCTTTGGCTGCTTGTGCCACTGAAAGTCTGAACCATTTCCCTGTACATTCATCTCCCAGTTCCCACACTACTTTAAAACACCTTGGAATCCTCCTGATCTGTTTACCTTGTGTCTTTAACACCATGTGGATTCCATGGAGTCCCCCACCCCCTTCTTCTTCCTCTGTGTTTGTAATGGTTTCTCTTCTTTTCTCTCCTTGGTCAATGACTACACTTCATCTCCTGTTCCAATGTGCACTCAGTCTAAAACTTTATCTTTTCATTAGGTGCTCAAGATTTCAGGATCATAATTTGTATCTGTTTCATTCAGTTTTTCTGTGTTGTGGTTGTAGACGGATTGGGCAGAGTTTGTTAGCATGACACCATATTGTCTCCACCTCTTGAAAATTATATTTTAAATATTTTAAATTCTTCTCAGTTTCTGGCTTCTTCAGGAAAAAAAAAAAAAAACATAGCAAGATACAAATGTTTATCTAGTATTGAAAATTAAATAACAAAAGCAAAATCTTTCAGGAACCCTCTATCTTCCTCTTTCTCTTCAAAAACATTTAAAAGAATTGACTTCTGCTACTATCTCCAAGTTATTACTTCAGATTTATCTTCAGGAAATACCAAACCAGCTTTTGCTTTCACTGATTCACTGATATTGATCTTGCAAATTTGCCAATCTCGTCAATGACCTTCTTTCTGCCTAAATCAATGGACATGTCTTAGTTTTTAACTCATTTAACACTCGAGATCTTTCCTTCCCTTTGAAATTGTCCCCTTCTCTGGGCTTCTATGACATCACAATGTCTTGATTTTCCTCCTCTTTGGCTTCTTTTTGTCTTGTTTTGTCAGAGTTCTTCTCCTTTCTCTGACTGCACATATTCTCATCCTTGTGCGTTCCTTCTATATATTTATAACTTTCAAATCTACATCTCAAATCCAGACTCTGTATTGTAAATTTCAGGTGTGCATGGAGTAGAATATTAAATGGGATTTTCTGTTGTCTCAGAATTTTGACCAGAATGCCAAAATTGAGAACAAAGGTTATAAGAGTATATATTTTCTTTATAAGGGTATAAAGAAAGATGGCAGAGTATTTATGTAGAACTTGTAAGGAAAAATGAAAAAATCATGTCTACTTGACACACCTAAAGGGAATTAAACAGAAAACAAGAATTGAATGATAGGAAACTGGACGAGAGGAATTCTTCTGAGAAGGTTGCCAGAGTACTATGTATTATAAAATTACACACATATGAGGAGGAAGGAGTTGGTTATCTTCCCACTTCAAGCCGTATAAGCAAGTCTACAATTTCATCAGCTCAGCTGATATTTGACTTCAGAGGACCACAGAACCATATGATGCTAATGCACCAAAACAGAGAAGGAATGGTATTCCATTAGGAGAAGTTAATGGTATTCCAGAACAAGAGACTTGTAACTGAGTGTTGCCTGAAGGAATCTGAAGTCAAGAGATCCTTTAGTGAATATAAGCTACGTGTCCACTAAAGGCAAAATGAAAATGGATGCTTTTTCCTGTAGACTCAAGAAAGTTGTGCTTGAATCTTCTTAAAATGGACCTTATCCCAGAGAGCTTTCTGCCAAGAGTGAGTTGATTCAAGAAAAAGAGCCTGGAATATGCAACTACGTGTAGAAAATTATTATGTGTGTGTGTGTGTGTTGGGATGAGGAATGGGGTGGCCAACCAGTGCTGTTATTTCCAGTGGTAGGGAATGAGATGCCCAAGGAACAGGAAGGTTTCAAGGAACAGACAAAATTACCCCATGAAATAAAGAATCAATATTTGAGTGTTTGCCATGCTAGATTCACAGATACTGAGTGCCAAAGGGGCAAGTAAGCTACGTCTTCTAACCTCTTCTAACCCCACAAGAGGACAGAATTACTATCAGCAGTGCAAAGCCTATTCCTGAGAGGCCAGACATGTCGCCACACTCCAGCCTTCTTACTAATCTTGACACCAACTACTCCTCTCAAGACCCATCAACTCTCTGCTGTATTCAATAAATTTGCTGCAGTGGCCACACAGAACTCACAGATTATGAGGTTTATTAGGAAAGCAACAGGCTGCAACTCAAGTTTAGGAACATACTCAGTCTCTCTCAGCCGGGTGTCTCACTCAGCAGCCAACTGTCTCTCTCAGTAGCCAGCTGTCTCAGCAGCCAGTTTTCTCTCTCAGTAGCATGTCTCCCTCAGCAGGTGGTCAGAGAGACTCTCTGCCTCTAAAAAGCAAACCAAACTCTCTGCCATAAAGTTGACTCGACTCATAGCGAGCTCTCCTTGGGTTTCTGAGGCAGTATCTCTATGGAAATAGATTGCCCAATCTTCCTTCCAAGGAGTGCTGGTGGGTTTGAACCACCAGCCTTGTGGTTACCAATCAAATGCCTTACGCACTACACCACCAGAGCTTTCTCTCTGCCTCTAGGAGGGCTCCTTTTGAGAGTGGCAGAGTGGCAAAACTAACCAATCCCAACATCAGAGTTCTACACACCTGGAAGAGAGCAAACTTCCCAGAAGATTGTTTCCTACCTCTCCAACAGAAGTATACCAGGTGGATAACTCTAACAATCAAGTACTCAGCTGCTCACAGCAAAGTGGGAGTTACCAAGACTATGGCTAGAAAAACCATACCCTATAATTTACTACACCACACTGAGTTACAAATGTATCAGTCAAGTAAAACTTTTCTGCCCTTCTTTTTGTTTAGGTCTCCTTTATTTTAACTCAAGTCACATTCAGGTACATTTTCTAACTTTAGATACTTCACGAGGGCTCTGGTGGTGTAGCGCCTAAGGCATTTGAGTACTAACCAGAAAGCTGGTGGTTCAAACCCATCAGCCACTTCTTGTAAGGAAGATAGAGCATTCTACTTCCCTAGAGATACTGCCTTGGAAACCCAACAAGAGGTCATTATATTGGACCCAACTTGATGTCATTGAGTTTGGTTTTGGAGTTTGAGATACTTCATAGTCCTAGATAAGAAGAGACAGGATTTGTTTCATTTTGCAAAAGAACTTATGTGTTTTCTGTTGTATATTTTTAAATAAAAATTCCTTTTGTGCATATGTTGTTGTTGTTGTTGTTATGTGCCGTCGAGTCAGCCCCGACTCATAGCGACCCCTCCTTGGGTTTCTGAGGCAGTATCACTAGGGAAGTAGGATTGCCCAACCTTCCTTCCGAGGAGTGGCTGGTGGGTTTGAACCGCCAGCCTTCTGGTTAGCAGTCAAGTGCTTTAGCCACTATGCTACCAGAGCTCCTTTTGTGCCATCACTGATAACACAGTACTATATTTATGCATATAGTACTGTGTTATCAGTGATGGCAAACATTGATATATGGGTGGATAGATGGGTGGACAGGCTGAATGATTAGATATGTCTATGCAGCAGAGGACTGTGCCCAAGACCATGTATAGGATGGGCAGACAATTTTTCTACAAGTGTATTCGTATATTCTGTAAGAATTTTCAGGTATATAGTAGAGCTGACAAGAAACAAGGTTGCAGTCACTTCTTGACCTCAGCCAGCTACCCAGAGAGAGTGATTAGTTGGAAGTGTGGGCTCAGGACCATGGTCACAGGGGACATCAAGCTCAATTGGCATAACATATTACACAAAAGCATTGTTTCACATCCTACTTTGTTGAGTAGCAACTGGGATCTTAAAAGCTTGCAAGCAGCCATCTAGATGCAATAATGGGTCTCTCCTCGTCTAGAGCAAAGAAGAATGAAGAAAACCAAACATGCATGGAAACAATTAGTCCAAGTGACTGGTACACCATGTGACCCTCAGCCTATATGACTATGAGAACTAGATGGTGCCCAGCTACCACAGTCAACCACTCAGAGGGGGATCTATGTAAGAGACACTGGTTAGAGTGAGGGGACAATGTGGAACAAAACTCAAAATCATAAAAAAAAAAAAAAGACAAAAGGGACCAGGTTTGCTGGTCTGATAGAGCCTGGTGGAATCTCTGAGACTATGGCCCCTAGCTGCCCTTCAGGTCTGGAGTTGAACCCACTGCTGTGGCTTCCAGCCAAACAAAAGACCAGCACATGAGCTGAACTTTTACGTTAGGTAGATACACTCCTTGGAAAAATCAATCATGAGAGAATAGAAGGGCTATGTATGCACAGGGAAACAGCTCAGGGGGCAGAGTGCATGGGAGGGAAGGACACAGGAAGGAGGTGGCTATGGGGAAGAAGTGGGAGGAGAGCTGTTTCACTGTGGGAGATTGCAGTCAATGTCATGAGACAAAGTGTATGCGAACTGCTGTATGGAAGATGAATTTGCTCTGTAAATTATCACCCAAACCACAATAAAATTGAAAAATAAAAAATTCTTTAAGCAAAAGCCACTCATGCATTTGTTAGATTAATAGTCACTATTCTGATGTAAAGGAGCACTGGTGGCACAGTGGTTAAAGTGCTTGGTTGCTAACCAAAAAGCCAGCTGTTTGAGTCCACTAGCCACTCTCCACAAGAAGGAGTGGCAGTCTGCTTCTATAAAAATTTATAGCTTTTATATAAATCCTATGGGACAGTTCTACTGTTCTATGAGGTTACTACGAGTTGGAATTGACTTGATGGCAGAAGATTTATTTTGAGTATTCTGTAAAACCTGCTAACTGATAGCCATATCTCAACGACTCCTCACAGTTAATTGGCTGTTCTCTGAAACACCTGACTGTTCTCTGAAACACCTGACTGTTCTGATGCAAGTTAAATTGTATAGTTCCCAGGGGGGTGTTTTGATTTCCAAACTATCTTTGTCAGTCATCCTTGCTGTTGTAATTATGTAATTTAGTTAAATATTATATCAGCTGATGCAGATGAAAGCCAGTTCTCTCTATGCTATCTAATATGTATGCTTTAGAAAACTCAGTTATGTTAAAATCATAAACAAGACAATTATAAAAGAATGGTGGAAATTTCTAAAAATCTAGGAGGATTTTTAAAAAGTTTTTCTTCTGCTTTTAACAAATAAAGGTGAAAATTATGTATGATTTATTATGGGCTTGGTTTATTGAAAAATTATGACATAACTTAAAGTGGTGTATCAATATACAAATAAATAGTCCCATACCAAAAATGTAGCAAATGGATTTACATTAATATGTTTGGGGTTAAAATGCAAATTTCATAGCATGTGTAGGTGATGATTTTGAAACATGGCCATAAATGATTTGATATTCCTCTCATTAAAAGCTGGGGTCTCTCCCTTGCCCCATCCACACACACACAAAACCCATTGAACCTGGGTGAATTTGTGACTGCTTTGACCAATACAAAGGAGCTCTGGTGGCACAGTGGTTAAGGCATTTGCTTGCTAACTGAAAGGTTGGCAGTTCAAACCCACCAGCTTCTCCACAGGAGAAAGATGAGGAGGTCTACTTCTATAAAACTTCACAACTTTGGAAACCCTATGGGGTAGTTCTACTCTGTCCTGTAGGGTCACTATGAGTCAGAATAGTTTGGTTTTGCTTTTGACCAATACCAATGGAAGATAATAGAATTGATCTTAAATGACATCTTATGAAAGATCACACAGCTTATCTCTTTTTCAGTGGAATTCTTGCTTTAGAAGACCTGAGCTTGATCAGCAAATAGAAGTTTACTTACACAGAGGCCACCATGTTGTGATGAAGCTCTGTTCCCATGTAAGAGCCACATTCATGAACCCTGGTGGACAATTTCAGCTGAGCCTAGCTTTAAAGTCAACCAAGCCTAAGTGCTAGACACATGACTGGAAGCCTCCAGATGATTTCAACACTGAGCCATTTGAATCATCCCAATCATCTAATTCTTCCCATTTGTATCTTCAAACTTTATCAAGCACTGACAATTTATCTCAGTTCTCTGTTGTTGTTGTTGTTATTGTTGTTATGTGCCTTCGAGTCGGCCCCGACTCATAGCGACCGCTCCTTGGGTTTCCGAGGCAGTATCACTACGGAAGTAGGATTGCCCAACCTTCCTTCCGAGGAGTGGCTGGTGGGTTTGAACCGCCAG
>NW_006921588.1:34775237-34776497 GCF_000298275.1 Orycteropus afer afer
AGCAGGTCACTGGTTTAAGCCCAGGAACTGGAGATTATGATAGGCCAAATGCAGGACACAAAATGAGCCAAAAAGTTAGAGACTTTTCCAAAAGCATCTCCATACATGCTGGAAGGAGGTCACACTGAAGGCAACTCCCTCTCAACTAATTAGCTGTGCACAGCAGATTCCTCCATGGAAGTGATTATACCACATTCAATTTTGTCATGGGGAATAACTGCCAAGCTGCTCAAAATCATGGCCCAGACTAATTGACACATAACCTTAACTACTACAAAATCCATGCTCAAATCCCTGATTCACAGAATTTGTAAGAATAATGAAATAGAGGACTTCTGGTAAGATGGAGGAATAGGCAGACAAGTGACACAGACCCTCTAATAAAGAAAAGAAAAACCAATTGACAGAGCTACAGAAGATAATCCTGGAACCCTGAGCTTTGAAAGGAAGTATGCAGAAGTAGATTAAGCACCAACTAGTGGAAAAAACCTGAACAAAAACACTGAGCACAGAGACGGTTGGAGCTGCGGACTGTCAGCGACTCTGACAGGACCAACAACCTGAATATTTCCAAGTGGTGTGGGGAACTGAGAATTGACCTAAAGATCAACCTTGGTCACCAAGGGATGCAGAGATGACTGTGTTGGAGGCCTAGCTTGACTAGGAAGGGAAACAGCAAGGAGGGAGACAACCTGAGCTGTTGACTTTCTGCTGGCCATTTGATTGCTTACATGTGGCAGCCATTTTGGATATTTAAAGTGACTGAGGGAACAGCCATTTTGAATCTTTACAAGTGGCAACCTTTTAGGATTTTAGAGTGTTAGCATTCTCATTCGGATTCCAGGGACCTAAGAATAGGCTCTGTTTACCAAGGTTGGCAGGGACATACAGAGGCTGACAACAGGAAAGGAGACAAGTGGTGAGTGTATAAGTGCTGTCAACTAGTGAATACAGGAGCACAGTACCCTGCTTTCATAGAGAACATACAAACAAAATAAAGAAAACAAAAATCCTGGGAAAGTCACTCCAACATACAATCACCAATTAAATATAAACACAAAAATGTCACAATGCCTCAGAGAAAATAGAGCATCACAGTCCACACAAAGAAGCAAGATAAAGCAGGTGAAACAGGAGACTAGGATACAGACTGTAAACACATCTCTGAGGAAGATGCAGCATTGGAACTCCCTGATAAGGAATTAAAAAGAATTGTATTTAGGTATCTTCAATGAATTGAGAGACAGATCAAGGAAAACA
>NW_006921588.1:34785131-34788322 GCF_000298275.1 Orycteropus afer afer
CCTGTAACCCTGGGGCTGACCTACATACTACTGGGGAGCACCTACATACTACTGTTTTAACTTAGGCAAGAACACTGGGGTATTATGTTGTTTTAGGTGTTGTCAAGTCAGCTCTGACTCATAGCAACCCTATGTACAACAGAACAAAGCACTGCCTGGTCCCATGCCTGCCTCACAGTCTTTGCTATACATGACCCCTTCATTGTAGACAGTGAGTCAATCCATCTTGTTGAGGGCTGTCCTCTTCTTTGCTGACCCTCCACTTTACGAAGCATGATATCCTTCTCCAGGGAATGGCTCCTTCTTCCCACATGACCAAAGTAGGTGAGACGAAGTCTGGCCATTCTCTCTTCCAAGCAGCATTCCAGCTGCACTTATTCCAGGGCAGATTTGTTAGTTCTTTTAGCAGTCCATAGTACTTTCAGTACTCTTCACCAACACCACAACTCAAAAACATCAACTCTTCTTTGGTCTCCCTTGTTCATTGTCCAGCTCTCACATGTATATGAGATGATTGAAAATACCATGGCTTGGGATAGGCGCACCTTAGTCTTCAACAAGTTATCTTTGCTGTTCAGTACTTTAAAGAGATTTTTTGTAGCAGATTTGCCCAATGCAATACGTCGCCTGAAGTCTTGACTACTGCTTCCATTTGTGTTGATTGTGAAACCAAGTAATATGAAATCTTTAACAGCTTCAATCTTTTCTCCATTTATTGTGATGCTGCTTATTGGTCAACTTGTGAGGATATTAATTTTCTTTATGTAAAGATGCAAGCCATACTACAGACTGGTGTCTTTTATCTTCTTCATCAGTAAGTGCTTCAAGTCATCCTCACATTCAGCAAGTAAAGTTGTGTCGTTTGCATATGGCAGGTTATTAATGAGTCTTCCTCTAATCTTGATGTCACATTCTTCTTCATACAGTCCAGCTTCTCATATTATTTGCTCAGCATACAGATTGAATAAGGATGATGAAAGGATACAACTCTGACACTCCCTTCCTGATTTTAAACCAAGTGGTATTCCCTTGTTCTGTTTGAATGACAGCCTATTAGTGTATGTATAGGTTCGTGATGAGCACAATCAAGTGTTCTGGAATTCCCATTCTTCTCAATGTTATCTATAATTTGTTATGATCCACATAATTGAATGTTTTTGCATAGTCAATAAAACACAAGTAAACATCTTTCTGGTATTCTTTGCTTTCAGCTAAGATCCATCTGACATCAGCAATGATATTGCTCATTCCACGTCCTCTTCTGAAATACAGCTTTCAGTTTTGGAAGTTCTCTGTCAATATATTGCTGCAACCATTTTTGAATTATCTTCAGCAAGATTTTACTTGCACGTAATATTAATGATATTTTTCAATAATTTCTACAATCTGTGGGACCACCTTTCTTTGGAATGCGTACATATATGGATCTCTTCCAGTCAATTGCCCAGGTGGCTGTCTTCCAAATTTTCTTGTCTTTGGCTTTGGTAGTTGGTGCCTAAATTTGAATAATAGTAGTATTAACTGGTCCTCTTTGTAGGCATATGGATATTATGCTATTACTGACAGCATTGTACTTCAGAATAAATCTTGAAACATTCTTTGTGACGATGAATGCCACCACATTCCACTTCAATTTATCATTCCCAGCATAGTAGATTGTATGGCTGTCTGATTCAAAATGGCAAAAATCAGTCCATTTCAGCTCACTAATGCTTATGATATTGATCTTTATGTGTTCCGTTCCATTTTTGACAACTTCCAATTTTCCTAGATTCATTCTTCATACATTCCATGTTCTGATTATTAATGGATAAAACAGACTGCTGAAAACACAGCTGTTTCCTCCCATATGAGTCATGCCACATCAACATACGGAGGTCCTAAAAGCTTTGCTCCATCCACATCTGTTAAGATCAGTTCTACTCTGAGGAAGCAGCTCTCCCCTAGTCATATTTTGAGTGTCTTCAGACCTGAGGGGTTCATCTTCTAGCACTATATTGGACAATGTTTCAGGGCTACTCATCAAGTTTTCCAGTAATATATCAGACAGTGTTTCACTGCTATTCATAAGGTTTACACTGGCCAATTCTTTGAGAAGTGAAAAGCTCTTTCTTTCTTGCAAGTCTGTCTTCATCTGGAAGCTCCACTGAAACCTGTCCAACATGGATGACCTCGCTGGTATTTGAAATACCAGGCCTCCAGCCTCACAGCAACACACAAGCCACCATAACACAAAAACTGACAGACAAGTGGTGGGGTGTTATTATAAAACTATATAAATACGTTACTTCTTCACAAAACTATATATACTAATACATTCCTTTAATAGCTGAAGCTAGGTTAATCAGAACTCTTGTCATTTGTTATAAAAAATAAGTATCTACTAATAACCCTCAATTTGGTATATCTGAGTATGCTTTGGAAATGACCATCATGATGTCTCTAATTCATGATGTACTTTTCTTGCTTCAACCAATATACCTAAAGCTCTGTTCATGAAACACAATCAGGTTGTTATCTGACTATTGGCCAAAAACAAAGGAAATCCTCTGACTGAGTGGAGACCTATATATAGCCTGGCCAGAAACCAGACATCAAAAAAGATAAAAGGCATTGCGCAATTAAAGTGATTGTATCTTAGAAAGACTATTCAGACTATCTCCTTCTATGGTTTGGAATAGAGAACAAAAAGAAATTCATCCAGTTTAGTAATGAGAGAAAAGCAAAATCAAAAAGAGAAACAGTGAGAAGCACAGATGTCATGAAGCATACACTGTGTAGCCCATGAGACATAAAGATGCTTAGAATAGCCTGTGCTATAGCTATTTCAATCCTCATTTTTTTTTTATGATATATGAGTAAGCTTTTTTTTTCCTTTTAACGTAAGTAGCTTAGTAAAGCATAGAATGGCAGATGACTAAGAAAATATGTGAAAGTAGGTACAACATTTCAGGATCTATACATCATAAATTGACCAAATACACTGTTTAAGTTTTAAAACTTAATATGTTGTTGTTGTTGTTGTTATGTGCCGTCGAGTCGGCCCCGACTCATAGCGACCCCTCCTTGGGTTTCCGAGGCAGTATCACTAAGGAAGTAGGATTGCCCAACCTTCCTTCCGAGGAGTGGCTGGTGGGTTTGAACCACCAGCCCTCTGGTTAGCAGGCAAGTGTCTTAGCCACTATGCTACC
>NW_006921588.1:34788422-34824583 GCF_000298275.1 Orycteropus afer afer
CCTTGGGTTTCCGAGGCAGTATCACTACGGAAGTAGGATTGCCCAACCTTCCTTCCGAGGAGTGGCTGGTGGGTTTGAACCGCCAGCCCTCTGGTTAGCAGGCAAGTGTCTTAGCCACTATGCTACCAGAGCTCCCAAAACTTAATATAGTATATAGTAAATTAATGTGGCATACTGATTGAGAACTTTTATTCTAATCTGCCCAGTTCCACTTCTCGTTAGCTAGCTGACATCGAGCATTCTACTTAGCCTTTTTCAGCCTTAATCTCCTCATCTGTAAAATAAGCTATCATATCTATTTCATGCAACTGTTGTGTGGATAAAACAAAATAGTCCATGTAAGGCATTTACTAATATTCCTGCTGTTGCCTGTTGTTAGGTGCTCTCAAGGTGGTCCTGAAAACTTTACTCCATCTACATCATTAAAGTCAACTGTATTTTGAGAAGATAGCTCTTCCCTAGTCATAGTTTGAGTGACTTCCAAGCTGAGAAGCCCATCTTCTTTCACTATCTCAGACAATATTTCACTATTATGCATAATGTTTTTCAGAAATATAGCAAAAATGTTTCACTGCTATTCATAAGGTTTTCAAGTTTTTTCAGAAGTGGACAGCTCCATCCTTCTTCCGAGTCTGTCTTTGTCTGGAAGCTCTGTTGAAACCTGTCAACTGTAGGTGACCCTGCTAGTATTTAAAATACCTGTGCCACAACTTCCAGCCTCACAGCAACACTCAAACCATCACAGTACAACAAACTGACAGATGAGAAGTGGACTAATGTTCCTAACACATAATAATTGTTACTCTTGATATTATCCTCAGGAGCTCTGGTGGCATAGTGCCTAAGGCATTCGACTGCTAACCAGAAAGCTGGCAGCTCACCATCATAGCACAACAGATGAGAGGTGAGCTAATGTTCCTAATACATAATAATTGTTACTCTTGATGTTATCATTGTATTAGGAAAATAATTTATATACTTTTTCTTAGAGTAATTGCAGGCAAGCTCTGAGAGATGCAAGTTAGACCAATCTGTAAGGAGAACTGTAGTAAATGGGACATTATATTCCTAGGACTAACTTACTGCCTTTCATATCCATGAAAATGGAGTAGACACATGCTTCCCTATATACCTCACTAAGTACAACTGAACACCCTAAGCGCTGTATACAAAATAAACATAAGAAAATTTTATCTAGCAAAGGGAAACTACTGGCATGGACAGACATATCAATACATACCAGCCATTCCTCAGAAGGAAGATTGGGCAATCTACTTCCATAGTCATACTGCCTCAGAAACCCAAGGAAGGGTTGCTATGAGTCAGATCCAACTCGATGGCAGTGAGTTTTATGTTCACTGTAATATTATTCCCAACAGCCAAAAGATGGAAACAACCTAACTGCCCATCAACTGATGAGTGGATAAATAAACTGTGGTACATACACACAATGGAATACTATGCAGCCATAAAGAAAAGTGATGAATTCTCAGAATATACAATAAGTGGACAAATGTAAATGACATTATGCTGAGTGAAATAAGTAAATCACAAAAGGACAAATACTGTATGATCTTATTAATATAAAGAGACTAAAATAGATATACATACAGAAAGCAACATTCTTTTGTGGTTACTGGGGATGGGAGGGAGAGGAAGTGGGAATCACTTTCTATATAGTAGACATTTGTTAGATTTGGTGTTGGGTAAGGCAACACAAAGTAAGTACAAAGTTAGCACAACTTGACCAAGGTAAAATGTGACACTAAGAAGTATAGAAGAATAAGAAATTATTTTGGTAAAAGCTACAACGTATACAATTTTGCAACAATAGCAATAACATGCAAAAAATATGTGTGTGGTTACATAGGTAGATATGTATGCTTACAGATGTATAATAACCACATATGAATATAGTGGTATGCATGTAGAGAAGTTTCTATAGGCAAATGTATATAAGTGTCTCTGTGTAGTACATATATATAAAGTACATAGGGCACAGTTATGGATATTTCCTAGATGTAAGCACCTCACAGGATTGGGTTACTAGATTTAAGGGTTTAGGACAATGGTTTTGGATGGCAACTTGATTAACTAGTATAACAGAGCTCATAAAGATAATGTTCTACATCCTACTTTGGATTTGTCTGTGGTCTTACTAGCTTGCAAATAACCATCTAATATACAACTATTGTGTTTTAATTCTCTAGAGCTGCCATAACAGAAATACTGCAAGTGGATGGCTTAACAAACCGGAATTTATTCTCTTACAGTTTAGGAGGCTAGAAGTCCAAATTCATAGTGCCTGCTCTAGGGGTTGTGTAAAGGGCTTGGGCTTGACCTTGGGCTTCAGCTCTGCCTCTTTTTCCAGGCCCACTGGAGCTGGAGGCTTTTTGTGATTCATGCAGCTTCTAGCTGCTGAGGCTGATGAACCCAAGATCAACAGGTGAAATGGCAGGCAACATGGCAGACCACTGGTCCAAGTCCAGAAACAATTCCAAGGTTGGCAAACAGCATGTCAGCCCAAGACTTGGCCAAATGAAGGGTCCAGGTGTGCCAGAATCTAGAGAATTTTCCCAAAGCTTCCCTATATATACTGGAAGCAGTACCCCCCACCACCACCACCACACAGGCATTAACTAATTAGCTGCTCACAACAAATTCCACCATAGAGTTGATTCCAAACTCATCATAAAGAATAACTACATCCAGCTGCTGAGCACTCAAAACCACAGCCCTGCCAAGTGGACACACAACCTTAACTACTACATACTGCTCTCTATGAATTAATCTGGGTGAATGGAAAGGCAATATACAAAAATGGGTTGACCAGCAAAATATCACTAAAGAAAGGAAGACACAGAGAGGCACACAAGTGTTACAGACAACAAAGGTAAATACTATTACATACAAAATCCTCCATTATCAGCAATAATATTAATCTAGGAATGGATACGTAGATAGACAGGCAATGATCAGGTATGGGTAGATGAACAGGACTACACCCATCACCATATATAGCTTTGGCAGGTATTCCTCCATACGTATTTGTATGTACTGTAAAAATATCCATGTATGTAGTAGAGAAAACAGAGGCTAAACTATGAAAACTTCTTAGCCATAACCAAACACCTTGAGGAAATGAATTTCTACGCCTGGGGCTCAGGACCATAGTCAGAGAGGACATCAAGTTCAGTTGGCATAAGGTAGTCCACAAAGACAAAGTTTTACATCCTACTATGGTGAATAAGGAGCTCTGGTAGTGTAGTGACTAAGGCACTTGACTGCTAACCAGAAGGCTGGTGGTTCAAACCCACGAGCCACTCCTCGGAAGAAAGATGGGGGAATCTACTTCTGTAGTGATACTGCCTCGGAAACCCAAGGAGGGGTCGCTATGAGTTGGGTCTGACTTGATGGCACATAACAACAACAACAACAACATGGTGAATAGCAACTCAGGTCTTAAAAACTTGCAATCAGCCATCTAAGGTACAACTATTGGTCCCTTTCAACTTCTCCTGCACAGCAGCTGGTGAGTTTGAACCATCTACCTTTTGGTTAGCAATTGAATGTTTTAACTACCTTGCCACCAGAGCTCTCCTATCCCTAGTAAGCATCAAAGAATGTTTCTCTCCATGTGAAAATCTTTCCTTGACATTTTGTAATAGTAGACTCATGCAATATTCTTCCATTTGTGACTGACTTATTTCACTGAACATAATGTTCTCTAGGTTCATTCACATTATGAGTTGTTTCAGGGATTCTTTGTTATTCTTGTTTCATAATATTCCATAGTTTGTTTATCCATTCATTCACTGATGGGCAATTAGATTGTTTCTATCTTTTTGCTATAGTGAAAAGTGCTGCAATGAACATGGGTGTGCATATGTCTATTCATGTTCCAGCTCTCATTTCTTTGGGAAATATAACTAGTAGTGAGATTGTTGGATCAAATTCTGTTTCCAAACTTTTAAGGAGGCAGCATACCATTTTCCACAGTGGTTGCACCATTTTATGGTTCCTTGAGACCAAATACCTCCTGGTCCTAAAGGGGGGTGGGGTGGGATTTCTATGTCTTTGACATCCTGGATAAAGATGGGAATATTATAAGTGCCTCAGAAATCCAGGCTCGTCTGAAGCTCATTCTCTCAGACAACAGCCCTGCCCTTGAGTTTCCTCTGGTGTATCTGACCAGTGAGAACTGAGAGGTCTGGGCAGAGCTTGTGAGTGAGGGCTATGCACAGATCCTAAGGAAAGTGAATTTTCCTGTGTTCTGCCTCTTCCAAGATAACTTTCCCATTAAGGACTTTGTCCTCTTGTCCCACAACATGCTGCATGTTCATGGCACAAACCACTGGTTTGATAAATCCTTGAACCTCATTAGAGGCAAGGATGGCATTGCTGTGTCCACTTTGAGCATGCTTGCGGACCAGGCTATCATATCCTGCCACTCAGGCTTTTTAATGAAGTGTTTAAAGACATCACTCAGACTCTCGGCATCACTCCATAGAGTCAGCCAGGTACTACTGACTCTTCTGCTGCTGTGCAGAAACTCTATTTCAAGCTGAATGATACCTTAAAGAGCAGCATAACCAACACTGAGAGAGTTTGCTGAAAACTCTACAATCGACTGCATCTGGTTTCACAGAAGAGGGAAAGAGTCCCTGAAGAAGCAGAAGCTGAGCCCTGACACAGTGGTGCAGCTGGCTCTTCAGATGGCCTTCCAGTGGCAATACAGCACACCATGGCCACTTACAAGTCCTGTACTACTGCAGTGTTCAAATACAGCCACACAGAGATGTTCATGACCTTGACCATCACAAAGAGATGCTCCAAGATCTTTGTCAAGGATTCCTCCAAGCACAGTGTTGGACAACTTCATCAGGTGAAGGTCAAGTATGCCAAGTATCACGGCCCAAAGAAGCAGCAATGGACCAGGACTTTGACCAACACTTATTTACCCTATGGTACCTGGCAGCAGCCAAAAGTTTCCCCCTGCCTGAGTTAGGACCCTGCATATGGGAGGATAAACCACAATATCCTGTCGATGAGTAGTCTCAGCAGCTCAGTAGTGAACCTTGGCAGGTTTGCCTCCTTAGTCACCGATAGCTTTGGCATTGAGCATGCGGTTCATGACAACTGCTTAAGCTGCAATATCTCCTCCTACTCAGACTAGCATAGTGCCTAAGGCACTTGACTGCTAACCAGAAGGCTGGCGGTTCAAACCCACCAGCCACTCCTCAGAAGGAAGGTTGGGCAATCTACTTCCGTAGTGATACTGCCTCGGAAACCCAAGGAAACCCAAGGAGGGGTCGCTAATGAGTCAGATGTGACTTGATGGCACATAACAACAACACCACCCAGGCTGGAATTCCTGTGAGTTTCTTCTCTTTGTGGAGAAGGCATTAAATGACAACTTTATGGCCTTAGAAGGCAAATCCATTAAAACAGTGTTTAGGTAGATGAGACGGCTTAGTCACTTCCTTATGGAAATCGGGTCCTGTGTAGCCAGAAGGTGCTGTCCTGGATCTAAGGAACATAATCAGGAGGGGCCTGAGTAGGCCATGCTGCAAAACATTGGCTTTGAAATGATGGGTTTAAACCTAAATATGTAGTTTCTGAGTGGGACTGGATCGCAACTGAAGATCTGTTTTAAGAACATTTGATAAGAAGGTGGCATTTGAAAAATAAATCAGGTATATTTATTGTTTAAGCAGAAATAAAATTTAATTATTGTTGCCCCCCCCCCAAAAAAAAAAACCTCCACAGCCTTGCCAGCATTTATTATTTTCTGTCTTGGTGAACTTTGCTATTAATGTTGGAGTAAGTAGGATGCATTTATTTTCATGCTTATTTTAAAAACAGTGTAAAATGGAAAAATAAAAATAAAGCATGAGAAATATGCATATAAATTCTATCGCAAAAAATAAAAGCATGTAAATAGGATGTTTCTAATCAAGTAAAAATACTAAAACGTTCATGAGAAAAACCAAGAAATGACAAGACAATAATTTCTTGTTAAGGAGAAACAATCACAGATGAGTATCAGCTACTATCAACTGGTATGCTAGTAGCTTAGCTTTTGTTCTTATACAAAACCTGAGGAATCCTTCGTAAGAGCAATTCGAAAGGAGCCCTGACAATAACTGTAATATGCAAGGGCTCACTTAAAGTGACTACTGAGTCCCTTTTTCTAATAGGAGAAATCGATTAGGGCAGAAAAACAAATCTTTATTATTATTAAAAATGAAAGTAATTTAGAGCCTAGTGGTAAGAGTAGCTAAATTTAAAATTAGCTGTAGTTTGGTCTTGGTATTTTAGGTTTTTGAGTGTTTTCTTTTTTTTTTTTTTCTTCTCCTATGGAGACAAGCCACGAACAAAAAGTTTTTACAAAGTTGGGCAAGGACATAGCAGCTAGTGTTTGACTCTATTAAGCTGAAATGTTTTCTGACAAACTGATTTCTGTTTTTTCTTAAGTATAACTACTTTACGAAAGACTTATAAGGAGTAATCTATTTTTCTACTCTCTAATAACATCTGGTCAAATAACAGCTTTTCTGTAGCCCTGGAGCATTGCTGTAATATTGGCTAAGTCTGTTTGCTGAGTTTGGGCAACATAAATTGCTCAAATCTATGGTCAATCTGACCGCTGGCGGTTCAAACCCACCAGCCACTCCTCGGAAGGAAGGTTGAGCAATCCTACTTCCGTAGTGATACTGCCTCGGAAACCCAAGGAGGGGTCACTATGAGTCGGGGCCGACTCGAGGGCACATAACAACAACAACAACAACATGGTCAATCTCTAATCTCGAAATTTTAGGGAGAGCTGGTTTTAGAAGAGAAAGCGAAAAATGTTAGTATGCATATTCAGAGTCAAGCAATTGAAAAAAAATAGCAACAAACTTTTAAAAAATCCAAAACAAGCATTCTCTGTGATAGATCATTATTCTATGTAGATATCATAGCTAACGTTTTTAAGTTTTGGGAGTGGTGGTGGGAGAAGGTAATTCTCCAAGAACTGTGCCAAAATCAAAGGCTACAATTCTTTCCTTGTAAGTAATAACAATAAAAAGTTAATCTGGTAGAATATAGTAGGTAAATATCCAAAGGATTCTGTTCATTTTATTTACAAGAATTAATCGTTTGTCTGACAGACCAGCTATAGAAACACATATTTTAATAAAATGGCCCAAGGTGTAAAGAACTAGAGCTGAATATCAATATGAAAATTATTCATCTGGAAACTGAATAGTAGTAGTTCTAAATATCTGTTACCTACAAAGTCTTCTATATCCAATAAAGAGATAGGAAGTCAGGGAAATGTGACATAATGGACTGATAAGATCATATGCAGAAGCAGGGAACTGTGCAACAAAAGCCTAGTTGATGTTCTCTACAGCTTTCTGGTCTCTCTGAAGATGCTTACTTTATAATGCTAAAAAGAGAACATATATTACAATTTTTATTCTATATAAAGGCAATGGTATAATCAATTATTTTAAATGCTAAAATGTTTCACATGAACAGCTTTGATATTTGGGCTAACTGCACTTTTCACACATAGCATATTTTCAAACTTCATGATTCTCTGTTGTCTTGAAGCTAATTTCTTCTCAAGTTTTAGTCGTATGTTAAATTGTTTATATGAATGCCAGTGTGCATATTTTTTGCAGTGATTTTTGACAAAGGAGATCAAAATGGCCATTTTAACGTTTATAAAGAAGGCCAGTAAGAAGGGAGGAACTTTAAAAGCCACAATTCCAGAAAACTCCTTTTTGAGGTAGGTGGCTTTACTTTAAGGAGCCTGGTGGCACAGTGGTTAAAGTGCTTGGCTGCTAGTCAAAATGTCAGTGGTTCGAACCACCAGCCATTCAATGGAAGAAAGATGAGGCAGTCTGTTTCCACAAAGATTTACAGCCTTGGAAACCCTAGGGAGCAGTTCTACACTGTTCTAAAGGGTCACTATGAGTTGTAATCAATTCACCAGCAATGGGCTTGGTTTTCTTGGCTTTGTTTTAGGATGGCGATTTTTATCATAGCACCTATACTTTGCATTGTCTTTCCTTTTATCTGATTCTGACAACTCTCTTTTCACAATGTCTGGTTTGTTCCCTATGAATTGGTACCCAGGTAATCCAAACCAAGCAGCTCTTTAAGGGTAACTACTTACTTCCCTTTCACTTAAGTTCATTAATATACACTATGGAAACATGGACACAGAGTTTGAAATTCATCTTGGGGAGATAAGCACTACTTTTTACTTTTGAACAGTGTTAATAACATCCCTTCTCTCTCTAATGCTCTGGAAGTGCACATGATTCTTTCATTGAGCCCCTAACAATGATAACTCAACTTTAATGGGTAGTACATCATGAAGGGTTCATAAAAGGCTTTTAGATGAGTGTATGAATATATCCTACATCATCATATTTTGACAGTTTTTAAATTATGTCACTTTATTAACTTTTATATTTACTTGAAAATTATCTTAAGCATTTCACAATAATTTGAATGGTACAAAAGTGGGTATGAATGAAAACTAAGTTTCATTTTGATTCCAGTGCTCAAAAACTAGACTTATGTATTTCCAACCACAGTCAACACATATAAAAGTGTACATATACAAATTCAATTAATTCCACCATTTATACAAATGACATACTCCACACAAAGTTCTAATTTTTAATTTAACAATAAATCTTGGAAATTATTTATAGTACCACATACAACCCCCTGCCACCCAGTTGATTCTGACTCATAGTAACCTAATAGGACAGAGTAGAACAGTCCAATAGAGATTCCAAGGTAAAGTTTCTTTACTGAAGCAAACTGCCTCATCTTTCTCAAGTGGCTGGTAGGTTCAAATAGCCAACCTTTTGACTAGCAGTTGAATGCGTTAACCACTGCACTACCAGAGCTCCTCATCCCATGTACTCCTTTCTTATTTTATTTTATAACTGAGTAGTAGTCTTCTAACACATGAAAATATATAGTTTTTTAATTTTATTTTTAGAATTAGAACACTGGTACTACATGGTTAAGTTAAATCTCAGTTTTGCAAAATTAAAAATTAGGGGAAAAAAAAACTCACATAAAATGTTCAACAGTTTTTTTTCCAAATAATAAAGTGACATTGAGCATCTGGAGGAAGATATTTCGGAAACACATAACATTAAAAACATAAAATAACAAAAATTAAACTGAAAATAAGAAAGTAGAACAAAACCAAAAAAAAAAACAGCAGACTCATGGCCGTCAAGTCGATTCTGACTCATAGCAACCCCTCCTTGGGTTTTCAAAGCAGTATCTCTACAGAAGTAAATTGCCCAGTTTTCCTTCTGAGGATTGGCTGATGGGTTAGCAGTCAAATGCCTTAGGCACTATGGCCAAATAGATCCTTTTTATATTTGAAACACTAAGAAATAAATTCTGCTTTATCTTCTCTAATTTATTCTTCTAACAAGAAATGAGTAGATGTGCAGCTAGATGCAACGATGGGTCTCTTCTCATGCAGAGCAAAGAAGAATGAAGAAAACCAAAGATCCATGGGAACAATTAGTCCAAGGGACTGGTGGACAATGCGATCCTCAGTCTATATGATGATGAGACCAGAAGAACTAGATGGTGCCTGGCTACCACTGTAACCACTCAGAAGGGGATCAGTTCAAGAGATCCTGGATAGAGTGGGAGAACAATGTAGAACAAAAGTCAAAATTATGAGGAACAAAAAGAAAACAACAACAACAAAAAAAAAACAAGTTTGAAGTTTGCTGGTCTGAGAGAGGCTGGTGAGACTCCCGAGACTATGGCCCCCTGTTAACCGTCAGGTCTGGAATTGAGCTCACTCCTGTGGCTTCCAGCCAAATAATAGACAGGCACAAGAGCTGAACATTTACATCAGGTAGATACACTACGTGGAGTGATCAATCATGGGAGAACAAGGCAGTGTTTGCACAAGGAGACAGCTCATGGGGTGAGAAAGACACAGGGAAGAAGTAACTACTGGGAGAAAGTGGGAAGAGGGCTTACACTGGGGAATTGCAGTCAATATCATGAGACAAAATGTGTATGAACTGCTGTATGGAAAATAATTTTTTTTTCTGTAAACTTTCATCCAGAACACAATAAAAATTTAATAAATAAAATAATAATAATAATAATAAAAGAAAATAAAAGAAATGAGTAGATGTGGTAAGATGTTAATCTATCCAGGACTGGGAACAAGGAATTACTAATGATGGAAGGAGTATGGATGAGGTAGGGGTCAAGAGATCAAGGTAACACACAGACCTGACAAAAGGGGACTCACTGGTTTCATGTCAACCCCATTTCCTGAGTGATTACTGCAGGCAAGAGTTTCACGTTCTTTTAATCTAGAAAGACAAATGACAATTCAACACAACATATGCTCAGTCTCAGGTGAGTGATTACAGACTGTAAGTGCTAAAGATGTCTGCTGAAAATATTAACACTACATGTAGCTTCTTTTTTAGGCCAAGGAGAAGTTTTTAGTGGCCTTCCTTATGGGAGAAAGTTTGGTAGTACTAGATAAGAGATTATCTCCCCAGGATATTAATCTTAGAAGGGTGAATGTATCACATATGGTTCAATAATTTCCAAGCAACTGTTACATTATGTATTATTCATATAAATCCTGAGCTTTAGTGATTTTTATGCACCTTGACAAAATGTGAGATTTGAAAGAATGCTGAAGAGGTGACCATTTCTCAAATAATTTTTTACTAAGTAAACATCCTATCCATAAACATGCTCATTATTTCATAAAATATACTATGTTTGTAAACACTAGTGTCATAACTGATTTTTCAAGGTTTTGTTTTCCTCCTTTTATATATACAACGTACATAGTGAGAATAGCATGGTTTTGGGTGACAGATAAGCCAGGTTTCCTAGCTCAATTCTACTATTCACTGGTTGAGTCTTTTCTGCATAGTTCTTCCTGGTCTTCATTCTTCTCAGTGTTTGGGAGGAGTGAGATAATCTGTGCAAGAGTTTTGTTTGAGTTAAAACAAACTAACAAATAAATCATTGAATGCATCATGATATAGATAGATAGACAGCAGACAAATGTTGTTAGCTGCCATTGAGCAGGCTCCAACTCACAGCAACTCTACATACAACAGAATGAAACACTGCCTGGTCTTGTGCCATCTCACAATATTTGCTTTACCTGAAGCCATCATTGCAGCCACTGTGTCAACTCATCTCGTTGACGGCCTTCCCTTTTTCACTGTCTACTGTTCTAAATATGATATCATTCTCCTGGGAATGATCCCTTCCAACACCAAAGTACAAGATGAAGTTTGGTCATTCTGACTTCTAAGGAGCATTCTGGCTGTAGTTCTTCCAAAGCAGGTTTATTTGTTCTCCTGGCAGTCCATGATATTTTCAGTATTGTTCACTAATACCATAATTCAAATGCAATTCATCACTTCTTCTTTGGTCTTCCTTATTAATTGTCCAGCTTTCACATGCATATGAGGCCAGTGAAAATACCATGGCTTGAATTAGGTGCATTTTTTAGTCTTCAAAGTGACATATTTGCTCTTTATCCCTTCAAAGAGTTCTTTTGCAGTAGATTTGTGTAGTGCAATATGTCATCTTATTTCTTGACTGCTCCTTCCACGGGCATTGATTGTGAATCCAAATAAAATAAAATCTTTGACAACTTCAATCTTTTTTCTATTTATTGTGATGTTGCTTATCTGTCCAGTTGTAAGGATTTTTGTTTTCTTTATGTTGTTGTTGTTATGTGCCGTCGAGTCAGGTCCATCTCCTAGCAAACTTTCCTTGGGTTTCTGAGGTGGTATCACTACGGAAGTAGATTGCCCAACCTTCCTTCTGCGGAGTGGCTAATGGATTTGAACCGCCAGCCTTCTAGTTATCAGTCAAGTGCTTTAGGCACATGCTACCAGAGGTCCTTTCATCTCTGTCAGTAAGTGCTTCAAGTCGTTTTCACTTTCAGGAAGCAAGGTTGTGTCATCTGCATATTGCAACTTGTTAATGAATCTTCCTCCAAACCCAGTACAACATATTCTTCTTCACATAGCCCATCACCTTGGATTATTTGCTCAGCATACAGATTAAAAAAGTACAATGAAAGGATGCAACCCTGAAATACCTTTCCTGATTTTATACCATTCAACATCCTCTTGTTCCATTCAAATCACTGCCTCTTGGCCTATGTTCAGGCTCCTCATGAGCACAATTAAGTATTCTGGAATTATCATTCTTCACAATGTTATCTGTAATTTGTTATGATATTCACAGTCAAATGTCTTTGGATAGTCAATAAAACACAGGTAAATGTCTTTCTCATATCCTTCGCTTTCAGCCAAGATCCATCTGGCATCAACAATGATTTCCCTCATTCCATGCCCTCTTCTTTAATCCATCTTGAATTTCTGGTAGCTCTCTGTCAATATGCTGCTGCAACTGTTTTTGAATTATGATAGACAGATAAATAAAGGTATTTATAATATTTCTAAAAGTTTAAATTTAAGCCTTCTAGTTAAGAAAACACTTCTCAGTTTTACAATTATTGGCACAAATATCTTTTGCTTTAACATCCATTGCACACTCACTATATGGGCTTAAAAAATATTTAATTTTCATTATCCTTCTCGATAAGAGTGCTTGTTGTCACAAAAAGTTAGGATACTGACTATAGACAAAAAGTTAGTGGTTCAACTCACCTAGAAGCACTTCAGAAGACAGGCCTGGTGATGTGCTTCTGAAAAGTCACAATCTTGAACTCCTTATGGAGCACAGTTCTACTCTACACACATGGGTCACCATGAGTCAAAGTTGACTCCATCTCAAAGGCAATTTGCTGAAAGTGAGGATGACTTGAAGTACTTACTGATGCAGATTAAAGACTACAGCCTGTACTATGGTTTACATCTCAACATAAAGAAAATGAAAATCTTCACAACTGGGCCAATAAGGAGCAACTTGATAAATGGAGAAAAGATTGAAGTTGTCAAAGATTTCATATTACTTGGCTCCAGAATCAACACCAATGGAAACAGCAGTCAAGACATCAGATGATATATTTCACTGGGCAAATCTGCTGCAAAAGACCTCTTTCAAGTGCTGGAAAGCAAAGATTTCTCTTTGAAGACTAAGGTGTGCCTAACCTAAGCAATGGTATTTCCCGTCTCTTCATGTGCATGTGAAAGCCAGACAATGAATAAAGAAGACCAAAGAAGAGTTGATGCTTTTGAGTTGTGGTGTTGGTGAAGAATACTGAAAGTACCATGGACTGCCAAAAGAACTAAAAAAAATCTATACTGGAAGAAGTGCAGCCGGAATGCTCCTTGGAAGCAAGAATGGGCAGACTTCATTGGACCTACTTTGGTCATGTTGTCAGAAGGGAACATTCCCTGGAGAAGGATATCATGCTTGGTGAAGTGGAGGGTCAACAAAGAAGGGGAAGGCCCTCAACAAGATGGATTGATACAGTGATTGCAACAATGGGCTCAGGTTTAGCCAGAATTGTGAGGTTGGCACAGGATTAGACAGTGTTTTGTGCTATTGTACAAAGGGTCAACTCGACAGAACCTAACAACAACAACAATGACAATGGCAATTTGTAACAACAACTACCTTTCTAGGTACAATGTATCAGTAGATTTTTTTTAAAAATGTTCTGCTTCAGTCATCTTATGTTTGAATTAGTCTTCACTATCACTTTTCAGTAGTGGGCTTCTCTATCTAGAGCAGTATCTGGCATGTAATTTGCTAAACCCCTCTCACAACTTACAAGGAGCCATCAGCTTTTACTACTCTGTGTCATTCTTAAAGCTAATCCTTCTATAAACCACAGTGTAGTTATGTTTTTGGCAGATTTACATGCATAGTCTTTACATGCTGCAGCTAAGAAGCCAAGAAAAGTTTTATAAAGTGATCAGCAAGAATTATTATAGTGTCCAAAAATGGATGCCAATTTGCATGTTTTAGATTCAACATGAAAACTAAATTCAGTATACAATCAAGGGACAGATCACAGAAAACTGCAAAGCACATAGAAAGAATGTTTTTCCCCAAAAAAATTATATTACTGGGTGGGATGCCTTTCACAAAATGTTTCATTTACTGTGTCAATATTGTGCAAAACAAATCAAACCAAACCCCTTGCCATCTAGTCAATTCTGACTCATAAATATCCTACCGGATAGAGAATTGCCCCATAGGATTTCCAAGGCTGTAATCTTTATGGAAGCAGACTGCCACATCTTTCTCCTGTGGAGTAACTGGTAGGTTCAATCATAGGCTTTAAGGTTAGCAGTCAAGTGTTTATCCACTGTGCCACCAGCGCTCCTTTAATATTGTGTAGTTCTGTGCCATTAAGACAAATGTGCTAGAGACATAGCAGTGAAATTGCTAAGGACTTCATTTTTCAATCATGGAAATACTACTTGCACATAGATTGAGAAAACTTTGTTGTTATTAAAATCCATATTAGAAAGTGAACATATCAGAATAAAATGGAATAAAAATGATGTGGTACTCAAATGCACTATTTCTCTGCATAAACAGAGTGAGCAAAAAGGAAGCATACAGAAGCAATGACAGAAACATGTACCAATTCAAAATTTACTTCTGTTGAGGAGCTCTGTTGATGCTGTGTTTACAGCATCAGCTGCTAGCCAAGCAGTGAGTGATTTGAACTCACCAGCTACTCCATGGGAGAAAGATGAAGGAGCCTACTTCCATTCAGATTTACAGCCTTGGAACACCTATAGGGAAGCTCTACTCTACCCTGAACGGTCACTATAGTTGAGATCAACTCCATGGCAGTGGGTTTGGTTTTGGTGCAGGTGATACACTACTAGGTAATTTGACTCTAGTCTCCAACTTAGACTAATGAAAAAAAAAAACTGGACAAAAGACTTAAAAATTGTTTAGTTTTCATTGGAGAGCTTTCAAGGGGCAGTAAGATCCAGGAGAAGAAAGGAACTCAGGAGTGTGATTCTCAGCTGTGGAGTTATTTTCCTTGTAGAGTTAGCTACTGTAAAAGGTGGCTGGGAGGCTGAAAAGTTGAGCAAGACTGTCGGCAGAATCCAAAGGCCAGAGTGACAAATAATTGAAGTTTAGTTTCCCTCAAGGATGGGAGGGGTCTTGTAAATATTTCAAACTTTGAGATTGGATGGTGAAGTGTTACAACCTAAAAGAAAGGTGAGCTGACAATTGACTAGCTCTGAGAACCAACTTCAAATGATCACAGTTCTTGATTGGATCACTTCTTTGGATATCTTCCTAATATGATCTCAGGGGACTAGTACCCATAGCAGTCTTCCTGATGTAGCCATTAATTTCCTCTTATGCAAAGAAATCATCCAGTTGCATATCTACAATTTTTCATATGCAATGTTCCATATTAATTAAAAATAATGACACTTTGGTCATCATATCACAGGTTGCTAATGAGTCTTCCTCCAATCCTGATGCCAGCTTCTCAGATTATTTGCTCAGCATACAGATTGAATAAATATGATGAAAGCATACAATCCTGACACATGTTTCCTGATTTTAAACCCTGCGGTATCACCTTGTTCTGTTTGAATGACATGTTCCTCATAAGCACAATTATGGAACATGAGGTTTCACCCTACCTGACTAAGAGAACAACGGACAATAGAAACAAAAAATCATCAGAATTATCATATAGAGAGTTCAAACTGATTATTATGTTCAAGGAAATAAAGACACAAGGTTAAGATTTCAGGAGAGAGCTTGAAAATGTTATGAAGAGTCATAAGGAATTTCTAAAAGATAAAACATTAAGTACTTGCAAAAAATAATTTAACGTTGTTGTCTTTAGGTGCCATTGAGTCAGCTTCAACTCATAATGCCCCTACATCCAACAGAACAAAACAGTGTTTGGTCCCGCACCATCCTCACAATCCTCACAATACTTGAGGCCATAGTTGTAACCACTGTGTCAATCCATCCTGTTGAATGTCTGCCTTTTTTCACTGAGTTTCCACTTTACCAAGCACGATAAACTTCTCCAGGGAATGGTATCTTCTGACAACATGACCAAAGTAGTTGAGATGAAATCCAGCCATTTTTGCATCCAAGGAGCATACCAGCTGCACTTCTTCCGGGACAGATTTGTTCGTTCTTCTGGCAATCTGTGGTATTTTTTACTTTATTTTGACTGAAGATATTGAGCTTTTTCATTGCCTTTTTCCACAGATGTAGTTTATCTGATTCCTGTGTATTCCATCTAGTGAGGTCCATGTGTGCAGCCACCATTTGTGATGTTGAAAGAAAGATATTTTCAGTGAATAAGTTGTTGGTCTTGCCAATTTCTATCATGCTACCTCTGGCATCATTTCTATCACTAAGGCCATATTTTCCAACTACAGAAGATTCTTCTTTATTTCCAACTTTTGCCTTCCCATCACCAGTAATAATCAGTACATCTTGATTACATGTTTGGTCAATTTCAGACTGCAGATGTTGGTAAAAATCTTTGATTTCTTCATCTTTGGCTTTTGTGGTTGGTGCTCAGTTTTGAAAAGTACTAGTATTAACTGGTCTTCCTTGAAGATGTGTAGATATTATCTGAATACAATCTTTAAATTAAGATTATAAACAATCAAAGAAAATTTTGATCTGAGACTTGCTGTAAATCATTTTGTTTTTCAATCCCATAAATGAAATGGTATTTTCTACCTCCCTTACTTCCATTTCTTTGCTTAATCCTTTGAGGATAAGAGGGATTAGATTTACTTTTGGGCCATTCTTACCATTAAAATGCCATACCCTTCAGGGTTTGACTTTTTTAAGTATCTTATCCTGTTAGATTCTTGACCCCCAACATTGATTTATGCTTCGTTTCCTTGAGTGTCCATCAAAGCCTCAGCTTGTCTAGCAGTAATATTAGCAAGTTTTCCTGTGCAAAGCAGTTTAAATCATCTGTTTATCTGTCTGGTTTCTTATTGCCTCTCAGGTTTAATCTGAAATACCCCACTATTTGGTCAGCTCCACAGTGCTTCTATGGAGTGACTCTTACTTTTTACTAGTCACTTGAGAGTTGGTCTAAATAATCGAGGTCACCATTATGGCAAACAACACTAATATGATAATTAGAACATAATTGATACCATATTTTTGTAATACTACTTTGGTCCAAGCCTCCATCATATGTTGTTTGGGTTGTAGCTTCCTAACCGTTCTCCGCTTCATTGTTGTTCAACACCAACCAACAGTGTATTTTCAATAGGGCAACCAAAACTATCCTGTAAAAACCTGGAACAGATTATATTACTTCTCTGCTCAAAACCTTTCAAAGCTTTCCATTTCATTCTGGGTAAAAGTAAAAACCTTAAAATGGCCTATAGGTCTTTCCACTGACACTCCAGGAATGTTCCCCCTTTTGTGCCTGAGCACTAGCTGCTCTGTGTGGCTAAAACCCTCCTTCTTTCCTCAGGCTTACTTCTTCATTGGCTTGCTTCTTCACTGCTTTCAGATGTTTAGTTACTTTTATTTCAGTGATTTCCTGGGAACTCTTGTAGCATAGTGCCTAAGACATTTGACTGCTACCCAGAAGGCTGGTGGTTCAGACCCACCAGCCACTCCTCAGAAGGAAGATTGGGCAATCCTACTTCCCTAGTGCTACTGCCTGGAAACCCAAGGAGGGTCACTATGCCTTGACTCGACTGCAAATAACAACAACAACTATTTAAAATGACAATGCTTCCCCCATCTCTGCTGTTCCTGTGCCATTCCCATTCATTATTTTTTTCTTTATAGCACTGAAGGCTGTTATAAATGTGTTTATTTATTTTCTTCATCCCCACCTAAAAATAAACTGTTAAGTGGAGGAATTCTCATCTGCTTTTTCACTACTCTATCTTCAGCGCCTATACTAGCATCCGTCATGGATTAACCAAAAAAACCTACTTCTTTCAAGTAGGTTCTGACTCACAGAGACCCTATAGGATACAGTAGATCTGGCCATAGGGTTTCTAAAGCTGTATGTCTTTACGGAAGTAGGTTGCCTCGTCTTTTTCCTGTGGAGTGGCTTGTGGGTTCAAACTGGTGACTTTTTGGTTTACAGCCAAATGTTTTAACTACTGTGCCACCAGAGGCTCTCAATAATTATTTCTTCAATAAGTGAACCAATAGGAGTGACAATTCGTATAATATGAGAAGTATAAACTTCCTCTAAAATGATTGTAATACAAGCTTTTAAATTATATCTGATAAAGCTCACCTAAATATTCACTATCCTAAAGTTTTTCCTTCATCTCATAAGTGTTTCACTTTCCCCAAAAATAACATTTTTATAAGCAAAAATAAATAAATGAAAAATAACCATAGTTGTTGTCATCTTAAAAATGGAAAAATGTTTTCTCATCACCCTTCCTCCCTGGAAAGTGAATATATATTCAATGCTTATGAATACAGTGAATCTTCCTCTTTGAAAGTCATTTCCACAACTTGAATGTGTAATTAATTTACAGAGACTAGTCAACAAAATCTAAAAACTAATGCTAAACAAGCAGAAAAAGATTTCCAAAGTTTATAAGTTATAATTAAAAAAGATATTATACTTGTTTCCCTTTCATAAAATCTCTTCCCTCTAGGCCTCTGTACTCATTTTTCTGTGTATCAGCTGTATGTCTTTATTTCTGGATTCATTTTGCAAGTTTATTTTTTCCTTCAATGAGTTTTCTCTTGCATTTAATAGCATGAAAATTCATCGTGGAACTGTATTTCATAAAAAATTTATTCAGCTCCCTCAGTTATATTATTTTAACTTCAACAAAGACTGAAAGACTTTCAGCTTGAGGTGCCAACATTAAAATAAAAGATTGAGTAGAGTCTAAGGGATAAATTGCCCAGATACCATATAAATAACTTCTAAATTCCTTCAGAAAAGTTACCTTAACTTTCACCTTCATTTGAACACCTAATAATTTAAGATCATTTATATTTCAGAAAAAGAAAAGAAGCTAGAGAAGTGAGCTTCCATTTTCTAACATAATTAGTAAACATCTGTCGCCCTCTCTCATGATACCAGCCTCTGATATTACGAAGTCTACACTCTAGGAACACATTTTACCTTCAAAGAGAACTCTAATAAAGAACTGCTTGTTCTCCTAGATTGGAAAAATGAATACTAATTAGGCCTTACTTGAAAGACAAGTCTCACTAAAAGAGACAATGGTATTCTTAAGTGTCTTTTAAAATATCAGAGCAGGATATAGACTATAATAATTTTTTAACAGAGAAAATAAAACTCAGAAACATAATGATGCAAAAGCTTTAGCAATTTAATAATATCAATTATTTCTAAGAAATGATGAAAATACCTAGAAAAAGCAGCTGCAAAACCATTGAAAATAGCATACGTCAATGAGCAATGTGAAAATAAAGTGCTAAATTGTAAACAACATAGTTCTTTAGATCTCTCTTTGATATTGTTTCACAAAGTGAAAGTTCTACTCAATAGACAATAGTCGTTTTCTGTGATTTCTAAACGTAGTTTCCTCCTTCCCTACCTCTCTTCCTCTTTCTTCTTCTTTAAACCCAGAGCCAGCAAGGCCATTCCAACTCATAGCCACCCAATTGGATGGAGTAAAACTGCCCCATTGGTTTTCCAAGGCTGAAATCTTGATGGGAGCAAATTGCTGCATCTTTCTCCCAGGGAGTGGCTGGTGAATTCAAACCACCCACCTCTTCTCTTCCAGCCTCAGCAGCTGAGCTCTTTAACCAATGTACCACCAGGGATGTTCCTTGATTTAAAAAAGTATACATACAATAGAAAAACTTAATGATGAAAAGTCGTGTATCACATATACTTGAAGATGACAGAGAGAAAAAGAAAAACCACTTTTGAAATAATGCAAATCTGAGAATTTCAAAGTAATGATGATTTAATATGTTTCTAAAATGAATTGTTGCAGTGGTCTTTAATTCATTTCCAGAATAAAGATTTGGCTTACTGAATGAATCATGGTTGTTTTAAAGTTTTCTTCTTCCTTTCAGTTTTTTTTTTTTTTTTTTTTTAGACAGTAGAATGTGACTAAAACACAGAATGTGTGAATGAATTCTGGATTAAGTTTTGTGCTGTGAAATGTTGGAAGCACACTTTATTCAGAGTATATCACTCTCCATGTGGTTTGATTTAAGGGGCAAAGGAAGGAACTCTTGGACCCTAAAATGTTTCTTATCTACTCTTGGTTGTTGTTGTTATATGCCATCGAATCCGACCCAACTCATAACGGCCCCTCCTTGAGTTTCTGAGGCAGTATCACTACAGAAGTAGATGGCCCAACCTTCTTTCGGAAGAGTGGCTGGTGGGTTTGAACAACTAGCCTTCTGGTTAGCAGTCAAGTGCCTTAGGCACTACGCTACCAGAGCTTGAGTATAAGCTTTTGCAATTTTATGTAAATAGTAATAGTCACGATGCCAGATGATTCCATCAGAAACCATGCTAGTGTGTAAGTCATTGCTAAATATTTTTTGAAGGAAGCTTTTGGTTTGTGAGCATATGTAATTTAAATGCAGTATATATTGAATGCCTGCAGTTTTCCTTGACTCTGAGGATAGAGTAATGTATAATTTAGTAATACAGATACTGAATAATAAGACACAGATCACATTTAAGTAGTGTAATCAGTACTACAGCAGAGGAAATCAGAGTCAAGAGGATCCTACAATGAAGGGATTTGACCTAGTTTGGAGAGTGGAGAGGGCTACTCTATCATGTGGAAAAAAATAGAGTTAGCCAGGCAGAAAGTGAGAGAAGTAGCAATTCAGTCAGAGGCCGTATTTGCTAACTTAATGTTGTCAATATTTTGCTTGGTGTTATACAAAACATATAGAATATAAATCACTGACTATTTTTATGTAGACTTTCTCATAAAGTATTCCATATGTGGAACCATCTTCTGAGAGGCAGAATACTGTTCTCTACATGTATATATGCATTCATATGTATATGTATATATACATTCATACACTGACAGATACAGACATTCATTCCACACATGCACATGACACTCTATACATACATAATTACACTTGAAAATATTTTATGTTTTTATATATTATCATGGGAGCTCTGGTAGCATAGTGGCTAAGACACTTGCCTGCTAACCAGACGGCTGGTGGTTCAAACCCACCAGCCACTCCTCGGAAGGAAGGTTGGGCAATCCTACTTCCGTAGTGATACTGCCTTAGAAACCCAAGGAGGGGTTGCTATGAGTCAGGTTTGACTCGACGGCACATAACAACAACAACAACATATATTATCATATTTTTAAAACATTTATTCCATTAGGTGGCTGTGCTAAGTGACCATTATTTAAATACCTTTTCTCTACCTGGCATATAGTAGCTTACTGTGAAGTTTCTGTTAATTACTTCTGAGTATAATGCGTCACATATATTTTTGAAAAAGATCTTTCACCATCTGCATGGTGTTGGTAGCTGCTGGGTGTGTTCTCCCTCTTCTGCTCTTGTTTCTCCAGTTGTGTACTTTAAACCTGGTGAGAATGGCTGGTGCTTCCCTTTTTTCATGAGAGATGTCACTCCACTCAGACAGACACTAGCAGTGTGCTGCGCTCTCAGGAGGTGCACCTGCATGGAAGCCCTGCTGCTTTCACAGAAATGGAATCAGTAACAGTCTCCCTTCTTCATATTTCTTATGTACTTTCATGCTGCCTTACACAGTTTAGAAGCCATTTTTAATTTTTTACTTATAGACCAGAATAAGTGAGAGAATGGGTAAAGAGATGAATCTGAATAACAGATCCCACCCTATGATCCAGAATCACCTTTCCCTTCAGAAAATGAAGGTTTTAACATGACCAAACTTCTCCTATGATCAGTTTGCTCCCAGAAGATACGTAGTTCTTAAGGATAATAAACTTCTCACAACAATCCTCTTCACTTCCTCAGGCATGCTTGTACAGAAGTGTCAGAACTGTTGCCATTGCTGTTATGTGCCATCAAGTCAGACCCGATTCATAGTGACCCCTCTGTGTGTTTCTGAGGCAGTGTCACTACAGAAGTAGATCGCCCAAACTTTCTTCCAAGGAGTGGTTGGTGGTTTCGAACCACCAGCCTTCTGGTTAGCAGTGAAGTGCTTTAGGCACCACACTACAGCAGTATGTATACCTTAGGCTTCCCTTGTAATTTTTATTGTATTTGTGACTTATCTTGCTTTTTTTCTTATTGTGATTTGGGTGAAAATGTACAGAGCAAATTCACTTTCCATGCAGCAGTTCACATACACTTTGTCTCATGACATTGACCACAAATTACCACAATGCATTCTCCCCTCCTACTTCCTCCTGATAGTTACCTCTTCCCTGTGTCCATCCCTCCATGCACTCCTGCCCCCTGAGCTGTTTCCCTGTGCATAAGCAGCCCTTCTTTCCCCCATGCTTGTTCTCTCCAAAGAGTGTATCTACCTCAGGTAAATGTTCAACTCATATGCCTGTCTATTGTTTGGCTGGAAGCCACAGGTGTGGGTTCAATTCCAGACCTGAAGGGCAGCTAGGGGCCATAGTCTCAGTGGTTCCACCAAGCTCTAGTGGACCAGCAAAACTGGTCCTCCCCCCCCCTTTTTTTCCAAATGATTTTGAGTTTTGTTCCACATTGTTCTCCCTCTCTATCCAGGATCTCCTACATAGATCCTCTTCCAAGTGGTTGACAGTAGTAGCCGGGCACCATCTAGTTCTTCTGGTCTCATAGTTGTATAGGTTGCAGATCGGATGGTGTACCAGTTGAGAGGACTAATTGTTTCCATTAATTTTTGGTTTTCTTCATTCTTCTTTGCTCTGGATGAGAAGAGACCCACCATTGCATCTAGATGGCAGCTTACAAGCTTTTAAGATCCCAGTCGCTACTCACCACAGTAGGAGGTGGAACAATGTTTTGTGTAGTATGTTATGCGAATTGAGCTTGATGTCCTCTGCGACTATGGTCCCGAGCCCACAGGTTCAACTACTCAGTCCCTCTGGGTAGCTGACTGTGGCCAAGCAGTAACTACAACCTTGCCCCTTGTCAGTCCCATTATACACCTGGGAATTCAGATCATACACATAAAGTTATTGGACCACTTTCTACCAACCCTATATATGTTCTTGGGTGCACTCTCCACTTCTTATACATACCTAATATTTCAGCCTGTCCACCCATCTATCCACCCATATACCCGTGTTTGCCTTCACTGACCACACTGTACTATATGCACAAAAGGGTTCATCTTTGTTGTCTGTACTTCCCACGTACCTCTCTATGTCTTTCTCTTCCTCAATGCTACTATATTGTTCACTCACATTTGGTACATTGCCTTTATCTTCACCCAAATCAATATTTATCTCTATCTATCTAACAGCGTTCCCTTTCCTCCCTTCCCACCCCTGGTAACCAACAAAGAAAATATCCTTCCATAGATAAACATTTCCTTGACTTTTACAATAACAGACTAATATAATATTTGCCCTTTTGTGATTGACTTATTTCACTCAGCATAATGTCCACCAAGTTCATCCATGTTATGCGGCGTTTTTGAGATTCTACATTATTCTTTAGCTTTGCATAGTATTCCATTGTGTGTATGCACCATAGTTTGGATATCCATTCCTCAGTTGATTGACATCTAGGTTGTTTCCATGCTTTGGCTATTGTAAATAGTGCTGTGATGAACATGGGTGTGCATATGTCCGTTCCTGTCATGGCTCTCACTTCTTTAGGATGTATATCTAGTAATGGAATAGTTGGGTCAAATGATATTTCTAGTTCCAACTTTTGAAGGAATCACCATACTGCTTTCCATAATGGTTGTACCATTTTACAATCCCACCAGTAGTATATGAGAGTCCCAATCTCTCCACAACCTCACCAGCATTCGTTATTTTCTGTCTTGTTGAACTTTGCTACTAGTGCTGGAGCAAGATGGTATCTCATTGTTGTTTTGATTTGCATCTCTCTAATAGCTAATGATCTTGAGTATTTCTTCATATGTTTGTTGGTCACTTGAATATCATTCTTGGTGAAGTGTCTATTCATGTCTTCTGCCCATTTTTTAATTGAATTGTTTGTCTTTTTGTTATTGAGGTGTTGCAGTTTTCTATAGGGACTTATATTACTTCATAATAATGGATTTTTTCTGAAGATAGTCTTCCAAAAATATTTAAATTTTGTTAATTCATTCTCCTTTCTAAGACAGAATTTTGACATACATGTCAGTTTATGGTTCACATTAGTTCATATTATGTTACCCAATCAAGATCAACACTTGTGTCTTAGTTCTGCTGCTATTAACAGAAATACCACAAGTGGATGCTTCAACAAACAGAAATTTATTCTCTCACAGTTTGTTGTTGTTGTTGTTATGTGCCATTGAGTTGGACCTGACTCATAGTGACCCCTCCTTGGTTTCTGATGCGGTATCACTACAGAAGTAGATTGCCCAATTTTCCTTCCAAGGAGAGTAGCTGGTGGGTTTGAACCACCAGCCTTCTGGTTAGCAATCAAGTGGGTTAGCCACCATGTTATTAGAGTTCCCTCTCACAGTTTAGGAGCCTAGAAGTCCAAGTTCAGAGAGCCAGTGCTAGGGGCTGGGTGGAGGCCCACTGACCCTCGGGTTCAGCTCTGCCTATTTTACAGGACGACTGGAACAAGCTGGAAGCTTCTTTTGACTCATGCAGCTACTGGCTGCTGAGGCTGATGAATCCAAGATACCCAGGTAAAATAGCATATTATTGGCTCACAGGCTATGCAGACAGCAATCTCAAGATTGGCGGGCAACGTGGCAGGCCACTGATTTAATTCTAGGAATTGGAGATGAAGACTGAACCAAATGCAAAATCCTTTCTATACATACTGGAAGCAGGCCACACCCCAAAGGCAACTTTCTTTCAAGTGGTTAACTGCCCATAGCAGATTACACCATGGAAGTGATCACACCATGTTCACTTTTCCATTGGGCATAATTACATCCAGCTGCCAGCCACTCAGAATCATGGCCCAGTCAAACTGACACACAATCTTAAGCACCACAACTTGAAAACACATATATCTACCCTACAATATTTCAATCTCACTCCTTCCCTAATTGGTAAATATTTGTGACTTTCCATTAGTTCTTGGTAGGCTTTCGCTTTCATACAAAATTTGGTAAAACCTTTATGCTCACACTTGCTAGCTGTTTGTCCTTGGGTAAACTACTTAATTTTTCTAAGCCTCAAATATAAAAGTAAATGAGATGCAATTTGTAAAAATGCTCAGCACGTTGATGCCAACATCACAAGCTCTCAGGAAGTAGTAATTTTTGCTATGATGTGTTGTTTTTTATTTATTTAAGATATTTTTTCTTTCTGAATCAATTTTTAAAAATAGCATCAAGATGAACTTCCTTAAAGGAAAAATAGCAAAATTATAGTATGAATAAACTAACTCTCTCTGAACCTAGTTTGCTCCAACTTATATCTTTAAAAAGTCTTAATGGCATACTTTCCACCAGAAGACATATTGTCTGCCCTGTAATAAAAACTCATAAAAGAAAAGAACAGATAAAAATGATGATAAGGAAAGCTATCTTTACTGACTGATAAAAAGCAGCCATTTGGAGTCCTATGAACATTTTAAAGAACTTTGTATCTGAATGTTAAATTCCAAACTATTTTCAGTCATTAAATTCAGAGTATGTCAAAGATAAAGATTTCAATTTCACCAGCATGTTCAGTGACTAAAATTCATTTAGATACTGGATTTTCTGTTTATTTGGTTCTATGCCACTAACTTAAAGGTCAGTAAACTCAAAATTTGATGCTTTCACCTGAAAAAAAGAAGAAAGAAACTACCTTAACTAATAAAATACTTATTTTGAACTACACTTTTCTAGATTAGGAGGTCATAGAAAGGGCAAAGGGGTGTCAAAATGCTAACTAAAGATTATCCAACTAAAATCACCAAATATTTATTGGGTTCCTGCTATATATAAAGCCCTGAACTGTGAGAAATTGGAGATCCAAAGATGTGCAAGACACAGTTCCTAACTTCAAGAACTACGGTGCTATACAGGGAGACGAATTAGATCTGATGTCTACAAACAGAGATTCTGAGACCTAGGATTATGGAATGTTGGGAAAATATTTAGACCATGTAGCAAATCAAGATTGGATCATTAAGTACATGCAGACATATGGTTGAGATGTGATTGAGATGTAGGTTGAGTCAGAGTGTGGAAGGCTAAGCTGATGATTTCTTAACTTTTAAACCATCTTAGAGAGCTCTGCTTCCAGTGGGATAGGGTAGGCCATGGCAGAGATGCAAGCCTTCCTAGAAAATCTAGAAAAGCCAGATAAAATACAGAAAACAACTCTTTGAAGACAACGAAGAATTACTAAGGCAATGATAAATAGAAAGCTAAGATGAAAAAGAGAGAATAAACCTAGAGGGTTGAGTTGCTTTCTATAATCATTCTTATCCTAGTGGTGCATGCATATTCTGGGCATGGCAGGAAATTGAATATTTAAGTTAAAGTTTGGTGGAAATTTTTGTGGAATGTCACTGGGAGTGGATGGAGGGAGAGCAGAGATTTTGGTAGAGACTTAGGGGACTTCAAACCCAGAACCTGTGTTCCCTTAGGGATTTTTTCAAATTCTGGGGATGAGTAGGGTGTGAGACCAAAAATGTCAGCAGAACGCATCTGAAAAGTAAAGTAGAACGGTAATTTTCTCATAAGACAATGGTTAGAATGTAGGACACACCAGAGGGGGGCATCTGCAAAATATGTCTTGTTCTAGACTGAAGATGCTAGAGGGTCATTGTCAAACAAGACACAGACAGAACAGCACCAGGGCTTCAACCTAGCTCCAACTCAGTACAGTTCCTGCTGCCTACTAATTACTGTATCTCTGTTTTGTTTAGGGAATAAAAGGGAAATATTGCCCTGACAATTTTCCTAAAAGTTGATTCTGCTAATTCGATTTGTTCTCTCTTGGCTTCTGGTTTCTCTGGAATGATTGCTTCATTTGCAGAGATCTCTTCCAGCCTTTAGTGAGCAACATTTTCTCACATGTCAAACTAATTGTGCTTAGAGTTAAATTCTCTAACCACTTTTGTCTACTAAATTTTGAATTTACAATTATTTTTCCTTTATGTGATGCATCTATTCATTTATTTTTTCAAATATCTTTTTAGTCCTTTTTGGAATTTTTGTCAAGATACAAGTAGATACATAGGCTCTTAACATCCTAAGATATGGGTGTTTTTGTTTGTTAGTTACTACTGAGTCTGTTCCAGAGATTAGAAGCTGTTCATTCAGGTTTCACCCCCTGCTGGGAATTTACACTTCCACTCCAGATACAGAGTCAGAATCTACATTTTAACAATATTCCAAAAGAATCACCTGTGAATCTGATTAAATAGATTATCACATACATTATCATTCAGTATATCTGGAGTAGAATGCAAATTCTCAACAGGGGGTTGAACTGGAATGAACCGGTTTTAAGCTCTGATTCCAACTCAGAGCAATCCCATATGTGCAGAGTAGAACTGCTCCATAGAGTTTTCAGGGCTGTGGTCTTTCTGCTCTCCAACCCTGTCTTCCAAGATGCCTCTCGGTTGCTTGAACTACCAATTTCACTGCCGTGGAGTTAGATCTGACTCATAGCGACCCCTCCTTGGGTTTCGCAGGCGGTATCACTATGGAAGTAGATTGCCCAATCTTCCTTCTGAGGGGCAGCTGGTGGGTTTCAACTACCAGCTTTCTAGTTAGTAGTCAAATGCCTTAGGCACTATACCACCAGAGCTCCCGCTAGTAGTATGTCGTCATTGCTATGTGCCGTGGAGTCGGCTCCGACTCATAGCGACCCCTCCTTGGGTTTACGAGGCAGTATCTCTACAGAAGTAGATTACCCAATATTCCTTCCGAGGAGTGGCTGGTGGGTTTGAACCGCCAGCCTTCTGGTTAGCAGTCAAGTGCCTTTAGGCACACTAGTAGTATAGACAGCACTAAATCATTTGTGGCACTGAGAAATTCCTAACACACTACAGTGAGGAGACACATTGCTCTGGTTGTACTCCATTTTAAATTTTTTCTATTAGACCTCCAGATGTATCCTATTCCCAATTTATCCACAAGTTTCTTACTCTGTGTTGCATTGGGAAGACCCATGTAAAGCACACCTCCCAGGGTGCAGGTCACTCAGTATCTCTCACATTGACTCCAGGCTTATTCACTTAATTTGCTTTGCTCAGTGGGGTATTAGTAAACATGATTCAAGCAGAGGTTCTATATGTTTCCAAATTGGAGCTTATCCTCTTGAAATGCTCCTTCTTATAACACATCAGTGCTGTTGCAAAGTGGCCCAAGTTAGCCTACTGGACAGAGAGGTCATGAGGAGAGGCCCTGGAGGATGACATACCATAGAGAAAGTATGTGTAGATGGGCACAGTAGCTTTTCACCTGAGCTCCAGATAAATGCAGCCACATGAGTGACCCCAGTCAAAATCATGAGTAACAGAACATCTGCCCTGTCAACCCATGGAAGCCCAAGAAACAGTAAATCACTGTTTAAACCCATTAAATTTTGGGGTATTTTGTTATGCAGGAATAAATAACCAAAAAGTGTACAAAGGGGAGCTCTGTACCCAGAAAAATTGGACAACTCACATTGGCCCTAATCTCATTTTCGCTTTGCCTCCTTTGTGGTTTGTTCATGTTTTCACTTCCTTCTGGAATGTGTAGGCTTGTCCGCCTACTGAAATCCAACAACACATCCTTCAAGATGTTGAGATATTAAGTATTGAGCAAAGTGATAAAGGTATTCTGTATTTCTAATATGTCTCAGCTTATATTTCTTTACTTCTTACCAAGCAGAAAATCTCTCAGGATTTATGGTTCTCTCTATTTTCATTAACCAGCTGGAACTACAACACTGTATCATTATTTTAAGCCTAAGCAATTGTAAACTGTCCACATGCCAAGAAAACTGCTATTGTAGGTGATTGAAGCTGTTTCAGGAGTCCATTTCCTTCCTCAGCTTCCTGGATCTTGAAATAAGTGGGAAAATGGACCCACTGATACCAATTACAGTAACTGTTTATTGGATGATGCTTGCTGCAATGTATTAAGGCTTTTATGTATGTAATCCAGGTATCTCAGACCCCAGCACTCTGTGGCTACGTAGTAGCCACCATGTTGTTCTTCTGTTGTCTATTTCCACACAATTATTCCTGTGTTCACAAATACACTTCATTAAATCTCATAGTATCATTTGTCATCATGAACATTCTATTTTAATCTACTCCAGATGTGTGATCTGATTCTCCCAAAGTTTCGGATTCTTTGGTTTGGGAGTTGGAGTGTTGCTGGGAAATCCAGCCTCTTACTTAGTTTTTTTTTTTTTTTTTTTCAGCCATGCTTTCTTCCTGGGTCCTGAAACAGGTCCACTTGTTCAGAGAGTCTCATGTTGTTGAGTCAGTTCCAACTCATAACAACCTTATGTACAATAGAGCAAAACAGTGCCTAATCCTGCACCATCCTCACAACTGTGGCTATGCTTGAGCCCATTGTAGTCACTGTGTCAACTCATCCCATCAAGGGTCTTCCTCTTTTTCACTGATTCTCTACTTATCAAGCATGATGTCTTTCTCCAGGGACTGGTCCCTCCTGATTATATGACCAAAATACAAGAGACACAGTCTCACCATCTTCACTTCTAAGAAGCAGTCTGGCTGTACTTTTTCCAAGACAGAGTTGTTTCTTCTGGCAGTCCATGGTATACTCAATCTTCTTTGCCAACACAACAATTCTAAGGCATCAATTCTTCTTAGGTTTTCTTTATTCATTGCCCAGCTTTTGCATGCATATGAGGAAATTGAAAATATCATGGCTTGAATCAGGGGCGTTTCAGTCCTTCAAGTGACATCTTTTCTCTTTTCAACACTTTAAAGAAGTTATTCTCAGTAAATTTGCCCAATGCAACAATACATCATTTGATTTCTTGACTGCAGCTTCCATGTGCATTGATAATGGATCCAAGTAAAATGAAGTCCTTGCCAACTTCGGTCTTTTCCCTGCTTATCATGATGTTGTTTATTGGTCCAGCTGTGTGGATTTTTGTTTTCTTTATGTTGAAGTGTAATCCATACTGAAGAGAGTCTCATAAATAATAATAAACATAGTAATAATAATAATATTTATTGATCATTGGCCAAGCATTTTATTATTTATGCACAGTTTTTATGTAATATCCTCAGCAACTCTATGAGATAGTACAATTATTATCACCAGTTTTTAGATGGGAAAGCAGAGAAGCCAAACCCAAGGTCAAATACATTTTCAAGAAATTACTTCAGCTTCTGTTCATTCTAATCATAAGAGCACAAATCCAGTACAAGAAGCTTAATGCGTGTCAAGTCTTGTTGAATTTGTACACCCAGATCTAATTGCCACCAGTCACCTTCAACACATCCTAATCCAACCTCCCAGTTTTGCAAATAAAGATCCCCTCATTATCAGAGAATTAAAATAGATATGGAGGGTAGGAGGACATGGAGTAACCATCTGTGTTAAGAATATCTGTATCTTCATCATTCAGACAAGAAATGGGCCATTACACTTATAAATCAAACCAAACCAGACCCACTGCCATCGAGTTGATTCTGACTCATAACAACCCTGTTGGGTTGCTGGGGAAAATATGGAAGTAGAATGCCCTGCCTTCCTTCTGTCCTCCTTCCACTGGTGGGTTTGAGTATAGCAGTATAGTAGTATAGAGAGTAGTAAACTTCTGGTTAGCAGTCAAATGCCTTAGGCACTGTGCCACCAGAGCTCCTCATTACACTTATAGCACCTCATTACTCTAAACAAACAAACAACTGTATGAGATGACCACTATTGTTTCTATCTCACAGCCAAGAAAGTGTTAAACAAGCCGCCCAAGCTCACACAGATATTGTGTGTTCAGTAGTGGAGTGATTAGGAGTGGAGACTGAGTTCATCATTAGTGTATCATATCTCCTAGAGAAGGCATTATATAACAGAAAAAACAATATTTACATACACTTGGAATCTCTCATATTTATTTCCTAAGAAACTTTATGTTTCCTGTTATCAGTTTGAATGGAGGGGGCTTTCAATATCTAGAGATATGTATTGACACTTTCAAGATGTATATAAAGGAAATGTAGATATGGACAAGTAACTATTTAAATCAATCAGCAAAAGTGAATCAATAAAAAAATTCATTTCATAGTTATGTTCCAACATTGGTTTTATAACTTCGGGTTCTAGCAGGAAATGGGAAGAATAGCATATTCTCATATTTCTCCCCTCTGACTTAGAAGTCCATCCATCCCCAGAAACAAATGCTGTAATCAATTTCTTCAGTAAATGCTATGGTAGCTGTTGCTTACTTTTCATACTAAAATATTTTCTAATTCAAGTAATACTTTACTCTCTCTAAGGAGAACAGGCTTAATTTATATTATATACTTATAAAAGAACATCTTAACTTTTCAAAATGAAAATTAGTGAGGAAGGAAATAAATTAGTATGAAAGAGAATGTATTTACTGAACCTGATATATTTATGAAAGAGGTCTATGGTACAATACATAATTATGAAATTAAGTTTTACTTGAATTTATAAATGTTTTATATGTTAGTGCAATTCATATAAAATTGAGTCCTAGAGTGTGTAATACAACGTAGCAGGTAAGACTTTATGCTATCTCCCAACCAAATGAAGAAATAAATAGATGGAGAGGAAAAAGATGAAAACAATCTGGCTATATTATTATTATTATTATTTGGTTTATATCTATTTGATACCTTTAAATTTTATTCATTGAAAGTATTCTTTCTTATGCTAGTATGTCTTCTTTAATATACTAGGCTGGTATTGAAAATCTGCTCATTTAGCTATGTTTCTCAACATCATACAAATTATGCATATTTCAGATGAGGATACAAGCATCATTTCATTTCTTCTTTCCTTCCTTCCTTTTTTTTCTTTTTGCCAGGAGGAAAATTCTTTGTAGTAATTAATAATAATTCTGAGTCATATAGAAACACATGCACTATTTTGCCAATAAAGTTTAATTCAAGCATGTGGGTCAACATTTGGATAGAAAAACCTGACCCTGGTTTCTTTTGACCCCGAAATACATGTTTGTGACCAGTAGTCAGTTTCATTGCATAATAATTGTTTTGCTAAAGCATTAAATAAAGTTATTAAGTATCTTCTATTAAAAAATAGATCATAAATAGCAATCAAAAACTTCAAGGAAACATCTATTATAGTTGCTGAAAAAATCAACTATGTTGAAAAGAAATGTACAGTAAAGAGAGTTCTCTTTGCATTTTACATTTGTTTTAGTTGAAATTATGATAAAACCTATTCCAGTGCATGTTTGTAGGAAGTCAATGCAAAATATTATGTTGATCATTTTGGTTAAATATTAAGTTGTCATAGCATTATCTGATCTTATTCTTTTCAAACTTGAAACTACTGCAAATATATTCTCAATATTTTTAGGACAATTTCTAAGGGAGAGAAAACAAAGAAATTCTTGAGCCAAAAGATACCGTTACTGAAGTTTCATTTCAGGAAACTATGAAAAAGTCACCATTTTTATTATGTCTTTACTTAGTCTACTTTTTATTAAGAACATTTGACTCTCCCAAATTATTGATGTCATGGACATGTCTTGAACATTGATATTTTGGGGATATTACTTGTGGTATTTCTGTTATAGCAGCACTAGATATAACTAAGACAGTAACTTTACTATAATAAAATATATTTTTTATATTCGTATTTGCCTGTCTTTTCTCTGTATAATAATTTTGGTTTCATTGAGATAATGACATAGATAAGGAATAGAGCTGACTGTATTTGTAGCATTTAAAATCCTGAAATGTGTATCAGTTAGATCTTCCATGTTAACAGATTTCAAAGAAACCTGAGGAAACTGGTAGACTGAATCACTGATAAAGTCCCATATAAATCAGTGTATTCTGCCTTGCCACATGTAACAGATGAAAGGTAGCTTCTACTTCAAACTAACAGTTTAGGTCAGTGGCAGTTACTCCATCACTAGTCACATTAGGAAATAGAAGAAAGCAAAAAAATCACGTAAATTGGCAAGTGGCTTTCAAAGTGAATAGTTTCCTGTTCTACACAGATAAGACAGATGCTGTTTGAATTTCAAGTGTCTAAGTGGAAGAAAAAGTTCCATATAACCATAATGTGTGGCTACTCAGCCAGCATCAAAACTCATTCCTGAGATAGTTTCTCCCAATTCAAAGCCTGAGGCAATGTGAAATCTTAAATCCCTCATCTTGCAAATAGCAGTCTAGCTGAAGCAAAACGAAGACTACTATACTCATCTGAGGCTCTCAGCAGGGGATTTTCTTACATCTAATTTCTATTACTCCTTTTACTTTATTTCCCACTATTATTTTTCATTGTCTTCTAATTTGTCTTCTCCCTTCCATTAAAATGAGTTGGTACTTTTAAAAAGTACTGTTGTTGTTGCTGTTATGTGCCATGGAGTAGGACTTGATTCATAGCGACCCCTCCTTGGGTTTCCAAGGCAGTATCACTAAAGAAGTAGATTGCCCAACCTTCCTTCTGAGGAGTGACTGGTGGCGCCAGGTTTCTGGTTAGCAGTTAAGTGCCTTAGGCACTACCCCAGGAGAGTTTAGTGTTTCTAGAAAAAAGTGTTTCTAAAAAAAAAGTCCCCCCGCAAATACCCAATGAAAAAGTAAAAACTAATTCAAACACTCTAATTTTCTCCATTTGGCATGTAAAAAGATAATTCCTGTGCTAAGGATTTTCAATAGTCACAAAAGTTATTAACTCAGTATCCATGAAAGAGCTTCAATAGATTGTGAATTGAGGAACGATTAAGTTAAATTATCCATTTGTAAATTTGTGTATTTTCTGAGTAGAGTGTCCAAAGGTTATAAAATACATCTGTGAAACATAAGTAGTTAAGAAACACACATTATTGTATTTTGTTCTGTCAGCACTTTATTTTTATAACATATACGCCAAGCATTTCCAGCATTCTTCTTCAGCTAAATGTAATGTTAGATTTCATTTGTTTGTAATCAGAATAAGAAAAATATAAAAATTAAAGCATATTTAAAAGTAAAAAAGCACTAGGTTTTCTTTTTTTCTCTGATACAATAGACAGAGAACAATTAAAAAAGCCTGACTAAAAAAGACATCTGCTTGAAAATATTACAGAGCTGCCAATATCCAGAAACTGAGAAGAAAAGTTCCAGAGATAGAGAAGGGGGGGGGCGATGTCATAGAGGTAAGCTCAAAATTTTGCATACTAATTTTCCCCTCCAGGTGTTTCCCTCCTCTTAGCTTGGAACAAAAAATTGAAGAGTCTGGGCAGAGAAAGGCAACTAAAACGTCTAGAGGCCAGTAGGGTTTCGGAAATGTCACAGTGTCATGGAGGAAAACAATGGAGTTCAACATGCCAATGCAGCTACTTTTTCAGGCCAAGATCACGAGAAAAGGGAGGCACATGGAAGAAAGATTAATATTATTTATTAGTTTTTGCATCAATAATTTGTTCTTATTCTCAAACTATGCTAGGAAAAAAAAAGACTGCAAAGCCATGTAATAAGTGCCTAAAAAGTTAAACAAAGTTTTGATGTTTTACAGTACTAAGGAGAGAGTAAATAGATTTCAAGACCAAAGAAAAAGACTGAAACCTCACTGAAGACAGCTTAATCAATAATTGTGTTGAGGTAATCTGCTTTCTGCTGCCTGCTATAAGATCAGGTAAATCCTTTCTGAAGGAAGATAACATCATTTATAAACTATGATTTTTCTAACAGAATGTCCACCTTTCAATAAACTATAAAGGCATACCAAAAAAAAAGAAAGAAAGAAAAAATTGACAATAGAAATAGACATAAAGTAGAGCTAGGTCTTTGAGTTATCAAATTGAAATTCAAATGAAATATTTTATTACAAAATTCAAAAGAGAATTGGAATCTATATAAAAGAATTACAGGGAAATTACAAAACTTAAAAACAGATTAATTGAATTTAAGAACTTAAACACATGATTGGATAGAATGAAGAGAGGTTTACTGAACTCAAAATATAGATCAGTAGGAAATATTCATAATGAAGAACAGATAACAGAAACAGCGGGAGAGGAGAAAAATGTATAGGAGACATATGAAGCCCTCTAAGTGTGTTTATTATTTATATAACTGAGGCTTAGGAAAGGGGAGAGAGAAAATAGCACAGAAGTAATATTTGGAAAGATAATAGTTGAGATTTCTTCCAAAATTTACAAAAGATGCCAAAGCACAAATTCAAGAAATTCTACAAATGTAAAAAGATATTAATGCAAAGAAAAGCATACCTAAGAATATGGGAGTGAAAATACTGAAAAACAAAGAGAAAGTTTTAAAATAAGCTAAAGGAAAAAAAAATGAAAGTACTTGTAAGGGCTCATTTTTAAAATTATAGCTGACTTCTCAACAGAAACAATGGAAACCAAAAGCAATGGAGTAGTTTCTTTAAAGTGTTGAAAGAAAATAATTACCACTCTAGAACTCAATGTATAGGGAAAATATTATACAGCAATAAAGGAAAAAAAAAAAAAATTCTCTGGACATAACTCTCCCAAAAAAACTCAAAGAATTTGTCACCATCAGTCAACACAAAAAGTGATACTTAGAGGAATTTTTTACGCATAAGAAAAATTTTCACAAACAGAACCATAGTAAGGAAAGTAATAAGAAAAGACAGTAAAGGGTCAGTATTTTATAGGCAATGGAAGTAATTTTGAGTGTTTAAATATAGTCACATAAGGGATCAAAATATGTGTGGACTGAAACACATGATGCATTAAAAAAAAAAAAAAAAAAAATCACACTTCATGAAGGAAGGCTTATTCCAAGAATCAAATGGTGGTTTAACATTCAAATATTTATCATTGTACTTGGCCAAATAAATAAGATAAAGAGGTAAATTATATAATATTTATCCAAATTTATGATAAAAATCTAAACAAACAAAAGACTAGATGGCAAAAATATATGATATAACTAAGAATGTTTGGGAGTTCTGGTGGCATAGTGCCTAAGGCATTTGACCACTAACCAGAAGG
>NW_006921588.1:34825678-34831889 GCF_000298275.1 Orycteropus afer afer
GATAGATAGATAGATAGATAGATAGATAGATAGATAGATAGTCATAATAAATGTCTATGTTACTGGTTTATGTATGTACTGTACCATACTTTCTATTACTATTTAATGTGATGTTACCCTACTTACAAATCAAAAGTATACCATATAACAGTGTATACTTCAATTCATAGGCAACAGCATCTAATCTAATGCACATCCCTTCAGTAGCAACTATTTCTCTGTTTAATTTTCTTTCAGAAATATTACCATGAAGTGCATCATGTGTCCAAAATGCATCAAAACCAGTGTTAGTGATAGCAGCACAAAAGGTAAAGGAGAAGTATCAATGTGGAAGTGAAACAAAACGTTAGTAAACAACACAAAGGTGGAAAAGCATTGAATGCTATTGCTTGCAACTTAGGCATGACTGTTTGCCAAGTATATAATATGGTATTCACATAATGTCCAAAACATAAAGTGTTCTATTTCACGGAATGTATTGTGGATATTAAGAGAAAACCATACCTACAGCTAAAACCATCTTGGCATAGCCATAAACTAATGAGAATAGAGGCATGGAAAATCATGAAACTGATGTTGCTGTTATTGTTGTTGTTAGGTGCCATTGAGTTGGTTCAGACTCATAGCAACCCTATGTACAATATAGAACAAAACACTGCCCAGTCTTGTGCCAGCCTCACAGTCCTTCTTATGCCTGAGCCCATTGTTGCAGCCACTGTTTCAATCCATCTCATTCCTCAAGGGCCTTCTACTTTTTCACTGACCCTCCACATTACCGAGCATCACATTCTTATCCAGGCAATGGTCCCTTCTGACAACATGACCAAAGTAGGTTAGACAAAGTCTGACCGTTCTCACTTCCAAGAATTATTCTGGATGAACTGCTTTCAGAACAGATTTGTTCGTTCTTCTGGCAGTCCATGGCACTTTCAGTATTCTTCACCAACACCACAACTCAAAAGCAACAACTCTTCTTCGGTATTCCTTATTCATGGTCCAGCTTTCACAGGCATATGAAGTGATTGAAAATACTATTGGGTTAGGCGTGCCTTAGTATTCAAGATGTCTTTGCTCTTCAGCACTTGAAAGAGGTCTTTTGCAGCAGATTTGCCCAAAGCAATACGTCTTCTGATGTCTTGACTGCTGTTTCCATTGTGTTGATTATGGAACAAAGTAATGTGAAGAAGTCTTTGGCAACTTCAATCTCTTCTCCATTTATTGTGGTGTTTCTTACTGGTCCAATTGTGAGGATTTTCATTTTCTTTATGTTGAGGTGTAATCCATACGACAGACTGTAGTCTTTAATCTTCGTCAGTAACTGCTTCGAGTCATCCTCACTTTCAGCAAGCAAAGTTGTATCATCAGCATATCACAGGTTGTTAATGAGTCTTCCTCCAATCTTGATACCAAGTTTTTCTTCATATAGTCCAGCTTCTTGGATTATTTGCTCAGCATACAGATTATTTAAGTATGGTGAAAGGATACGACCCTGAATCACTCCCTTCCAGATTTTAAACCATTGAGTATCTCCTTGTTTTGTTTGAATGACAGTCTCCTAGCCTATATACAGGTTCCTCATGAGCACAATTAAGTGTTTGGAATTCCCATTCTTCTCAATGTTATCCATAATTAGTTATGATCCATGCAGTCAAGTGCTTTTGCATAGTCAATGAAACACAAATAAACATTTTTCTTGTATTCTTTGCTTTCAGTTAAGATCCATCTGACATCAGCAATGATATCTTTCATTCCATGCCCTCTTCTGAATCCAGCTTGCATTTCAGGAAGTTCCCTGTCAATATACTGCTGCAACTGTTTTTGAATTATCTTCAGCAAGATTTTACTTGTGTGTGATATTAATGATATTATTTGATAACTTCCACATTGTATGTGATCACCTTTCTTTGGAGTGGGTACAAATATGGATCTCTTCCAGTTTGTTGGCCAGGTAGCTGTCTTCCAAATCTCTTGGCATGGACAAGTGAGTGCTTTCTGTGGAGCATCTGTTTGTTAAAACATCTCAATGGTATTCCATCAATTCCTGAAACCTTGTTTTTCACCAATTCCTTCAGTGCAGCTTCAACTTCTTCTTTCAATACTATTGGTTCTTGATCATATGCCATCTCCTGAAATGGATGAACATCAACCAATTCTTCTTGGTACACTGACGGTGTCTTCCCTCCATCTTCTTTTGATGTTTCCTGCATCATTCAATATTTTGCCCATAACATCATTCAATATTGCAACTCGAGGTTTGAATTTTTTTCTTTCAACTTGAAAAGCGCTGAGCATGTTCTTCCCTTTTGATTTTCTAACTCCAGGTTTTTGCACATTTCATTATAATAATTGACTTTTTCTTCTTGAGCTGCTATTTGAAATCTTCTGCTCAACTCTTTTATCTTGCCATTTCTTTTGTTTGCTTTAGCTAGTCTTCATTCAAAAGCAAGTTCTGGAGTCTCTTCTGACATCTATTTTGTTCTTTTCTTCTTTTCCTGTCTTTTTAATGACTTTTTACTTTCTTTATGATTTTCTTGATGTCATCCAACAATTGCTCTGGCTTTTGATCATTGGTTTTCAAAACATCAAATGTATTCTTTAGATGGTCTCTAAATTCAGTAGGAATATAATCAAGGTCATATTGTGGCTCTTATAGACTTGTTTTAATTGAGTTTCTCCGTCACCTCTTTCCTCAGATGTAATCCATCTGATTCTTGTGTATTCCATCTGGTGAAGTCCACATGTATAGCCACTGTTCATGCTGTTGAAATAAGGTATTTGCAATGAATAAGTCGTTGGTCTTGCAAAATTCTACCATGTGATCTTCAGCATCATTTTGATCACCTAGGCTGTGCTTTACAACTGCTGGTGATTTTTCTTTGTTTCCAACTTTTGCACTCTAATGACCAGTAATAATCAGCACATCTTGATGGCATATTTGGTCAATTTCAGACTGCAGAGGTTGGTAAAAACCTTCAATTTCCTCATTTTTGGCTTTGGTGGTTGATGCATAAATTTGAATAATAGTACCATTAACTGGTCTTCCTTGTAGGCATACCGATATTATCCTATCACTGACAGCATTGTACTTCAGGATAGATCTTGAAACATCCTTTGTAATGATGAATGCCATGCCATTCCTCTTCAATTTGTCATTCCCAGCATAGTAGATCATATGGTTGTCTGATTCCAAATAGCCCAAACCAGTCCATTTCAGCTCACTAATGCCTAGGATTTTGATCTTTATGGGTTCTATTTCATTTTTGACAACTTCCAATTTTCCTAGATTCGTATTTTATACATTCCATGTTCCAATTATTAATGGATGTTTGCAGTTGTTTCATCCCGTTTTGAGTCATGTGATATCAATAAATGGAGGTCCCAAAAGCTTTACTCCATTCATGTCATTAGGGTCTACACTACTTTAAGGAGGCAGCCCTTACCCAACTATATTTTGACTGTCTTTCTACCTGAGGGGCCTGTCTTCTGGCACTATATAGGCAATGTTTCAGAGCTATTCACAAAGTTTCCCAGTAATATATCAGACAGTGTTTCACTGCTATTCATAAGGTTTTCACTAGCCAAGTTTTTGAGAAGTGGATGGTCTCTTCCTTCTTCCAAGTCTTTCTTAGTCTGGAAGCTCTATTGAAACCTGCTCACCCTGGGTGACCCTGCTGGGATTTGAAATACCTGTGAGATAGCCTCCAGACTCACAGCAACACGCAAGACACCATATTATGACAAACTGACAGATGAGATTAGAACTGATATCAATCATAAGTAAGTTGTGCAGTTATATTGCAACCAGTCATCATCAGTCCATAATAATATCTGATAGGACAGATCTCCTCTATTTTAAAATAAGTTTAGGTATTGTTGTTGTTGTTTTTGTTGTTGTTGTTATGTGCTGTTGAGTTGGACCTGACTCATAGTGACCCCTCCTTGGGTTTCTGAGGCAGTATCACTACGGAAATAGATTGCTCAACCTTCCTTCCAAGGAGTGGCTGGCGGGTTTGAACCGTCAGCCTTCTGGTTAGCAGTCAACTTTTAATTCTCCAGGTTTTGCTACCATTACTGAACATGGTGCTCAGAGATTCTATACTCACTGCCATCAAGTTGATTCTGACTCATAGTGACCCTTCCTTGGGTTTCTGAGGTGCTATCTCTATAGAAGTAGATTGCACAGTCTTCCTTCTGAGGAGTGGCTGGTGGGTTAGAACTGCCAGCATTCTGTTTATCAGTCAAATGCTTTTTACTTATATTGTAGAAGTTATTCTCAATTTATATTTGTATTTTAATTTTGTATTAATTATTCTTTTTACATGAAAAGTTCTGATGTCATTTAGTGTTGCTTCAGGAACTCAAAATACTGCTATCTTACCCTTTACAAGTTTATACATTCCTAGTCTATGATCCAAAGAATATCATCTTTTAATACTGGATAGTAGGTGTTAAGTGTGTGTGTTTTCTAGGAGAAAAAAGTAAAGGATTAAAAAAGTTATAATAAAAACCTTGACTGATATTTTGGAGCAGCTTTGGAAATGTTCTCAAATATTGCAAATTGCAGTGGTGGTTGTTAATATATTAGAGTGTGATTAAATTATTAACATTTTTATCTTATACTTTGATTTGTAATTTTCTAAGGATACTAAGTTGCAAACCTATAAAAGCATTAATATGATGAAATAGAAAATAAATAAATATGATGACTAACTATGAAAATTGACACTGATTTTACAGATTTATTTATTCATATAATTATTTAAATTATCCCTACTATGTCAGATGTTTTGAAAGAAAAATTTCCTATAAACTTGTAAAAATACTTTTTTTTAAAGGAAATGGAGCTTGAAATTAGTATTGCCAAAGGTAAGAGCTTTAATAATGTTCAGAATTTATATTAATCAGTTCTACAAGTATAACAATGTAATTAAGCTAGTATCTTCCATTGAGGAACAGGGAAATCTGAATAGAATGAGTAAATAATTATATCACCATAAAACTTTTCTAGTGGAAATTATATTAGCTTTTAGAAGTTATTGACAAAGGAACTACATATGAAATAGAGCAATAAATAATGATTTGCCACCTTCTTTGCAGTGGGTTTATTAATTCAAATAAATTTTATAAGTACTCTCAATACAACAAGGTAACAGACAAGAATGTACAGCTTATCTAGAATGATAGATGTCAAAATGATTATAAATGAAAATTACCGAGGAAGTTTTAAGCTTAAAAAGTACACATCACCCATTAGCAAATAAAAAATCTTCCAGTATGATTCTAATATGTATCCAGGGTTACAGTCAGGGGCTAGAAGAATTAGAAGGGAACTGGAAGTCTCTTTCACTTGGACCACTGCTGCTAACTTAAGAATCCAAAACCAGAGTTTGAAGATCACTAGACTAGCAAATTGTTTCTGTTGCTGTTAATTGTTAGGTGTTGTCTAGTCATCTCCCAAGCAGACAAACCCATGTAAACAGAACAAACACAGCTTCATCCTGCACCATCCTTACATCTCAAGGCTTGGATTTTTTCTTCATTTTTTTTTTTCAGCTTGAGAAATACTAAGCATGATTTTGGTTTTCTAACTCCAGTTCTTTGTACATTTCAAGATAGTACTTTACTTTGTCTTCTCCAGACTCCTTTTGAAAGCTTCTGTTCTGCTTTTTCACTTCATTCCTTTTTCCATTCACTCTAGCTACTCTACACTCAAGAGCAAATTTCAGAGTCTCTTCTGACATCCATTTGGGTCTTTTTTTTTTCCTTGTCTTTTCAGTTACCTGTTTCTTTCTTCAAGACAACATTGTATCTAATTAACAATAAGTAAAATATATTTTGGAATAAGTAACATTTCAATTTAAAAAAACTAAGTTAAAAAATAAAAAGAAATGTTATTTGGTCTCTTGAACAGAGGAGAGAGTGTGTGTATTAATTACAACATACAGGGATAAAACAAATAATTATAGAAAATAGAAAAGGAAGCCACCTGATATTGACAAAATTTCCTTTGAGATATTTGTTGTTGTTGTTGGGTTTCCGAGGCAGTATCACTATGGAAGTAGATTGCCCCATCTTCCTTCTGAGGAGTGGCTGGTGGTTTTGAACCACCAGCCTTGTGGTTAGCAGTCAAGTGCCTTAGCCACTATGCTACCAGAGCTCCCTTGAGACATATAGACACTTATAAAAGATTTTTTGAATGAATAAATGAAAG
>NW_006921588.1:34831989-34861013 GCF_000298275.1 Orycteropus afer afer
AGATATTTGTTGTTGTTGTTGGGTTTCCGAGGCAGTATCACTATGGAAGTAGATTGCCCCATCTTCCTTCTGAGGAGTGGCTGGTGGTTTTGAACTGCCAGCCTTCTGGTTAGCAGTCAAGTGCCTTAGGCACTACGCTACCAGAGCTCCCTTGAGACATTTTTGAAATATATAATTTAAAAAAATTCAGCTAATAAATTAACAATTTGTATGATCTAGTGTACACCCAGAGAGTCCCTGGGTAGTACATATGATTAAGAGCTGAATTACTAACAGAAATGTTGGCTATTCAATCCATCCATATGTGCCTCGGAAGTGAGGCCTACTAATCTTCTGAAAGGTCAGAGCCTTGAAAATCCTATGGAGTGCACTTCTACTCTCTACACATGGGTTTGCCATGAGTCAAAGTCAGCTCACTGGTTGCTAACAGTAACAACAATATGGTTGAGTATAAGAATATAGGAACTATACATTTCAGAATAAATATGATTCCTGTCTTCAAGAAATCACTAAAATAACTTTTTACTTGTAAAGAATACACGTTCATACTCACATAGACTATATATAATACACTGTGTTTTCTATAATTGTACATATAATATACCATACACAGTCCTAGTGGTATGGTGATTCAGTGGTTAATTGCAAGACAGCTGCTAACTGAAAGACAGTTTGAACCCACCAGCTGCTCAGCTGAGCAAGATGTGGCAATTTACTTCTATAAAGACTTACAGCTTTGGGAACCCAATGGTGGAAGTTCTACTCTGTCCTATAGGGTCACTATGAGCTGAAATTGATTCAGTGGCACATAAAAACATACATACATACACACATATGCATTCTAAAAAGATTACTCTGTGGTCTTTATTTTTTAAAGAAAAAGGATTTAGACTACATTTTTTTTTTTTACAATTGTGAATTATATGTTATTTATTTTTATTATTATTTAAATGTTATATAAGTATATTATTGGCTATTATTTACTCATTGATATCTAGTAACTAAAATAATTTTTAAAAACATCCATTAATGAACTTTTGCCTGAAAATTCCAGTTTCATGAGATAAAAGTAAAGATTTTAGTAATAATTTTAGGTTGACCTATAGGTTTCTCTCTATGGAACAGTTCTATACTGTACTATAGGGTTGCTTCAGGGTTGCTATGAGTTGCAATCAATTCAATGACAGTGATCATAATTTTCTCCATCCCGTGTAGTTCTGTCTTTCCAGTTTCCACTTTGGCTATATGCAACTTCCATGAAAATCTTTAGATTGGTACAAAGGCTCTAATGTAGGCAGAAACAAGCTGATCTGGGGATGTATTTTGATTATGACCTGTTTATGCCTCAAAGAATGAGTGATATTAACATCCACCCTCAAAAAGCTAATAATACATTTGCGAGCCACATGATAAGCTTATTGAAAGCTGGAAAATAAAAACACAGCTTTTAGAAAAGCATCTGGTTACAAATAGAACCATTTACATTAGAAATTCAAATGACCACTATGTTTCTAAGTTTTAATGTATTAATAAAAATGTGATTTTTTTTCTCAGGTGGGGATAGTATAATAACTTTAGGAATTCGTAACCCCTAAAGTATATAACTCATTTCCTGATATTTTGGTCAAATGACTTATTAATAAAAATTCAAAGTTATGGAATTTTTTTTTAAATTAAATTGCTTTAATCAAAGGAAAAATCCTCTGACCACATTGCTACTTCTTAGTTGAAAACAGAGAAAGAAAAAAATGAATGCAAACACTGCAAATCTGAGTTTAAATTCAAGACTGAAAGTCTTAACCCTAGCTGGCTAATTGGGCATGTTTGACATTTACTTTATTGCCTTGTTCTTTTTCTACTTTGATTTTCTACTTTAATGAAGACAAATTTCTTGACAACCACACTGCCCCAGAGAATAGTTTTGTAGCAAAGAGGTCAAGTATCTCTATATTTACATTTCTCCTAAACTCTCACCCTTTTAAATAACATTATCATTCTTTACTCTCTCTATGGTAACTTATTATTTCACCTGCTAACCTTTGTCATTCCTAGTATTATTATTGGGGTCACTCTTCTTCGTAATCACAGTGTACATCTTGCTATTAAAGTACCACTTTTTTTTTTAAATAGTTTGACTATTGGATTTTGTTAACAACAGGGACAGCAAGACACCTTGAGGAGTCGTTTACTTTTTAAATCACTGCAAGCGTTTAAATCACCAAATCATGCCAGGAATTTGCCAATATTTCACTATTTACAGAGAGATGTTAGAGTTTCCTTGGTACCTTATTTTCATTAAAGTGGTATATAGTTTTTCAATATCTAATTTTAGTAGACTTTCTGTTCCCTTGTGTATTTCATTTATTCGTTCAGCAAACACTCAGTCAGGGTTTGCCACATCCCAGAAACTGTCTTAAAAAAAAAAAAAAAAGCCAAATCCATTGCCTTTGAGTCAATTCCAACTCATAGTGACCCTATAGGACAGAGTAGAATTGTCCTAGAGAGTTTCCAAGGCTATAAATCTTCATGGTAGCAGACTGCCTCATCTTTTTCCTGACGAGCAGCTGGTGGATTTGAAATTCCAACTTTTTGATTGGTAGCCGAATGCCTTAACCACTGCACTATGAGAGGTACTAGGAGTGTCTTAGACTGCAGTTACACAAAAAGAAAAGAAACCCTGCCTTTCAGGTGGTCACTTCAAAGACAAAAGACATTTGATATCCATTGCTATCATGAGGTATGGATTAAAGTTTTGCATGCTATGTTACAGAGTCTGGAAGGAAAGTGGGAAAGGAAGTTTTCTCGATGGATATAAACCTGAAGATAAATTTTGAATATCAGTGAATAGCTGTAAGTGATTGGGAAGTGTCCTTCCGGACGGACGTAACAGCCAAGAAAATGCACCTCTCAGATCTCCTACTGTGAGGGGCATTGTTGACTGACAACCCCAGCTACCATTCTCAGCATCTACCACTCCATTCATGCCAAGGCCATACTTCTCTTGGTCTGCTCTAAGCCACACTATTCAGTTTATATGAAACATTAGAGTTTCATTAATGTAAGAAAGATAAAGGAGGACTCTACTCAGTCAATCCAAATGCACAGAAAAATCTTGGATCCACGTGAAGCAACTGTGCCTGAGTATACATTAATATGTTTAATACATAATAAATGAATAAATAAATAAATAAATAACATATGCAGTATCATTTCTGGGATTTCCAGTGACTTTTTGATCTGTAGCAATGACTAACAGTATCACATTAGTTGTACTAAAATGGCTTAAAATTTGTATTTAATAAGTGTAAAAAGTAATGCTATAGATAGTTCATTCATATTTGCATGTGTGTACTTTATATTATTTTAGGAATCTGTGCATAATCAATTTATTTTGTGTATAGTTTCTAATGTGAGTGAGAGTCTTGCTACACTCAGAGAACACCATTGACCAGAAGTATCATCATCACCTGGGAACTTGTTAGAAATGTAGTATCTTAGTCTGTTCCAGAATCAGAACTTGCAGTTTAAGGAGGTTTCAGCTGATTTTTAAGCTCATTAAAGAAGTTCTGGTAGATAGGTTGTTGTTATTAGGTGCCATAGAGTCAGCTCCACCTCGTAGCTACACTGTGTACAGCACAATGAAACACAGCCCAGTCCTGTGCCAGCCTCACAGTCCTTGCTGTGCTTGAGCCCATTGTTGCAACCACTACGTCCATCTCATTGAGGGCCTACCCTTTTTTTGCTGACTCTCTACTTTACCAAGTATGATATCTTTCTCCAGGGAATGGTCCTTTTTGACAATATAACCAAAATAGGTGAGATGAAGTCTGGCCATTCTTGCTTCCAAGGAGCATTCTGGCTGCACTCCTTCTAGGACAGATTTGTTAGTTCTTCTGACAGTCCATGGTACTTTTGAAAGATTCTATAGGCAAAATATTGAATGGTGCAGGAAACATCAAAAGAAGATGGAGAGAATACACAGAGTCACTGTACCAAAAAGAACTGGTTGATCTTCATCCATTTCAGGAGGTGGCATATGATCTAGAACCAGTGGTATTGAAGGAGGAAGTCAAAGCTGCAATGAAGGAATTGGTAAAGAACTAGGCTCCAGGAATTGATGGAATACCCACTGAGATGTTTCAACAAATGGATATCCCACTGGAGGCACACACTTGGTTATGCCAAGAGATTTGAAAGACAGCTACCTGGCCAATTGACTGAGAGAGATCCATATTTGTGCCCATTCCAAAGAGAGTTGATCCCCCAGCATGTGGAAATTATTGAACAATATCATTAATATCGCACACAAGTGAGATCTTACTGAAGATAATTCAAAAATGGTTGCAGCAGTATATTGGCAGAGAACTTCCAGAGGTGCAAGCTGGATTCTGAAAAGGACATGGAACAAGGAATATCATAGCTTCTGTCAGATGGATCTTGGCCCAAAGCAAAGAACACCAATAAGATGTTTACTTGTGTTTTATTGACTATGCAAAGGCATTTGATTGTGTAGATCATAACAAATACTGGATGACATTGAGAAGAATGGCAATTCCAAAACACTTGATTGTGTTCTTGAGGAACCTGTACATTGACCAGGAGGCTGTCATTTGGACAGAACAAGGGGACACTGCATGGTTTAAAATCAAGAAGGGAGTGTGTCAGGGTTCTATCCTTTTCCTGCACTTATTCAATCTGTATGCCGACCAAATAATCCGAGAACCTGGACGATGTGAAGAAGAATGTGGCATCAAGATTGGAGGAAGAATCATTAACAACCTGCGATACGCTGATGACACAACTTTGCTTGCTGAAAGTGAGGATGACTTGAGGCACTTACTGATGAAGATTGAAGAATACAGTCTGTAGTATGGATTACATGTCAATATAAAGAAAACAAAAATCCTCACAAGTGGACCTATAAGCAGCATCACGATAAATGGAGAAAAGTTTGAGGCTAACGAAGAATTCACATTGTTTGGTTCTACAATCGAGGCCAATGGAAGCAGCAGTTAGGACATCAGAGGACATATAGCACTGGGCAAGTCGACTGCAAAGAAACTCTTTCAAGTGCTGAGGAGCAAGGATGTCTCCTCGAGGACTAAGGTGCGCCTGACAAAGCCATGATATTTTCAATGGCCTCATCTCCATGTGAGAGCTGGATGATGAATAAGGAAGCCCAAAGAAGAGTTGATGCTTTTGAGTTGTGGTGCTGGTTAGGAATACTGAAAGTACCATGGACTGCTAAAAGAACTAACAGATCTGTCTCGAGGAAGTGCACCCGAAATGCTCCTTGGAAGAGAGAATGGCTAGACTTCCTCTCACCTACTTTTGTCATGTTGTCAGACGGGACCATTCCCTTGGTAAGGTGGAGGGTCGACGAAAGAGGGCAAGGCCTTCAACGAGATGGATTGACCCAGTGGCTGCAGCGATGGGCTAAGTATAACAAGGATCATGGAGCTGGGGTAGGATCGGGCGGTGTTTCGTTCTGCTGTGCATGGGGTCGCTATGAGTCAGAAACGACTCCACGGCACCTGATAACAACAACAGCAGGAGAAAGAATCAAATTGAGAATGAGCTATTCCTCCTACTATAACTGGTTATTCCTTATGATATATGTGAGGGGGAAAAAAAGAAAAGAAAAAAAAAAAAAAAAACCCTCCCAAATCTTGGAAACATTGATTTAATATATTCAGGAAAAATAAATTGGGAAGAAAAATGAATAGTACTTCATGCTATACATTTGCTTAAAAATCCATGTACTTGGGGATAGATGCATACTGAAAAACTCTAGTGAAAAAAATAGGCAAAGATAAAATAACTGATACAGACATATAAAAGATAATAAAACGGCTTCAGAAATAGATGCACTTATGATGGACATTTTAACTGGGTAGGCAGCTGCTAGATGACTCAGCGCAGAAGCGTTATGGCTGATAAATTTTTCAGTTGAATTGATGTCTTGATGTCAATTTTACCTCCAGGAAGAAAGAGTGAAGTAACAGGAAAAGTTACTACAGCCGTCCTAATTTTTGCCATTCTGGAAGACCCAAATGGTGAATTGAAAATAATAGGAACTTGGAAGATTATGGCTGGGCCATTATAGAGTCTGTGGTGATGATGGACATCAAGGCATAGTCAGACTGCCGGAGGAAATTATGCGAAGTTAGATTTCAAAACATTGGAAGAAAGTTGGGTATGATCCCTTAGTCTGGTTTCCTAAAAGAAAAGTGTCAAAAACAAAGACTCAAAAAAAAAAAAAAAAAAAAATCCCTTATGCTCTCAATGAAGAAGGAAGGGAGTTGTCGCTAAAGAAACCACTGAAGCTTTACGAGGACATAGGAAAGCAGAAAAGAGGTGACATAATAAAAGTTGAGCATGTGGCCTCATTATCTCAGAATTATGACAGGAAAGTTCAAGTTTATAAATGCACAGGCTGGTAAGTATAGATTATTTTGTAAAGAAGGTGATATAATTCTAACCACCATTAAAGAAAGCTGAATTACTTAGAAAAGTTTCACACTGGAGGTATTCATGTTGGACCTAAGAATGATGAGGCCAGCATGAATTCTCAGGAAACAAAAGGTCATTTGGAAAGAAAGTGTCCAGATGTAAATAATTTGTTCCCAGAAAAAAAAAAAAAAAAATTGTGCTCATGACTAAAATCCTGTGTAACCAACTACAATCCAGTATAACTCAACTAGCTGACACCACTCACCTAGGTGCTAACACACTGCTTCCTAGCCAAGTGACTGACCTTTACAGTTAAAGGACTTCAAGCTGATCTTATCTACAATCATTATTAACACCTTACCTTTCCTTTGTTCTCTGTTGTTGTTGTTTGCCGTCTGAGTCGGCCTGACTCTATGTATGTAAAACTGTCTCTTTGCTTCAACAATTGAATGCTTTGTATTTCTAGTTAGTGCTGCCCAGGGACTCCCATTGGGGTTCTGAGGCAGTGAATCTTTTCGGAAGTAGATTGCCCCATCTTCCTTCCCACTGAGTGGCTGATAGGTTTGAAAGGCCCACCTTTTAGTTAGTAGTCAAATGCCTTAGCACTGCTGCCATCAAAGCTTAGTATTTTATTCCTTAATTAAACTCTTTTTCTTTCACGCCTACCAGAGCACAAGATTTTCTTACTTGACATATTCAATTCTTACTTTGCTTTCTCTCTTTTTATTTGTATTGTAATCATTACTCACATCTCTCTCAGAATTGCCGACTAATCTGAGAACAAGTCTGGTCTGATTGACTTTGGTATTACCAGAATTTGGTAGAAAGTAGAAACACATTAAACCTCTGTTGAATTAATGAATAATAAATACTGGTCACAGGTGATTGCAAAAATTGTTATTATAAAAGGTAGATGAAATCTTATTAATATTATGTATATATATGTGTCTGTGTATTGTGATTACTAATTTTTTATTTTTTAGAATTATATAAAATTCCAAATTAGGTGAAAAAGAACTTCTACTGGACTTAGAAAGGAGGCATTAAGTACAGTGCACTGGTCTTGATTAAATATACTCAAAATGAGAAAAATTGAAAAATAAAATTCTCAGTATCTATTTTGAAATATATTTTGCTTTTCTTTTAATAGATATTACATGAACACAGTTAAAAATCAGATTATACAAAGGTATATAATTAAAAGTGTACCTCTTGGCTTTCATATTTATGATTTTTTTTAAGAACAACTTTTAAGTTTTCGAAATTCTATTTACCAACAATGTATTGCTTACTTTCACTTGTTGATATGATATAAAGAAAAAAATCATATTTTTTAAAAAAAAGTTTTCCAAATGCTTAAATTTTATGCTGCCAACCTGCTCTCTTTGAGAGGTAACCTCTGTAGTTTCTTAAGTAAAATCCATATCTTCTTTATTTACACACAAATGAATACTTTGTTATATGTTTCTAATAAATAAAATCTTTCTTTTAATTTGGCTCATCACAATTATAAAACTTTCCAAATTATCACACTCATTATTCATTCAGCTAAATTACTAATAACTCATTCATATCACCTAAACTTCAAGTCCTGTTCAAATCTTTCCTTTGCTAAGAATTAATTTTTGTAAGTGGCTTATGTGAATTGCTATTTAAACCAGTCTATTAATCATGTTTGGTTGATATGTCTATTAACTCTCTTATAATCTATAATAATTTTCCCTTTTTTTCTCACTTTCTGTTTTGTTTCAGTTGAAGAAACTTAGTTTCTGTTTTGAAGAATTTCCAAGTTCAGATGTATTCAGATTTAGCTTACTGATTCCTCTTAGAATCATTCATCATGTTCCTTTTCTCACAGTAGTTCCCATGAAGAGATAGGTAGAACTAGAAAACAAAACAAAAAACAAACTCGTTGCCTCTGTGTCAATTCTGACCCATGGCATCCCCATGTGGATCAGAGTAGAACTCTAATGCATAGGATTGTCAATGGTTGATTTCTCAGAAGTAGGTCACCAAACCTATCATCTGAGGTCTTCTGGGGGGACTTGAACCCCACCACCTATTGTTAGCCATATAATATGTTAACTGCACCACCCAAGGAACTAGAGGCTTTACTAAATTCAGGTGCAATTACTTGCAAGCATACTTCATAAATTATTCTATCTTTTTCTGAGCATTGTACCAGGAAGCACATATCATGAGACAGTTACACACTTAGTGATTAATCAGTGGGTTAAAGTGTTGTCAGACAGTTCATCTGTTATAAAATTCTCCTTCTGCCTAATGCTTGCCTAGATGAATTATTTCAGAGATCTTTCCTAATAGTTTTAGCAACCATTGATGATTGTTGCCTAGATCAATTATTTTATAAAATTACAAAATAATTTTATAATTCTATAATACCTCTTGCTTTAATTTTTAGCAATTCTTTGATAAATAACTTTTACTCACCAACTTTTTGCATACTAAAAAATATATAAAGGAAAAGCAGCAAATTTATAATTTTTTTGAATAATGTATTGGAATTCCAGCATCTTGCAATTATGATGGATGGAGTATTTTTTAATTGTCATTTTGAACTAATGAATTTTTATACATTGAATATATTTTAATCTATTGCATCCATAATTCTTTTTCAAGGTATGAATTATTCAACTGCGTTGCCATTACATTAAAATATTTTTTTCTCTAAATATTATTAAATATAATGCCTCCTTGCCTAGACATACTTGATCATTCAGCCTGTCCACCCATCTATACACCTGTAGATCAATGCTTGCCATCACTGACAACACAGTACTGTACATGCAAATGTACAAAAATTTTTAACAGATGAGTAATATTCTTTAATATGAGTGCACCATTGCTTCCTTAACCTTATTGATGGGTATCTGGGTTATTTCTGATTTTTTATTATTAGATGTAATGTTGTTGTTGTTGTTGTTGTTATGTGCCATCGAGTCAGCCCCAACTCATAGTGACCCCTCCTTGGGTTTCCAAAGCAGTATCACTAAGGAAGTAGATTGCCCCATCTTCCTTCCAAGGAGTGGTTGGTAGGTTTGAACCACTAGCTTTCTGGTTAGCAGTCAAGTGCCTTAGGCACTACGCTACCAGAGCTCCTATTAGATGTAATACTGTAGTAAATAATCTTATATGTATTTATTATTACACATGTGCAAATACATATTGAAAATAATTACCCCAAAGTGCAATTGTTTAGTCAAATGATACTTACATTTATAATTTGGTGAACCACTACCTGGCTGCCAATTTGTCCTACATAATGGGTTCCACGTTGCTATAATATTAGAAGCTATGCCACTGCTATTTCAAAGAGCCTGAGGTCACCCATGGCAGACAAGTTTCACTGAAGCTACCAGATTAAGGCAGACTAGAAAGACCTGGTGATCTACTTCTGAAAATCAGCCAATGAAAACATTATGGATCACAACAGAACATTGTCCAACTCACTTGCTTTGGACAAATTATTAGGAGAGATCAATCTTTAGAGGAGGATATCACTTTTAGCGCATGGGAAAGCCAACAAAGGTTAGGGAGATTCTCAGTGGGATGGATTGGCACAATAGCCACAATGATTAACTTAAACATGATGGTGGTTGTGAGGATGATGCATTTTTTTTTTTTTTTTCTGTTGTAGATAAGATTCTAATGAGTTGGAGTAACAAAACAAAACAAAAAAACACATCACTGCCAGGGGGTGGACTCCAACTCATAGTAATCCCTCCTTGGAAACTAACAAGAACAATAATTTTGTTAAACATTACCAAATTACCTCCATAGGCATTATACCAATTTGTATTACCACAAGCAATTAATGGGAGGTAGTGTTTTCTCTTCAGTTCTGCTGAAAATGTATTATCAAACTTCATGGTTTTTATTGCCTGATTGAATAGGAGAAATTATTATCATAATGTAGTATGCAAATTTTATTACCTTATGAGTGATATTGAGAATCCTTTTGTATGAGGTAATGAAAACAATGCAACCACTGACTTGGAATCAGATCGGACTCATAGTGACCTCTCCTTGGATATCCGAGGCGATATCTCTACAGAAGTAGATTGCCCAACCTTCCTTCCAAGGAGTGGCTGGTGAGTTTGAACTGCCGTCCTAATGGTTAGCAGTCAAATGCCTTAGGCACTACACCACCAGAGCTCCTATGTATAAGGTTGTTGTTGTTGTTGTTATATGCCTTGGAGTCGGACCCGACTCATAGCGACCCCTTCTTGGGTTGCCAAGGCAGTATCACTACAGAAGTAGATTACCCCATCTTCCTTCCGAGGAGTGGCTGGTGGGTTTGAACCACCAGCTTTCTGGTTAGCAGTCAAGTGCCTTAGACACTATGCTACCGAAGCTCCCACAGTGTAACTAGTACTGTATAAAAAATCATTAAAATTATTAGCAGTGCTTACATCACACAATCACAAAGAAAAGGGTTCGTTTTCTTTTGCTTCACTTTTTTTCTGAGTTTCCATTTGTTTCTTTTCCTGGAATCTTCTGTTGTTGTTGTTGTTATGTGCTGTCGAGTCAGCCCTGACTCATAGTGACCCCTCCTTGGGTTTCCGAGGCAGTATCACTACGGAAGTAGGATTGGAGGTTGCAATCCAAGTCTAAAATGACCACTTCCATTTTTCTTTTATTTTGGTTAGTCTTTATCTCAAAATTAAAAGTGATAAATCTCCTAGAAGAAACAGGCGCACTGGGAAAAAATGATCAAGATGCCCAGGATTTCTAGGACAGGTATCATTCAGGCTTGTGCCCTGCAACTTTTCACCCCAAATGGCAGACTTGATACACATTTAGGTTGCAATGTGTGCTTAAAAGGCAGAGACAGGAGACTACTGAAGTCTTGTTTAGTAAATAGACCTGTGATTACTGCAACGTGTAAGACCAGCTCTTGTAAGTCACTGCTCCTTCTCTGGCCAACTTTCTCTAGTCAGTTTTTTTGGCTGGTCAATGATAAGTCTGTTCCTAGTCACCTTAAACAGGTATATAAGGCAGACAGGTGGTCATAGGACTCAAAACAAATGCAGCACCTTGTGAGTGTGCCCAGTATGTATGAGGTAGTTGTATCTTATTTCTATTTCTGTGAATTGGGAGCTCTGTGGGGTAATACCTAAGGCACTTGACTGCTAACCGGAAGGCTGGCGGTTCAAACATACCAGCCACTCCTTGGAAGGAAGGTTGGACAATCTACTTCTGCAGTGATACCGCCTCGGAAACCCAAAGAGAGGGTGATTATTTGTCCTTTATTTTGTAGATATATAAAAAACCAAATGCACTGCTGACGAATTGGATCCAACTCATATATGTTGTTGTTGTTGTTATGTGCTGTTGAGTCTGACCCAACTCATAGTCACGTCTCCTTGGGTTTCCGAGGGAGTATCACTATGGAAGTAGATTGTCCAACCTTCCTTCCCAGGAGTGGCTGGTGGGTTTGAACCGCCAGCCTTCTGGTAAGCAGTCAAGTACTTTAGGCACTATGCTACCAGAGCTAGCTAAAAGAAAATTCATTGATCTTTGATGCATTAAAAACTTTTAAAATTATTTTTAAATTTATATTATTAATTGGCTTAGGTGCTGGTTGCTATGTCTAGTTCTTTCAGTTTTCTTCTAGTTGAATTTATAACTTTTAATTTCAAGTTTATGAAAGAATACACCATATTTTCTTATAGAAATTCATGATTTTTTTAAACACTTAAAAATCGGATTCATTTAGAATTCATCCTGTGTTTAGTGTGAGTGAGGTAAGGTTCCAATTTACATTTTTTCAGGATAGTTACCCAGGAATCCAAATACCATTTCCTAAATAGTCCATTTTTCCTTCACACATTTATTTTTACATCAAATTCCTGTATGGTTTGTCAGGTGTTCTATGCTTTTTTATTCAGTTCCATTTATTTTTCTATTTATGTATGAACACTATGCTACAGTTATTGAAACTTCATAATATATTTTAATAAATGTAAAATAGAACTCTCTCATCACTCTTTTGTAAAATTTTGTTTTTTGTTTTAAAAGATTTTCATGGATATTTATGCAATTTTATTTTTATATGTCCTTTACAATCAGCCTATCTAGTTATAAAAAAAGTTAATATTTTTTTAATGACTTAGTTTTTAAATTAACACAGAGAAAATAGATATCTTTGCCCTACTGAGCCTTCTTTTCCAAAGTGCATGGTATATAATTCTCTTTTAAATCTTTTGTGTCCTTCAAGAATTTTTAGTCCTTTTCACATGTATTATATATTTCTAAACATTATTTTATGGTTCCATTCTAAAAGAGAATTTTTTTCCTATTATACCTTCACTTGCATGTCATTTTTACATGCATAACAGTTTTTATGTCAATTTTGAATGATACTACCTTATCAAATTATTACATTTTGCTGCTCTTTCTTATTTACATCATTAAATAAATTGGATATTTTTAACTGCATGCTATGGTTACCTAGTGCCACTCTGAAAGGAATATACCACAAATGAGATGAGTTTAACAAACAGGAAGCTTATTCTCTTACAGTTTGGGAGGTTAGAAGTCAGAGTTCAAAGTGCCAGGCTATAGGGGCTGAGTGAAAGCCCCTCGACCTAAGGTTTTAGCTCTACCTCTAGATCCTGGCCCACTGAAACTAGAAGCACCTCTTCACTCAGGCAGATGTTGGCTGCTGAAGCTAACAAACCCAAGGTTGACAAGTAAAAACGCACAGTCCCGATATTACCAAGCCACACGGCAGGCTATTGATTCAAGTCCATTAAAAGTCCCAATATCGGCAGAGCATGGCAGGCTCCTTAATGGAGACTCAGCTACATGCAGGGTCCAAGTGTGACAAAAAGCTAGAGACCATTCCCAAAGCTGTTTCTTATATACAGGAAGCAGACCACATCCCTAAAGCAGTTACTCAGCTGCTTGTGGTAGATCCCACCACGGAGTTGATTGCCAGTCTCATCATCGGCAATAGCTACCACCAGCTGCCCAGCCAGTCAACCAGGCCCAGCCAAGTTGACAACAACCTTAACTACCACAGTGCACATATGTGTGGAGAGGTGGCATTGGGTTGTCTTTCAGCTTTGTTGCTTTTTATAACCCAGTGATTTTCTTCTTTACTGCCACATAGACAGAAAGCTTTCTGACTATATCATTCGACTGCTAAACAGAAGGCTGGCAGTTCAAACCCACCAGCGACTCCTTGGAAGGAAGATTGGGGAATCTACTTCCATAGTGATACCACCTGGGAAACCCAAGGAGGGGTCGCAATGAATTGGATTCTTCTTGAAGGCGGTGAGTTTTTTTTTTTTTTTGGTTTGGGGATTGTTTAGGTATCCCCAACTCCTTAAAGCTAAACATGATTCACAAAGACTTCTGCCACTAACCAGCTCATCATCACATTCTCATAGCAGTTTACAAAAAGAAAAACAACAGAAATTATGCTAATCATGCTTCACTTTTCCTTTCAGAATGAGTGTCTGGTGAGATTTATTGCTGCTAGGATCTTTTACCACTCCCCATGACTCCTTATTTCACCCCAAAGTTCTGCTCTTTTTTGCCTAATTTTGGAACTTTTACATGTATTTTGGAAGCTGCAATTATATATGGCTCCTACTTATACCCAGAATGAATATTAAAGTTTTATTTTATCATTTTTCTTGTCACATTCAAATGCTTTCCAGGAAAAATGAGGTGTTGGCTAACACAGCTATTTTATACCATAAGTCTACCAATTACTTTCATTAATTTCTTTGAAAACTGTGAAATAAAAGTAAAGTGAAAGAGCAGATATAGAAATATATCTGTCACAAACTCTGAAGAGCCTGATATTTTATCTATTTGCAAGCAAGCAAGCTAATCACCATACCCAAACCCAAACTCAGTGCTGTCGAGTTAGATCCGACTCATAGAGACCTCCTCTTGGGTTTCCGAGGTGGTATCACTATGGAAGTAGATTGTCCAACCTTCCTTCCGAGGAGTGGCTGGTGGCTTTGAACCACCAGGCTTCTGGTTAGCAGTCAAATGCCTTAGGCACTACGCCACCAGAGTTCCCAACCTGTCTGGGTTCTCTTGGCAAGCAAAATCAATGAAGCTTATATCTGTATATATAGCGGGGGGGGGGGGGCGCGGAGAGAGACACAGAGTTGTGTGGTATCCATGATACCATAGTATCATGGATGCTGCCAACAGACGTGAGTTTCTTGGGTCAGAGATAGAAGATTATTATTCACAGCAAAAGTTGAATCCAGATATGTGTTTGCATCAGTTCCCTGAGTCCTAATTCTTACAATAGTGATACATACAGATGGGTCTGGATAAATAGTTGTACAAACAATGAGTTATGTTACATGAGAAGAACACTGAGCCTAAGAAATTGGCTGCTTTATAACACATACCATGCAAGCCTGCTCACTGTCCTAGAAGATTATACCTCATCTCTTTAGGTTGCTTGCTGCAAACACAATCTGACAAATGACCCGAATAAAGCACTGGTAGGACCTTGTATTTTTCTTACATACCTAAGCGGGGAGAGATGTGCAGGAACATAAGATATATTCTAAAAATGTCATTTTGATGCTCAAAACAAGAAGGAAACAAATTCTTTTAAATGCCAGAAAAAGGTTAACAATATCAATCCTAGATAAAGTTATATATCAGATCATTAAAGCATATTTTGTGGGTGCTTGGAAAAAAAGATTACTGAAAGCCAAAATTATTTCATTAAGATAAGCCATATGGAGTCAAGATTTTCCCTTTAGAAAGATTTTCATTATTGGAAGAGGAAAAAAATTTGGCAGGCAAAGTATATCTAGATTTTTGAGATTTCCTTAGGAAAATTGAACAGTACACAATGTTGGATTTATACTTTGTTTAATGAGAATAATATTATTATTACCAATAAAGAATGTTGCTTAATTAGTCAATTTAACCCTGGAGAGAGTTTAATTATGAGGCTACCCTCCACCAATGAGGGCTGATTTTGTTTTTTCAGTTATATTAAAGAATAGTATCTAAAACAGTATAGCTGTAATATTGTTTTACAACAGTATCTTATTATAAATCATAGTTATAATATTATAATAATCTTTTTTTATTGTATTCCCAATCAACACATTTTGAAAGTAACATGAAGCATGTCAGAAAAGAGAGATAAGTTTAATATTTCCATATAAAAATTAATTGAAGGAACTTAGGAAATTTTCTAGCAAATAAAATAGAGAATGAGAAGAGTTATAGCTCTATTTTGGAAGAAAAAAATTAAGGTATTCTGAGTGGCTACTGAGGGTAGAGTTTGGATCCATAAATAGAAGATGTAAGTTGACAAATTTGAGTACAAAATGAGAAAATTCTAACAATGTGTACTATGAAGGAATGGATTTGAGATAAAGTAAGTTTAATTCAGGGATGGCTTCTAGCTTTGTGAGATCTAGACATCTACAATTTGGAAGACCTTTTCTAAGAAAACAAAATAAATAAATAAAACATGCATACACACACACAGACACACACACCTGGTATACAAAAATTGATATCAAAGTGTATATGAAGAACAAATTGAAACCAAATCTACCAGAAGAAAAAAAATAATACAAATCAGAGCAAAAATCAAAGAAATTGAAAACAGGAAATTGAGAAACCAATGAAACTATAAGCTGGTTCTTTGAAAATATCAATAAAATTGATAAACTTATAGCCAGTCTAGCCAAAAATTAAAAAGAGAGAGAGAGAAGACACCAATTAGTCATTTCAGAAATGGAAGAGAGAAAATCAAAACTTATTCCATCAAAATTAATAGAACAATACAGGACTACTATGAAAACTCTATGCCCAATGCATTTTATAACTTGGAAGAAAAGGGTTAATTCCTTGAAAGACACAACTTATCAAACTCACAAAAGGAGAAATAGATGATTTGAATAAGCCACACAGAGAGACTTTACAAGACAAACTTGGTGTTTTAGGCTGGGTTCTCTTGGCAAGCAAAACCAGTGAAGCTTATATTTGTATATACATATAGAGAAAGAGAGGGACAGAGAGAGAGAGAGGGAGTTGTGTTAAGGAAATGGCTCATGTGGTTCTGGTTGTTGTTGTTGTTGTCAGGTGCCATTGAATTGGCGCTGACTCATAGTGACCTTATGTACAATAGAATGAAACACTGCCTGGTCCTGTACTAGTCTCATAGTACTTCCTTTACGTGAGCCGATCACTGTAGCCACTGTGTCAATCCATCTTGTTGAAGACCTTCCCCTCAGAAGAAGGAATGGGACATCCACTTTTCAAAGTATCTGCCAGTGAAAACCTTATGAATAGCAGTGAAAGACATGGTTGGGAAGTACCAAGTCTGGTGAGACATCAGGTTAGAGGCTTCTCTTAAATCAGGTAGGTGAAGGGACTATGAACCCAAGGTTGGCAGGTCAGATGGCAGACTTCTGGCTCACAGACTGTAGAAGCAAATGAGTCCAAAGATTGGCAGGCAATATGGCAATGGCTGGCTCAAGTTCCAAGAACCAGAGGTCAGAGGATGACAAGCCAGATGTAGGATCCAGAGAAGGTAAAAAGCCAGAGAGCTTTGCCAGAAGATCCACATACATCTGATGAAGGGCAAACCCCAAAGGAGAATCACTTTCAACTGATTGGCTACTCATAGCAGATCTCATCATGGAGGTTATTACATTATATCAAATCTCATCATGTGGGATGACTGCATCATAACTGCTAAGCTACTTAGAATCATGGCCCAGCCAAGTTGGCATACAGCTTTAACCATCACACACCACACCTTGTCAATTTGGCCCTGTACACATCACCTTAAACAGTACATAATCTCTGTTGTAAACCGGCCATAATCTCTGTTGTTGTTTCAGGTGCCATCAAGTCAGTTTCGACTCATACTGAACTTAAGTACAACAGAATGAAACAGTGCCTTGTCCTGCACCATCCTCATAATCCTTGCTATGCCTGAGCCCATTGTTGCAGCCACTGTGCCAATTCACCTCATGAAGGTCTCCCCCCACCCCTTCTCCAGGGAATAGTCTCTTCTGACAACATGACCAAAGCAGGTGAGATGAAGTTTGGCCATTCTCTCTTCTAAGGAGCATTCTAGCTTTATTTCTTCCATGACAGATATATTTGTTCTTCTAACAGTCCATGGTGTTTTCCATATTCTTCACCAACAACACAATTCAAAGATATCAATTATTCTTTGGTCTCCCTTATTCATCATCCAGCTTTCACATGCACATGGGATGATCAAAAATATCATGGCTTGGTTCATGTGCATCTTAGTCTTTAAAGTGACACCTTTGCTCTTTAACACTTTAAGGGTAGGAGATATTTTGCAGCAGATTTTCCCAGTACATTGTACTTCAAAATAGATCTCCAAAGGTTCTTTTTGATGATGAATGTGATGCCATTTCTCTTCAATATGTCATTCCCAGCATGGTAGACCATTGATTGTCTGATTCAAAATGGCTTATACAGGTCCATTTAGCTCACTAATGCCTAGGATACTGATATTGATGCACTTTCATTTCATTTTTGACAACTTCCAATTTTCCTAGCTTCATACTTTGTACATTCCACATTCTGATTATTAATGAATGTGTACAGCTGTTTCTTCCTTTTTTGAGTCATGCTACATCAGCAAATGGAGGTCCTGAAAGCTTTCCATCCATGTCATTAAGGTTGACTTTATTTTGAGGAGGCAGCTCTTTCCCAGTTGTATTTTGAGTGCCTTCCAACCTGAGGGCCTCATCTTCTGGCACTGTAATAATGTTTCATTGCTATTCATAAAGTTTTCCATAATATTTAAGACAGTGTTTCACTGCTGTTCATAAGGTTCCAGTGGCCAATTTTTTTAGAAGTGGATGACTCTGTCCTTCTTTCCAGTTGGTCTTAGTCTGGAACCTCAGCTGAAACCTGTTACCATGGGTAAACTTGCTGCTATTTGAAATACGAGTGGCATAGCTTCTAGCCTCACAACAACATGAAAGCCACAACAGTACAATAAACTGACAGACTAGTAGTGGATACATAATTTCTAAATAGATATAATTATAAAATTGTACATGGGCTTAATATGATACAAGTAACACATATGCAACTGAAAAGACACTAGACCAGTTTACATCTTATATTTCATAAGTGAAGAAAACAAAAAATATTTGATGTACACATTCAAGGAAGAAATACTCATAACAAGTATGGTCCTCATCTCTGTAACCAGTCACATGGTTGTGGCTGGTGTTTAGAACCTTCTTCCACTACCCATTCTGCATTCTCTTTACCCTCAGCAAGCACCTCAGCTGGTCATGTTTCTTTGCCTGGTTGTGTGCTTCAAACTTTCATTTCTGATGGATCTGAGCCATTAATAGTCATATCAGAATTGGGTAGTTGTAGTTTTCCATTGACTTTAATCACAGGCCATGTTAGTACTAAGAGACATCCTAAGGAATCTCCTGTATTGCAGACCTACACTTCTTTATTCCCTGTGTAATATCATTTTGATTTCTCTTTGGAAATCAGAATCAATCACATCAGTCAATATAATAACTCTTGTCTTTGCCTGCTGATCCAGAAGCATGAGGAGGCTAAAGTGGCTGGGTGACATTCTTACTTTCCAGTTCAATGGAGTCAGTATTGTGTCTCCAGATGGCACTGTAGTGGGGTCTTTTTTCAAGGGGACCCAGCCTCCTCTTTATTCAAGTAGTTGTGGGTCTGTAAACTGGTTCAAGTACAGAAGTTTTTTTACTGTCTATTCTGGCAATTCCAGTTAAACTGCCATTCACTTGACATAGAATTCTTTTCTTTGTGCAGATCAAGTAAATATTTAGCAGATATCCCATCTATTTCACTCCTGGGAACACCATACCTAAGTAGCCAGTGCCATAAATTTATACAAGTCAGACTATTCAGATTACTGCTCTGACTCTGCTGTCCATTATGGTAACTATGCTTTGTCTTAGTTGATTGAGTGCTGCCACTTGGCCCCTAGCATCATGGGGTCCAATCAGCCCTATTGTAGTTAGATGTCTTAATTCAATTAGAGCAGTTCCCACTGTCAAATCAGACTTACATAAAATAACAGTCACAGTTCAAGTCACAGTTCAAGGAGGCTGTGGCTCCGTTTACAAATGTGTTCCTCACCATTGTAGTGAAAGGTGTATCCTCTGGGCACTCCATGTGTAGGTTTAGGAGTCTAAACTGATATATCAACTCTAATATGACAATTTCCCTAAGTCTTCTGATACCTTCTTCTATAGGTACGTCTGGTACTTCTACTTCATTTAATGTAGGCCACCACTTCAGTGAACCAAGCAAATGAACTATTCAATCATTTCCTAATTTCTTACGCAGAAACATTGAATGAAAGATCTGTGCTTAGTGGGCCCATATGAGTAAACTCAGACTGATCCAATTTTACATCCCTTGAGCCATTATCACACACTCTTAATAGGTGTCCCCACACATGTTCTCCAGGTATATCTTTGTACATACTAGAAACATTAAGTAGTTCTTTTGTAGTGTAATGTATTTCTTCCTGGGTCAAACTTTATACTTTACCTTTTGTGGCTTACTGGAACTTAAGTCTAGCTGTGGGTCTAGAAGAAAAAATGGGTGGTGGGGGAGGTTCCTGGTACCATTCAGCATTGTCTTGTAAGGAATCTGCCTCAGGCAATATCCCAGGCAATGCTGGAGACACAGCCTCAGATGATATCTCAGTCAAAGACTCATCAGACATGGCTGGCTTAATCTCATCAGATTGGGTTAAGAGGGCTGGTTCTGTTGGCAGGAACGACTCAACAAAATTTTGGGCTCCATGGCCTCAGTTTCCTGATTATCAGCCTATATGTCCCCATCCCAATTTTCAGGATTCCATTTCTTCCCAATCTATACCCATATTTTACCGTCAGACACCATTCAAGGTTGGGGATTTGATTGGTGTTGTAATTCAGTCACTTTTATGATAAGACTCAGGGTTTTGTTTTTGGCAATATCACTTCTGCTACTAACAGAAATAAAGTTTTCTTTCAGGGCACTGTGGAAAGTTGAGGTTTTTTATGTAGCACTTGAGCTGTGATTGTGAAGCCCTGAACTCATCTCTCTTTAAGGACTTTGTCTAGCATATGTAGGACCAACCAACCAGCTTCCCTATATGTCTCATTCCGACAAAATTGTAGAAAAGTATCGAACATGAAATCACCCATAGCTTCACTTCACACCAATAGTTGATCTATTGGTGAGGTTATTTTGTGTATTAATATTGCCACCTCATGCCATGGATGAGCAACATCCTCTTTACCAAGTTGACACACAACCTTATCCATCATCAGAGATCTGCACAAACATGCTCCCTCCCGTCTTACTACTTCTTTTCAATATCACACTGGAGGTTCACTAATGCGATTAGACTAAATAAATAAGTAAAAAGTTATAAATGTTGGAAAAGAAGAAGTAACTCTTGTTTTTGTTTACAGATGATATCATATGCTATGTAGAAAATCCTAAAGAATAAAAATACAAACTTATGAACAAATAAGCATTTATAGCAAGTGTTATGGATTGAATTGTGTCCCCCCAAAATATGTGTCAACTTGGCTAGGCCGTGATTCTCATTACTATGTAATTAGTCTTTACTTTGTGATCTGATGTGATTATTGTATGTGTTGTAAATCCTAACCCCTATGATGCTAGTTAAGCAGAATTAGAGACAGTTAGGTTAATGAGGTTAATGAGTTATGTAGTGCGTTGTCAGGATTTCATTTTACTTGGATCCAGTCACTACCCATGGAAGCAGTAGTCAAGAAATCAGACATTGTATTGCACTGGGCAAATCTGCAAAAGATCTCTTTAAAGTGTTAAGAATCAAAGGTGTCACTTTGAAGACTAAGGTGTACCTAACCCAGGCCTTGGTGTTTTCAGTCACCTTATATGCATGTGAAAGCTGGACAATAAATAAGGAAGACTGAAGAGGAGTTGATGCCTTTGAATTGTGGTTTTGGTGAAGAATACTGAAAATACCATGGACTGCCAGAAGAGTGAAAAAATCTGTCCTGGAAGAAGTACAATCAGAGTGCTCCTTGGAAGTGCGTATTTAACTTTGTCTCACCTAGTTATGTTTTCAGAAGGGAGCATTCCCTGGAGAGGGATATCATGCTTGGTAAAGTAGAGGATCAGCAAAAAAGGAGAAAAAATCCTCAATGAGATGGATTGATCCAGTGGCTGCAATGATGGGCTTAAGTAAAGATAGTAAAGATTGTGATGATGGTCCATGACCAGGCAGCATTGTACATAGTGACTCATAGGATCACTGTGAGTCAGTTGGACAGTTGGAGTTGACTTGATGACACCTAACAACAACATGTTAATTAGGCAAAATGCAATCTACAGTATTAGGTTGTATCTTAAGTTGATGTATTATGAGATATAAAAGACATTAAATAAGCAAGCAGAAATCAGAGTGACCTCCTGAAACCAAGAAAGAAGAGCCAAGAGGAGAGTACTCCCTTGGTACCCAGGGTCCCTACACTGGGAACCTCCTAGACCCAAGGGAAGATTGATGGCAAGGACCTTCCACCAGAGCTCACAGAAGAGAAAAACTTCCCCTAGAGCTGACATCCTGAATTGGATTTATATTCTCCTAAATTGTGAGAGGATAAGTTTCTGTTTGTTAAAGTCATCACTTGTGGTATTTCTGTTATAGCAGCAGAAGATAATTAAGACAGCAAGGTAGCAGGATACAAGGTTAACATACAACTTATTACTGCTACTTTCCTGTTTCTATCTGCTAATTTTCTGTTTTTCCTCTCAGATATTTTGAATCTCTGGCTATATAACTTCTAATTACATTTCAGCTTTAACATTTTATGGTATAGAGAGTAATTCTCAATGATTTGAAAAGTTTCTTATGTTAATTAACTTTAAAAATATTTGTTATTCACATGTAGCATGCATTTGATAATGCTGATTATAACCTTAATTCAGTCATTTTCATATAAACACATATGATCAAATACCAAAAGGTATATCTTTAACTTTTATTCAAAATCAATCATTTTAGTATATAATAAAGTGCTTGTAGTAAGATAAATATCACTGCTAATATCTTTCAAAAATCAAAAGATTCACAAATTACAAAAATAGTGTTATTTACAAAAAAGTCATTTCTGCTTATTATAAATTTGTTACAGGTAATTTCCCTTTGGTATGTTACAACAATTCTGTAATTCTTCATTGTCCCCATAGATTTTCTTATTAGTTTTTTAGATTACTTTTTTCAAAAGTAAATAGCTTTAGAGCAAATCCCTTAAAGAAGGGTGGAAAAGAATGATCAGAGAAGGATGGGAAAGGGAAAGCATATTAGACTTACCTATTTGTGATAACATGAATATTATATGAAGAAGAAAACCCATTATAAGCAGAAGGAAATTACTGGTATGCTAGAATTTTAACAGTATTTTCAATTCACCCAAAGAATCTTTCATTTCGTAACTGACAGAAAAGCTGTGCTCATTTTCCAGGGATGGTTGGTCTCCTTCGCATCCAGAGGATTTTACATACTCTGCTTTGTCTGAAAATAGTCTAGTACCATTTCCAACCTCAGAAGGGACTGTCTTACCCATCAGCTAGCTGAATACCCCCCATGGTAATACTATGTAGTGCAACTTAAAAACAAAAGTGACATAAACTTATTCTATACCAGAGAAAATATTCTTCATTTGTAAATAGCTAGCTGACAAAGGTCTTTTTTTAAAAAATGGCTAATGTCACAGTTCTACATACACAAATTTTAGCCCACTTTTTCATAATCAGGCAATACCAGTCCCCCTCCCCTCCCCCAACTTTTTTTTCCTTCAAAGACTGCATCTTCTACACACTACATTTATCTCTTTCCTCATGGAATTCTGTAGAACAGAATAAAAGATTGCCAGGTCCTGTGCCATCTCCATCCTGTAGGGCTCATCTTCCAGCACTATAATGGACAATATTTTGTTATTATTCATAAGGTTTTCATTGGCTAATTTTCACCACGTCTTTCTTCCTAGTCTTGTTTAGTCTGGAAGTGCCACTGAAACTTGCTAACCCTCCTGGTATTTAAAATACCAGTGGTATGGCTTTTGGTATCATTGCAATATGCAAGTTATCACAGTATGACACACTGACAGACAAGTGGTGGCACATCATTAATAGTCTGAATATAACAAAAGTAGCAAGGTTCTCAACATTTTCATTTCCAGGAGCCTTACAAACAACTTTTCCAAAACATTTTTTATAACTCCTCTTTCAACCTATTTTGATTGATTGACTGATGGATTCATTCATTTAAAAATAACATTAAAAATGTAAAACATGTCAAGGAGAACAGTAGATTCTGGGATACAGTGAAGAATAAAATCGACACAGCTCTTAACCTCATTATATTTGCATTATAAGAAATACCAACATAAATTAAATTATCATATAAATACTTCTAAAGTTACTTTTGTTATAAGAGTTATAATGCTGATGTGGACATACCTCAACATCCAAACAAAATAGAACTGAAAGTATTACCACCTTCACACACACACACACACACACACACACAACCTCAGAGCCAGAAGGACATCAGGAGATTTTTAAGCAGATTCTATTCTTGGTTCATCAGTCAGTTGTATAACTGGTGAGTGCTTTTAATAAAGAAATTATTCATATCATATATAAAAACTGGTAAGTCCTTTCCAAATACTTTTATTCATAGTTTAAGATAATCTGCTCCTGTTGGTAAATTGATAATAGTTTCCCAACTTTTACCAATAAGGGATCTCTATAACTAGAAATTATTTATGAGTTCATTCATTCTTCAGCTTTCTCTACTATATTTTGAATAATCCCCGAATCTTTAAAATTTCCTTTATCCAGTAAGTAAATGTTCTAACTAATTCTCAACATTTTCATTACCCACTCACTCCCTGGGTGACCTTAATGTCTTTTCATCTCAAGTCCTTCATCTGTACATAGTGAGGTTGAGCTATGGCACTGTCTTAAAAGTTCCCTCCAGTTGGAACATTCCATGAGCCACTACCTATGTCAACTGTCAAATAAAACAGATAAGAGATTGTTCCTATAAACTAGGCAAATCTAGTCTCTGAAGAACATTATAAAATTCACTTTTGTTTAAAAGAAACAAGATTGAGCAGGAAAATTATGAGTATTTTGTGTGGAAAGTAATCCATTTCCTTATTGTATAAAATGTAGCACAACTCAGAAAAATTGGAAAAACTGAAATTAACTGCAGTTTATTATTTGCAAATACATCATACCAAAGACTCATGATAAAAATGTTTTTCCCCCAAAAGCATTTTGTATTTTATAATATTTAAGTTGATTTCTTTTTCTAATTTATCATTTCTTATAAAAAAAAATTCAGCTGTGCCATCAATTCCAGGTAGTAATAAGGGTTACTTTAATTCAGTTGGGGAAAAGCATAGGTACATTGTTGTTGCTAGGTGCCATCTAGTCATCTCCGACTCATAGTGTACACCAGAATGAAACACTGTCGAGTCCTGCAGCAGCCTCACAATCCTAGCTATACCTGAGCCCATTGTTGTAGCCACTATGTTAATCTATCTTGTAGAGGGTCTCCCCCCCCCCCCCCCCTTTTTTTTTTTTTTTTTGCTGATGCTCTACTTTACAAAGCTTGATATCCTTCTCCAAGGAAAGATCCCTTTTGACAGCATGACCAAAGTAGGTGAGACTAACTCTGGCCATTCCAACTTCCAAGGAGCATTCCAGCTGCACTTCATCCAGGACAGATCTGTCAGTTCTTTTAGCAGTCCATGGTACTTTCAGTATTCTCCAATACCACAACTCAAAAACATCAATTCTTCTTCGGTCTTCCTTAATCATTGTCCAGCTTTCACATGCATATGAGGCAATTGAAAACACCATGTTCAGGTAATGTGCACTTTAGTCTTCAAAGAGACATCTTTGCTCTTCAGCTCTTTAAAGAGATATTTTGCAGTAGATTTGCCCAGGGCATACTTCCTCTGATTTCTTCACTGTTGCTTCCATTGCAGTTGCTTGTGGAACCAAGTAATATGAAATCTTTGGCAACTTCAATCTTTTCTCCTTTTATTGTGATGTTGCTAATTGGTCCAGTTGTGAGGATTTTCGTTTTATTTTATTTATGTTGTGATGTAACCTACACTTCAGAGTGTAGTCTTTCATTTTCATCGTAAGTACTTCAAGTCATCTTCACTTTCAGCAAGCAAAGTTGTGTCATCTGCATATTGCAGGTTGTTAATGTGTCTTCCTCCAATCCTGATGCTGTGCTCTTCTTCTTATAGTCCAGCTTCTTGGATTATTTGCTCAGCAAATTGAATAAGTATGGTGAAATGATACAACCTTGACACACTCCCTTCCTAATTTTAAATCATACAGTATGCCCTTGTGCTGTTCAAATGACAGCCTCTTGGTCTATGTAGAGGTTCCTCATGAGAAAAATTAAGTATTCTGGAATTCCCATTCTTCAGGCAATGTTGTCCATAACTTGTTAAGATCCACACAATCAAAAGATTTTGCATAGTCAATAAAACAAAAGTGAACATCGTTCTGGTATTCTTTGCTTTCAGCCACATTTCATCTGATATTAGCAAAGATATCCCTTGTTCCATGTCTTCTTCCTAATCCAGCTTGCATTTCTGGAAGTTCTCTGTCAATAAATTACTGCAACAATTTTTGAATCATCTTCAGCAAGATTTTACTTGCATATGATATTAATGATATTGTTTGATAACTTCCACATTCTGTGGGATCACCTCTCTTTGGGTTGGGTACAAATATTGATCTTTTCCAGTCAGTTGGCCAGGTTGCTGTGTTCCAAATTTCTTGGTATAGACAGATGAGTGCTGCCAGTGTGGCATCAGTGTGTTGAAACATCTCAGTGGATATTCTGTCAATTCCTGGAGTCTTATCTTTGCCAATTCCTTCAGTGCGGTTCTGACTTCTTCCTTCAATAATATTGGTTCTTGATCATATGCCACTTCCTGAAATGGACAAACATCAACCGATTCTTTTTGGTACAGTGACTCTGTGTATCTTTTCATTGTCTTTTGATGTTTCCTACATCATTCACTATTTTGCTCATAGAATTTTTCAATATTGCAGCTTGAGGCTTGAATTTTTTCTTCAGTTCTTTCAGTTAAGATATGCCAAGCGTGTTCTTCTTTTTTGGTTTTCTAATTCTAGGTCTTTGCATATTTCATGATTTCATAATAATAATTGACTTTGTCTTGTCAAGTTGCTCTGTGAAATCTTCTGTTCACCTCTTTTCTCTTGTCATTTCCTCCATTTGCTTTAGCTACTGTCTGTTCAAGGACAAGCTTCAGAGTGTCTTCTGACATCCGTGTTTTTTTGTCTTGATGTCATCCCACAATTCCTCTGGTTTTCGGTCATTGGTGTTCAGTGCATCAAATCTATTCTTTAGATGATCTCTAAATTCAGGAAAGATATTATCAAGGTCATATTTTGGCTCTTGTGGGCTTGTTTTAATTGTTTTCAGCTTCATCTTGAACTTGTGTTTGAGCAGTTGATGGTCTGTTTCACAAGCAGCTCCTGGCCTTGTTTTGGCTGAAGATATTGGGCTTCTCCATCGCCTCATTCCACAGATGTTGTCTATCTGATTCCTGTGTACTCATCTGGTGAAGTCATGTTTATAGCCGCCATTTGTGTTGTTGAAAACATGTATTTGAAATGAATAAGTCCTTGCCCTTGCAAAATTCCATCATGCGATCTCCAGTGTCATTTCTATCACCAAGGCCATATTTTCCAACTACTGGCGATTCTTCTTCTTCTTTTTTTTCCAGCTTCTGCATTACAATCCCTAGTAATAATCAACACATCTTGATTGCATATTTGGTCAATTTCAGACTGGAGAAGTTGGTAAAAATCTTCAATTTCCTTGTCTTTGGCTTTGATGGTTGGTGCATAAATTTGAAGAATAGTATTAACTGGTCGTCCTTGTAGGCATATGGATATTATCCTATCACTGACAACATTGTACTTCAGGATAGATCCTGACGCATTCTTTGTGACAGTGAATGCCATGTCATTCCTATTCAATTTATCATTGTCAGCATAGTAGATCTTGTGGTTGTCTGATTCAAAATGGTCAAAACCAGTCCATTTCAGCTCAGTAATCCTAGAATTTTGATCTTTATGCATTTCATTTCATTTTTGACAACTTCAAATTTTCCTAGATTCATATTTCATACATTCCATGTTCCAATTACTAATGGATGTTTGCAGTTGTTTCTTCCCATTTTGAGTCATGCCATATCAGCAAATGGAGGTCCTGAAAGCTGTACTCCATCCATGTCACTAAGGTCGACTCTTCTCTGAGGAGGCAGTGCTTCCTCAGTCATATTTTGAGTGCCTTCCAACCTGAGGGGCTCATCTTCCAACACCATATCAGACGATGTTTCAGGGCTATTCATAAAGTTTTCCAGTAATATATCAAACTGTGTTTCACTGCTATTCATAAGGATTTCACTTGCCAATTCTTTTCTTCTGAGTCTGTCTTAGTCTGGAAGTTCCACGGAAACCTGTTCACCGTGAGTGACCCTGCTAGTATTTGAAATACCAGTGGCATAGCCTCCAGCCTCACAGTAACACCCAAGCCACCACAGTACAACAAATTGACAGATGAGTGATGGTTGGTACATTGTACAGGATGTTTACAAATGGAGATTATACATATAGAGCTAGGGGCAGGACTTTTAATAGACACCCCACTTCAATGAGAATCGATCTATACATTTTAATTCTAGGCTGTGGACTGATCTTAGTTTCTGTATTTTGTCATCATTTTAGTGCTTTTGTTGACTTAGACCACTGATTTGATGGTGGAAATTGAGTTGTGCAGACCTTGAATTTTGATTTGGAGCTTAGATTCTATCTACTAACCCAGAATTTTACCTTGCCCTTCACCTGAACACTGTTTTGGTTACACATCTTTATTTGGAATAGCCTATCACCGTATGCCCCTTGTCTTGTCCTCCTTTCTTTACTCTCACAGTTGGCAGTTCAGAAGTCTTATCCTGCTGCAGACCTGAGATAGGATATCTTTCTCCTACAAATTACATTATATTCTTTTTCATATCTGTGATAGTTGGAGCTGTGTGTCAACTTGGCATTGGCTACTTGCTCATGGTGTTGCTCGTAGTGAAATACATGGTAAGCCTACTAAATATTTACTTGATCTATATAGCCAGAAGAACTCTAGGTCACGTGAACAGCAACCTAGTTTGAATCACCAGAACACAGAGTCACGACCTCTCAATCAATTCCCAGACTTGAGTCAGTTTACAGACCCACAACCCCTCGAATGAAGGAGAGTCCAGGTCCCTTTGAGGAAGGACCCCACTACATTGCCAAAAATCTATAATGTCAGTCTTTCTCCTAGCCTTCCCCAAAGGGATCTGAGGCCTTTTACGAGAGTGACTGTTCATTGGGGAAAAGGAAATAATCAGACTTTTTGGGGATTACTGGACACTGGCTCTGAATTGACACTAATTCCAGGA
>NW_006921588.1:34868065-34885734 GCF_000298275.1 Orycteropus afer afer
GGGGTGTGGCCTGCTTCCAAGATATCCAGGGACATCCTGGGAAGAGCCACATTCCTGGAGAGATTGGAACCCTGTTGTGCGGACTACAGACTTCCGTGAGTGAGCAGCCCACCGCTAGGCCTGGTTGGATTCGTCTTTTGTTGGAGTCAACAACCAGTGTACTCCCTGCCAGCCTTGAATCTCTCAGCCCCCTGCACTTAGGAAGGCTAAAGCGGTTGCCAGCCCATCTCCTCCAGAGACTTGGACTTGTCGGCTGGGACTTGTCAGCTTCTATACGCTTGTGAGCTGTTTTCCTAAGATAAATTTCTCTCTCTCTCTCTCTATAAATATATATATATATATGTATATATACTTTGCTGGTTTTTGTGTTTCTCTACAGAACCCAGTCTAACACAATATCTTTAATATATTTTTAACTGCATTTACACATAGTGGATCAAACTCATTGGCAGACTGTCTTGCAAACAGCTGCTATTTAAAACTATTTATTGACTGGATTTGTTTTTGCTGTCAAATGGCTTTGCCATTTACTATTGAGATGAACTTGGGGAAGGCACTTAATGTCTCTTAGCCTCAGGTTCCACATATACATATTTGACAGGATTAAAAGAGAATTAATGGAACAATATACAGAAATACATCTATAGAATGTGGCTGGCATATAATAGGCACTGAATAAATGATGGTGGTCTCTGCTATCTCGTATTGTTGATAATATTTTCACAGATAAAAACTGGGTTTGTGTTTTCCTTATTATGCTCTACAGACAAAAATGTCATATAAACATTTTTATTTATCATATAGGCTTTGAACTGGAAGAATTTAACAAAATTATTAAAATGAAAGAACATAGAAATTATTTCTTGGCCTTAATTAGAAGTCCTTTAACATCATAAGTTAAAATTTTCCAATATCAAAAAGGGTCATTGAAATAAATTGCCAAGCATTGAATTCCTGGGATAATAAGGTTTTATTATCCCAGGAATTGAATGCTTGGCAATTTATTTGATTTTAGTTTTCCAGTATGGATAAAAGTAATATCAGAAACATAATTGATTAATAAGAGCATCAAAATATATGCTTAAGTACATTTCTTGTATTTTCATTAACTGAAGTTAATAGATTAAATACAAATGTCATTATGTCATTTTATCACCTGAAAACCTCCAACACATCCCACTGCCTCTTTTAAAGTCTTCTGGTATCATTCTAAGGAGCTCTGGTTGCTCTGTGGTTAAAGAATTGGGCTGTTAACCAAAAGGTTGGTAAGTTCATACCCACTGGCCCCTTCATATGAGAAGGATGTGGCACTCTATTTCCATAAAGATTTACAGCCTTGGAAACCCTATGGGCCAGTTCTACTCTGTTCTATAGGGTCACTATGAGGTGGAATTGACCCGATGGCAGGGAATGTGTTCTGGTTCCCTAGTGCCACTCTGATAAGAAATATACCACAAATGGGATGCCCTTAACAAACAGGAGTATATTCTCTTACAATTTGGAGACATTAAATCCAAGTTCAAAGTGCCAGGCTCTAGGGGCTGGGTGAAAGCCCCGCAGCCTTGGGCTTCAGCTCTGCCTTCAGCTCCCGGCCCACTGAAGCTAGAGGCTTTTCTTCACTCAGACAGCTGCTGGCTGCTGAGGCTGCCAAGCCCAAGGTTGACAAGGAAAAAGGCAAATTACCAATATTGCCGATATTATTAAATTAAATTATTAAATATTTTAATTATTAAATAATTAAAATTATTATTAAATTACTGATATTACCAAAGCACATGGCAGGCCATTAATTCAACTCCATTATAAGTCCCAAGTTTGGCAGAGCATGGCAGACTGCTGAACAATGACATGGTTACATGCAGGGTTCAAGGTGCCATAAGCTAGAAATATAAGGCTTCTGCTTATAAAAAGGAAGCAGACCACATTCCCTAAGGCAGCTACTCAGCTGCTCACAGTAGAGTCCACCATGGGGTTGATTACCAGTCTCACCATAGGGATACTACATCCAGCTGCCCAGCCACTCAACCAGGCCCAGCCAAGTTGAGACACAAACTGAGCTACCACAGAGTGTGTTGTTGTTGTTTGTGATATAGGTGTAAGTCAGTTTTTCTAGGAGCTGACTCTTCAACTATTCCTAAATATCTTTATTCATAATCTATACTCAAACCATTCTGACTTCCTGCTCCCTGATCCTCCATGCCTTTTCTCTCCTCCATCAATATGCACTTCTGCTTCCAATGTCTGGCATAGTACTCACTGCCATTAAGTAGGTTCTGACTCATAGTGACCCTACGTACAACAGAATGAAAACTGCCTCATCCTGTGCCACCCTCACTTGCTATGCTTGAGTCCATCCTTGTAGCCATTGTGTCAACCCATCTCATTGAGGATCTTCCCCTTTGTCATTGACCCTCTATTTTACCAAACAGGGTATCCCTCTCCAGGTACTGGTGCTCCTGACAACATCACCAAAGTAGATGAGATGAAGTCTGGCCATTCTCACTTATAAGAAGTATATAGTTATACTACTTCCAAGACAGATTTGTTTGTTCTTCTGGCAGTCCATGGTATCTTCAATATTCTTCTCCAACACCAAAATTCAAATGCATCAATTCCTCTGCAATCCTCCTTATTCATTGTCCAGCTTTTACATGCATATGAGGCTACTGAAAATACCATGGCTTGGGTCAGGCATAATTTATTCTTCAAAGTGACATTTTTGTTCTTCAGCATTTTAAAGAGGATGTTTGCAGTAGATTTGCCCAATGCAATATGTCATTTGATTTCTTGACTGCTGCTTCCGTGGGCATTAATTGTGGATCCAAGCAAAATAAAATCCCTGACAACTTCAATATTTGCTCCATTTGTGATCATGTTGCTTATTGGTCCAGTTGTGAGGATTTTTATTTTCTTTATGTTGAGAGGTAATCTATATTGAAGACTATAGTCTTTGATCTTCATCAGTAAGTGCTTCACTTTCAGCAAGTAAAGTTGTGTCATCTGCATATCAAGGCTTGTTAATGAGTCTTCCTCCAACCCTGATGCTGCATTCTTCTTCATATGGTCCAGCATATACAGTACATACAGAGATACTTGGCAAGAGAAAAAAAAATGTATACTTTAACAACTAACTCAAATGACATCCCATCTTTGACAGTTCCTGGACATAATAATTTTTAGTTATCTCCATCACTTTGCATTCTTCAGTCATCTCTTTGGAGAACTTATTTATGTCATCATGTTATATTTACATAAGTGAGAATGGCCAGACTTCATCTGACCTACTTTGGTCATGTTGTTAGAAGGGACCACTCCCTAAAGAAGGATATCACAGTTGGTAAAGTGGAGGGTCAATGAAAAAGAGGAAGGACCTCAACAGATGGGTTGACACAGTGGTTGCAAAGATGGTCTCAGGTATAGCAAGGATTATGAGGCTGGCACAAGAATGGGCAGTGCTTCCTTCTTTTGCACATAGGGTTGCTGTGAGTTGGAGCCAACTCAATGGCAGCTAACAACAACAACAACACATACATTCTAACAAAATGATAAGGACTAAATTCTTCAAGGAGCTCTGGTAGCATAGTGCCTAAGGCACTTGACTGCTAGCTAGAAGGCTGGCGGTTCAAACTCACCAGCCACTCCTTGGAAGGAAGATGGAGCAATCTACTTCTGTAGTGATACTGCCTCGGAAACCCAAGGAGGGGTCACTATGAGTTGGGTCCGACTCGACGGCACATAACAACAACAAATTCTTCAAGAGAACTGTTCTCTTTAAATTATTTCTTGCAACCTACACTAGTCCTACACAGATCTTTATTGACAGAATAAATAAGACTCATTTATGCATATATTCACCTGCAACTAATGAATATTACATATATTTCTGATTGTCAAATTATGTCTCTATTTTCTTCTCTTTTGAATGTAGTCATTTTACTCTCTTTTGGTACTTCTACTTCAAAACTGTTTATTTCAATGAATTATTCAACAGGAGAAACATAAGAAATAATGGTTGTGAGAAATATGCAAATATACTAGTTACTTTTCTTTTCCAAATTTCATAAGCTACAGGGTTAATAAGCCACAAGCATCTGACAAACCAAGCATCAAATCGGATGCACAGTATGTCTTGAAATACATTAGCACCACATTTACTGCATTTAAATATTTTAAAGAGCTACCTACCAGATAGAGATGATATTATCATTTTTATTTTTACTGACATAATTCGATTAATTAATGTTTCATTCATTCAACAAATAATTACTGAATATTACCTTGTTCAAGACTGTAAACAGAAAATTTCAAACTAAGGGCACTGTGTCAGAGGTAAGAATGATGGGGCCACTGTGGTTTCCAGCCAAACAAAGTACAGGCATGTGAGTTAAACATTTACCTCAAGTAGACACACGCCCTGGAGAGAACAATCACGGGAGAAGGAAGGGCTGCTTATGCACAGGGAGATAGCTCAGGGTGCAGAAGAGTATGAAGGGATGGACACTGGGAGGAGGTAACTATGGGGAGGAAGTGGGAGGGGAGCTGCTGCATTGTAGATTTTGGTCAATGACATGAGACAAAGTGTATGTGAACTGCTGTATGAAAAGTGAATTTACTCTGTAAATCTTCACCCAAATCCTAATTAAAAAAAAAAAAGAAAGAAAGAAAGAAAAGAAAAAAACAAAACAAAAAACAAAAAACAAGGAAACTTTATAAACTTGCTTAATCAAAAAAAAAAAAAAGAATGATGGGGCCAACATACATTCCCAGGAAACAAAAGGTCAGGATATAAACCATTTACAAGTAATGTGTCAAGATGTAAAAAATTTGTTCCCAGAAAAAATATGTTCATGACTGTAATCATGTATCACTGCCTACAATTACGTATAACCTAGTGGCACAGTGCCTAATTTGACTGCTAAGCAGAAGGCTGGCAGTTCAAACCCACCAGCCACTCCTGAGAAGGAAGATAGGGCAATCTGCTTCCGTAGTAACGATACCTGGGAAACCCAAGGAGGGGTCAATATGAGTCAGATCCGACTCAGGGCAGCGAGTTGAGGCAGCTGTGTCACTCAAGTGATTTACTCACTTCTTCCTAACCAAATTGTCTACCTTTACATTTCAAAGGACTTCAAACTAAAGCTAATCTTACCTACAATCAATCATTAACCGTCTACTTTTCCATTGTTCTCTATATATGTGGACCCCTCTCTCCTCTTGAATGAAGTGTATATATACCCCTCTCTTTTCTTAATGGAGTGAGTTGTATTTTTACTTAGCACTACCCATCTTGAGGTGTATTATTGCTCAATAAAACTCCTTTTCTTTCACTTCTGACTGAGTAAGAGATTTTCTTCTTTGATTAGACACTGGACCTGATGCTCTGGGAGATCTCTCTCACTCTCAAAGTATTTAAATCCTAGTAAGTGAGACAAAGCATTCCTATAAATAAGTCAGACGTTGATAAACGGCATGAGGTAACAGTGAAGTACAGTAAAATTTAAAAGTAAGGAAAGATTGTTTCCTTTTAGAAATAGAAAATTTTTTAGTTCAAACTTAACATATTAACAGTATTTGGAGATTTAATGACGGAAAATTACCTATCTTCTAACTTTTCAATTCTTTTCTTTTTAGTGTTGGTGAAGGGAAAAAAAAAAAAAAAAAAGACCTTAGCATAATTTTTTTTATACATACTTAAATTACAACAAAAACAACATTAGATTGACATCATGATTCAACGACGGTGTGAATACTAGATGTTGAGTCAAAGCCCAGGTGATTTGTCTTACTGATGGATTATTAAAATTAGATGTTCAATGGATGATTTATCCATTCTTATGCCCAGTTGTAACCTGATAAAAATTCCAGGAAAACAGTGTTGTCATTTGTGGTTGTTGTTAGTTACCATTAAGTCTATTCCTACTCTGTATATGGGACACATTCAACTTGAAACAAGTCACTTAATCTTAGATATTCTTTTTGTAATTATTTGTATTACTCTAAGTTATTAGTTTAGTAAAGAATTACATTGCAACTTTGGTGAAAAATATAGTAATAATTTTTCAAATACAATTTTATTTATGATTCCATGTGAAAATGAAATATTGTAAATAAACTAGGGGTAGTTAAAAAATAACATTTACTATGGTGGATTGGTATAAAAGGTAAGCTAAGGGAAAAAAGGACATCAATTAAAATGCTGTATAACATTTTCAAGGAATCAAAAAGAAAGTACATGTTCTCTACCAATCTGTCATTTACGAATCTTGTGTTTATAGTTACATTTGAGGAATTGAAAGACCTAAGGAAAAGATACTACTAAAACATAATAAACAAGGCCAAGTAAATATATGTTGTTGTGTGCCATCAAGTCAGTTACGATGCACAGCTACTCTTAAGATTTAAAAAGATATGTTCCTGTACTAGGGTCACTTACAGAAGTCTAGGCTTAACAACATGTGTTTAATTTCTATTTTAAATAGTTGACTGATAACATAAGCTATTTTTATTTTTGTAAGAATTTTATTAATGGGAATTATGTGACCAGTAAGTAATGGCCTTATTTCTAATATCATATTTTTTTCTAGTGGTATAGTTTATTTTATACAAATAATTATATATATATATATATAATTTTCAGAGGTTAAGATACACTGCATATGTGAAAATGGTAATAAAACATGTATAGAGAATAGTGTTTATAATAGGCAACACTGAATTGAAATAACCTAACAGCTTATTGAATATAATTCCTTACCCTTAACCCAGTGGTCAGAATCTCTTGGAATCAATGAAGTCCCTCTCCTTAGTTTTCTTTTATTGTAGCCATCCAGAAATTACCCAACTAGTTGAAATGTATATGGTGTTTGTGTATGTGTTCATGGAGAGGTGGCCTACTTCTTTTGTTAGGGAATGTGAGTGGATACAATTATTGGTGATACTTTTTTGGCACTAATACTGCTTTGTATTGTAGCTATTTACCCAGGAGTCAGAGAAAGCACATGCTTAAAGTATCTGCAGAACTACCCTATCCACCCTACTAAAAATTGTTTAAAGAATTCAGAATACAATTTTAAAATAACATTGAAACAATCATTATAGAAAATAATCAGAACTTTTCTGGACTTTCTTACACACATTTCATTCCTTAGTGTTTATGTTATTTAAATAAGATTTGAGGGTGACATCATAATCTTTTCAGTAGTAGACTTTCAAAGACCCTAGAGTATAGAAAAGGAATCATCAATTTGAAGATGCTCTCATTGTTCAACTTTGAGACTATTTAAGTTGAGAAAATAACCGCAAAGAATCAAAATGCTGTAAAATAAGCTTAAATTTCATGAGTCTTTAATGATACTAAAAGAAAAAGTATATTAGTAAATTTATTAGTTTTTGTCACAAAATTACTGCATAAATATCATCTCTGAACTCAGTGGACTAAAACAATAATTATTAATTTTTTCTTGCATGTCTTTGGAGGCAAGTTAGTTATGTTAATTGTTCTAGGTTGGGATTGGCTGGGTTTGGCTCCAAGTTGTAAATTGGTTAGGGCACTTCACATGCTTCTCAGCCTCCCTGGAGTAGCAGGCTTCCCAGGGCATGCTCTTCTGATGATGATTTGTTAGGTGCCACTAGAGTCTATTCTGACTGATAGTGACCCCATGTGGCACTGTGGGATTGCTAATAGGGTTTTTTGTTTTTTTTGGCTGTAATCTTTACGAAGCAGATTACCAAGTCTATGCCTCCCCCAAGCCTTATTACAGCATGGGAAATTATTTTATATCTTGATTTAAGAATGAATTTCCTTTCTCTTTTCTGAAAAAAAAAAAGTGGCATAAATTAGCAAAGTCACAGAAGAATCACTTCCAATGTCATGAATGATGTTTCTCTAATATGTTCTCTAATGTTCCCCAGAAGATAGTATTTTTGCCTTTCCATAACTGGACCACTTTTATATTGATGACAGGAAATCCAGTGGGCAATTAAAGTTTTACACTATTCTCAGGGTTGGGTTTTTTGTAATCACTCATTTCAAATGGGAATTAATTATCCAATGTGTTTCCTTACTTTATACTGAAATTCTCTTTTAAATTACTGTAAAAGTAATTTTACAGTAGCTCTACTTGAGCTCTCTATACTATTAATATTGTGTTCTTAAAATAATTTTCTTCCAGCTTCTAGGTAGAAAATGCCTTATTTTAGGCAAATAGTACTCACACTATATATATTTTTCATACCATACAACCCTATGTGTTATTTTCATGAACACTCTATACCAATATTTTTTACATTCTGAAGACTTCTATTTTAGTTTTTTCTTTTCTGTCCAATGGCGTTAATACTAAGTCATTGTCTTGGTGCCTGTTGACACAATCCTCACCAACCGACCCTCCGATTTCTAAAGCAGCCCCTCTCCCAGCAGGATTCCTTCCTGGTTTTGCTAACCTTTTCTCCAAGCAGGAGGAAATCACTTTTTCCCTTCCAGAATTAGCCCTGCTCACTGGCACCAGTTTCAGCTCCAGAGATGTGCATTCCAGCTGGAAAGGCCACTCATGCAGGTGAGACTGTTGCCTGCCAGTGTGCATTCCAATCGCGGTTGGTGCTCTGGCGTTTGGAATTTTCCACCCTGTGGATCCTAGAAGGTGGGAGTGAGGGGTCTGACTGGCCGCCTGAAGGCTCCATGAGACCAGAGAAGTGCATGCCTGCTCCTGTACCATTCGTCCCACCTGGCTTCACCAGAGGCACACCCTGGACCCAGGCACACACATGCAAATCCCCCATCTGCCATGGGACCAGCCTGTGCTTAGGTTGTGGCAGCCCCACGTGCAGCTCTCCTCCTGACCCTCCACACCCAAGTGCAGGTGGGCAAATTGCCCCAGAGCTAACGCACAATTTCAGTTGTTTATTTTCTGATTACCCATGTACTACCAAATTCGATCCATGACTTCTTGACCACGGCTTATACCTTTATGTTACAAATATGATCAAAAGTAACATTTTCAGACTATTGTATGAGGGGGGATGAAGCCAAAATTCACTTCTGGAAATGTCAAGATATATGCACAGTATATGTGTAGCGCACTATACTAGAATTTTTGAAAAAAATATAATTTAGTCATTTGGGCATGTTGTGTTTATATGTATTTTATTTACATGGGTGTGCTATTTTAAAAAAAAACATGATAACAGTGTCAAGAATAGCAGTAAGTTTTGATGAATTAGCCACCTTTCCAGGCAGAATCATACCAGAATTACTTGAAATGCTCCTGGACACTTGGTTACCTATGTTAGGAGTAGCAAATATTGTTGAAAACTTAATAACCCCTTACTGAAGTTTATTAGATACTCTGTGTTTCAATATAAGACTGTAGATTTGAAATTAAATAATTTGTTTCAAGTAAAAAACAAAGCTGGGTAAATAATAACCCCCACCCCCCAAAAAAATAAACCACTGCCATTGAGTAGATTCCAACTCATAGTGAGCCCCAAGACTGTAAATCTTTACGGAAGTAGATCGACTCATCTTTCTCCCTAGGATCAGCTGGTGGGTTTGACCACTAGCCTTCTGGGTAATAGTCAAATGTCTTACCCACTAAGCTAATAGGCAATTTAAAAGGTTGGCTTGAATAGAAACAGAATTGGCCCTTGAGTGAATAAAATTTTATATTTATAAAATCATTCACCATTAAATTTGCAAGTAGAGATTGATACAAGAACTTGAATATACTTTGCATATATATTGGCAATGATTTCTTTGCTTTTTACAACAATTAAAAGAAACCAGCATCAACACAAAGCCATATACTGGCTACCGTTCTTCTTTCTTTTACCTTTGTAAAAACCTTTTCTTATTTTGTAAATTAGAAATGTAATGAATATTTGAAGAAAGAAAGAATGGGGGAGGGAGGGAGAGCGGAGGGAGAGAGAGAGAGAGAGAGAGAGACACACATATGCTCAAACATAAAACCATATTCACTGCAAATTTATAAGTCAATTCTGATTCATAAAGACCCTATAGGACAGAGCAGAACTGCCCCATAGGGTTTCTAAGGCTGTAAATCTTTACGGAAACATATGCCACATCTTTCTGTCTCAGTGCAGCTGTTGTTGTTGTTGTTATGTACCATCGAGTCAGACCTGACTCATAGTAACCTCTCCTTGGGTTTCCAAGGCAGTATCACTACTGAAGTAGATTGCCCAACCTTCCTTCCGAGGAGTGGCTGGTGGGTTTGAACCGCCAGCCTTCTGGTTAGCAGTCAAGTGCCTTAGGCACTACGCTACTAGTGGGTTCCAACTGCTGAACTTTCAGTTAGCAGCCAAATGCTTTAACTACTGTGCCACCAGGGTTCCAAAGAAAAGTACACAGAAGGAAATAAAAATTACTCATAGTCCTTTCCCTCAAAGAAATACATAGTTTACATATCGGTATAAGTAATTTCAGGTTGTTTATATTCAAAAGGTATATGGGATCAGCAGATGTTATTATGTAAACTTTTTTTCTAGATATATGACTATATTAAAAGTACTTCCATTAAGCATCTTTTACATGATTTTTAGTAGTGTCATTACATGTCATTGTATTGTGCTATAATATATTTTGAACATTTAGGTAGTTTATAGTTCTATATTATTAAACAAGGAGCTCTGGTGGCATAGTGCCTAAAGCATTTGACTGCTAACCAGAAGGCTGCCAGTTCAAACTCACCAACCACTCCAGGGAAGGAAGACTGGGCAATCTACTTCCATAAAGATTTACCACCTCAGAAACCCAAAGGGATTGCTATGAGTCAGAATCAACTCGATGGCAGTGAGTTTTTTATTTTTTTTGGTTGTTGTTGTTATATATTATTAAACAGTAATTAATGAACGTCCTTATGCATACATGTTGTTGTTGTTGTTATGTGCCGTTGAGTCAGCCCTGACTACAATGCAAGTCTGTTAATTTTTAGAAGCAAAATTTTGGGGTAGTAAGTTACATAAAAAAAAAATTGAAAATATATTGGCAAATTGTCCTCTAAATACTTTTTCCAACTTAATCTGCATTCTGTAGAATTGCAAACACTCATTTTTCCTTTCTTATAACCCCCCGATTATTACCACTATTTTCATTTAGTTTTCTTCTTTTATGAATCAGCTGTTCATATCCTTCATTGATGTTTCTGTTTGTATTTTATTTTTCCAATTTATTTATAAGGGTTGTTACTGATTATAAACTGTTTTTCTTAGTAAGCTATTTACCTTTCAATTTTATTTATTTTCAGTAGGGCCATAATTTAAATTTTTACACAATTAAGCTTTCTGGTCATTTCTTTATTGCTTCTGCTTTTGTTACCTTGCTTAGAAAAACTTTTACTGCCTTCATGTTTACAGCAATATTCACTTTTTTAAAAAGTTTCTCCCATTGTTTTATTTTTCATTTAAATCTTTAATACATCTGGAATTTATTATGGCATAATATGTAATAACTATTTTTTCCAATGATTATTGAACTAAGCATCACGTATTGAAGTTCCTTTCCTTTTTAAACGTATTTGAAATGCTCTTTCAAATTTAGTAAATTCTCACATTTGCTTGGATATGATTATGAACTTTATATTCTGTTCCATAGATTTGCCTGTTTATTCTGGTAAAAATACCACTCACTTCAATTATCCTGGCTTTATAGTGCATTTTATTTCTTGTACTAAACCTCTCTGCATCATTCTTCTTTTTCACTCTTTTGCTGACCACTTTGTCACTCTTCTTCCAACTGAAATTAAGTTTTACTGAATTAGTTATTAAGAATTATAGTGAGGTCTTAATTTACTATCGATTATTTAAAAATCAATTTCCAGAGGAATGATATCTTGTCTGAGCCATTGTATTGTGCTTCATGTTTTCAAGACTGTACTTTTATTATCCTTTTTTACATTTAATAACATTTATCTTATTTATCCTATGTATTTGTAAAAATGCCATGGCAGAGGCATTTGACCTCCTCTAACTTCCCAAGAGGAAGGACAATCAAGATCAACAGCCTGATGCTGATTCCTATGTAGCAGAAATAAGATATGCCTCCACTTTCCAGTCTTTTCACCAATTCTGACACCAATGCTATCTCTGATGGCACTCTCAACTTCTCTGCTGAGTTCCATAATTCCTCGCATTGGTCGCACAGAACCCAAAAGCAACACTCATGGTGATGAGGTTTATTAGGGAAGTAACAGGTTACAAATCAGAATTAGAAATGACTCAAGTGTTACAAAGCTCTTTTAGCTCCGTGATAAGTGCCTAGAGGCACCTCTTTTGCCCTTCAGTCTAGGCCCAAAGGCTCTCACCTCTAGCTCCGTGAGTCAGAAAACGCAGAGTTACCAGGTGTCTGGAAGCTCCCTACTCTGCTAGCAAGCTTCCTCTGTGAAGATGCTTGGATTGCTCTCTCCATTGGCTGGAAACTCTCCTAGTTCTGAGGCCTTTGCTTCTTTGCTGCTGCTTTTCTGCCACCACTTCTCACCATCTCTCTGGTGTTTCATTTTCATATCCCTGTGTTCTGGGTTGAGGAGATTCCCATCTCAGGGATCTCAAGTCAAAGGATGTGTTCCACTCCCGACTCTTCTTAGTGGTAGTCAGATCTCTGCTGTCCAACTGAAATTGTCACTCTTCTTCCAACTATGGAATGGCTCATTTTCAGCCTAGAGGGATGGCAAAACCATGGTTGGGTTTCATACACCTTATTTGCATGGTCCTGTACACTCCTTGGAAGGAAGATGGGACTATTTACTTCTGTAGTGATATTGCTTCAGAAAAACGTGGAGGGGTCCCTACAAATCCAAACTGACTCCAGGGCAGTGAGTTTGGTTTGAGTCTTATCCCTACAAGTAGGAGCTCTGGTGGCGTAGTGCCTAAGGCATTTGACTGCTAACCAGAAGGCTGGCAGTTCAAACCCACCAGCCAGTCCTTGGAAGGAAGACTGGGCAATTTACTTCTGTGGAGATAACCCCTCAGAAACTGAATAAGGGGTGTCTATGAGTTGGAACCATCTCCACGGCAGTGGTTTTTTTTTTTTTTTTTTTTTAATTCCTTCAAGAGTGCCGTGCACCTTATTTACATTATTAGCAACTCTCCAATCCCCTTGGTGAGCCACAAGCAACTCATATTTGCATAGTCTCATCTAGTCATTTGGTAGGAGTTACAAAGATTTTGGCTCCACCACCCACCCACTGCCATTGAGTCAATTCCAACTCATAGCAACGCTGTAGGACAGTAGAGCTGCCTCATAGAGTTTCTAAGGATTTAAATCTTTATGGAAGCAGACTGACTCATCTTTCCCCTGTGGATCAGCTGGTGTATTTGAACCACTGACCTTTTGGTTAGCACTGAAATGCCTAAACACTGCACCAGCAGAGCTCATAGACTATGGCTAGGATGGCCATATTAAGTAATTTATTGCACTGCAGCATTTTTCTTCAGGATTATTTCTACATATTTTTCCTATATTTGGAGTAGAATTTTTTCTATTATATTTTCTTTTTAAAATTAAATTTTAGCTTCTATAAAATATTGTGTGTATCTGCATGCAAGCACGTGTGAATACATGTGTGTGTGTCTTTTTTGTGGTTCTAACTGGAAATAACACAAAATAATAAAGGATAGTATTTTTTCTAAAAAAAAATAATTTCAGTGCATGCAAAGATGATGTAGTGTCTATTATTAGGACACCAAGATCTGTTTTATAATTTCAGCTAGTATTATTATATTTTTTCCATATTTAATTTTAAATAATATTTTTATGTTTGTTTGATATCCAATGGAAACATAGAGGTAAATTAATATTGTACTTATGATGTTTACCCGATTTTTATTAGTTTGCTTTATATATACTTATGGTAATTCATTATGTAAATGGTATACTTCACTGATATAAAATGATTATTCTTTTTTATATTTATATATTTTCTTTAAAAATATTTACTAATATTAATTTTGCAATCATTTCCTGTTTTATATTATAATTTGGCTGAGGTAATTTTTATTTAAAGATGTTTGGAGTTGCTTGGCATTATGTTTTTTAAAGAGCAGATGCATTTAGTCATTCTTGCTCATTTTTTTTTACTGCCTGCCTTTTGCTCTGTTTTTTCTAATTTTGTTTATATTTTCTAGATTTTTCAGGAAACATCTGGATTATCCAGCCATTGATTGCATTCATTAACTCCTTTTTTTAAAAAAAAAAAAAAACCTAAATAATGGTGTTTGTGTGTGTCATATATATGGTTCTATATTTCTCTTCTTCAGAAATAACTAAATTCCATCTATTTTTGTCTAAGAATAAATTGGTATACTCTTCCTTCTTGCTTCTCAATTTTTTATAATCTAATGTTTTAAATTATTTTATTATTTATGATATCTTTAAATAGCTATTATATTTGAAGTTATACTTAAAAAATTATTAGTATTTCATGCTTTGTATTTTCAGTGTTTTATAGTTTCACCATTCTTTTTTATGTCAATATCCTGCTAAGCTACAGTTGTTCCTTGAATAGTTTCTCCATAAAGGGTTGACAGGCTGTATACTTTCTAGAAACATTTATATCTAAAATGTATTTCTTCTGTCTTCTGTGAATGACAACTTGGTAGATTATCAAAATCTTGGGTCTCAAACTTTTCACCCAATACGTTACATCTATTGCTGCAATTTTTCTTCTTCTCTTGTGCTTCAGAAGGTCCCTGAGTGTCCACTTTGCAATTGGTTGCCAACCTAAAGGTTGGCAGTTCAAACTCACTAGTGATGCCATGGAAGTAAGGCCTGGAGATCTGCTTCCTTAAATATTACAACAAGAAAATCCTATGGAGTAGTTCTACTCATGTCACCGTGAAATGAATTGACTCAACAGCAAGGAGTTTATGGTGTTTTCAGAGAATTCTGAGGCCAAACATTTCTTTATTTTTAGTTAACCTGCCCACCTCCATACATTGTTGTAGAAATATCTGGAGCATATCTAATTCCTAATATTCTCCCAGGAGCTTTGGTAGCATAGTGCCTAAGGCGCTTGACTGCTAACCAGGAGGCTGGTCGTTTAAACCCACCAGCCACTCCTCGGAAGGAAGGTTGGGCAATCTACTTCCGTAGTGATACTGCCTCGGCAACCCAAGGGGTGTCGCTATGAGTTGGGGCCGACTCCACAGCACATAACAACAACAACAAATATTCTCCTAATTTTTGTGGAAATCTACCTTTTATGGGTATTAGTGGGAGATGGGCCTCAACCTCACCATAAGGAAGCTGTGTTATCTGATCCTCCCCCTCTTCTCCTTGGAAGGTAGAAACAGTGGCTAGAAAATAGACTGGTTCTGCTGCTTTTGCTTAAGTTCTATAGTCCACTTGATGGTCCCTGAAAAAAACTTTTTCTCTTTTGTTAGCCAGAGAAAATTTATGTTGCACACATCTAAGAGACTGACACAATATGAATTCCTTTCTTTCTCCTTGAATTTTAAAACACTGACAGGGAAAATTTATTGTGTTCTCATAATTTTTGTGAAACACATGCAATATTCTTAGGACTATAGAATTTTGTCTTAAATTCAGAAAGTTTATTTTTTATCTGTTGCTTTGAAATATTATTTCTATTCTGTAAGTCCTGTTCTCCTCAGGTACTAGCTTTCATAGTGTTAGATTTCTCTCACTGTATTTCCATAATCTTTAACTTCTCATTTAAACTTTAATTCTTTCTTTGTTCTTTACATTATGGGATATTAAAATCTATTCTCTATTTCCTATTTTTCAGTTTTCTGTGCTTTCCATTTCTAAAGCATTTAAAATTATATTATATCTCATCCCATGCTCCTTAATAACTGTTGTATTTCACATAGTTCATTTACTTTTGGCTGGATTTGTAGAAAGTCTCCTTTACATTTACTTCTGATGACTTAAAACTTCAATCTTATCTTTTATGTGTTATTTAATAAAAACCATACTTATTTTTTTGGTGAATTTTTAAAAAACAGTATAATGAAGATTTCAGAACTTTATTTCTAGATTATGCAGTAAATCTTTGTTCAATTATATAGCATATACATATTTGTGTTCTTTGTTTATGCTGCATATTTTTCATTGAACTAAAATGTATGTATATATGTATCCATTTTTGCTTTCAGATAAATCATCCTAAAATGAAGAATTTTTTTCCTAACTATAGCTTTATTACAGAAATAGGACAGCTGATTTCTTTTTCTTGATTTAGATTAATTTAAAGACTTCCTCTGATGGATTTTTGTTAATCTTCACTTCCAGTTTCAGAATATAATATGTATTTAGCTATGCTATAGGTACCTTGTGGCAGTTAAGGTTGTATGTCAACTTGGCTAGGCCTGTTGAGTGGCTGGGCAGCTGGATATAGTTATTACTCATGATGAGATTGGTAATTAACACCATGGTGGAATCTACTGGAGCAGCTGAGTAGCTGCTTTAGGGATGTGGGCTACTTCCAGTATGTAAGGAGCAACTTTGAGGAAGGTGTCCAGCTTTTTGGCATGCTTGAACCCTGCGTGTAGCCTAGTCTTCATTCAGCAGCCTACCATGCTCTCCTGATCTTGGAACTTTTAATGGATTTGAATCAATGGCCTGCTGTGTTGTTTGGTAGTATCAGGACAGTGCCTTTTCACTTGTCAACCTTGGGTGTGTCAGACTCAGCAGCCAGCAGCTGCCTGAGTGAAGAGATGCCTCTGGCTTTAGTTGGCCGGGAGCAAGAGGCAGAGCTGAAGCCCAAGGTTGAGGCTTTCACCCAGCCCCTAGAGCCTGGCACTTTGAACTTCGACTTCTAGCCCCTAAAACTGTAGGAGAATAAATTCCTGTTTGTTAAAGCCATCCTGTGTGTGGTAATTTTCTGTAAGCGTGGCACTACGTAACCAAAACATACCTTTTATGGGATAAACTCATCTTTGCGCAGTTTTCTTTCTGCTTTAGGTAAAGCCATTCTCCAAAGTGCCAGACACAGTGCAACCCATTTTCATCCTTGAAAAATAATAGTTCTTTATATTTTGTCCAGTGTTACCAGAAGCCCAAACAGCAATGCTTCAGGAAACTGTCCATTGAGAGCATAGCTGCTTATAGTTTTGACATCTTCAAAACCATGGCTCAATATCAGATATAGGAAGGGTGATAGAACAACCTGGTTTGCCCAGGCCAATCCCTAGTTAATCCTTTTATCCCTGTTTAATAGTATCAACATCTATTTTCACTCTCAGAAGTACCCCAGTTTAGACTAGGTACTGCCTTGTGAAACTAGATTTGAGGACATACAGATAGTCTCTGTACCTAATGCATCATCTAAACTGGGGCACTTTGGACAGTGAAAGTGGGTGTTGTTACTATTAGACAGAAATCTTACCTCCCACTTCCATGGTTACTGATGCATTAGTCTGTTGGTTTCTGGCCACTTGAATCTTTTTAATCAAGCAGCAAATGGCATGATCAAAAATATGCTATTTCAGGAAAAAAAAAATCCTACAATCACTTGCATAGCCATTAGGTTTTCTGATCATTAGCATTTTCTGTCTTCTCACTCTAGTGTTGTCTTATGATTAAAAGATTTACAGTGTCAAGCACTTATTTAAACTGAGCCTTCTCAGTTGGTTTCATGAACTGCCCCTCCAACTCTTGATATTCGAACTTTGTGTCATTCAAAGAGTTCAAGATGTTT
>NW_006921588.1:34888279-34902613 GCF_000298275.1 Orycteropus afer afer
TTCCTATCCACGAGCATGGGATGTTCTTCCATTTATGTAGATATCTTATGGTTTCTTGAAGTAGTTTTTTATAGTTTTCTTTGTAGATGACCTATTTCCTTTGATATAAAAGTGATATAACAAGTTGACCAATCCTTCTATAATCTAGTATCGCTTACAGTATCTCAAAGAGAAAAGACTAAAATTGAGGGATAATTTACTGTCTGTCTTCCTTAGTTTACAGGAAAACTGAAAAACCAAACCTGCTATCGAGTAAATTCTGACTCATAGCAACCCTACTTCCCTATAGAGAGTTTCCAAGAACTAACTTTTTATGGGTGCAGACTTCCATATCTTTTCCTACCTGTACATATTTAAAATTAATTGTAATCATAGAGGTGGGAGCTCTGGTGGCATAGTGCCTAAGGCATTTAACTGCTAACCAGAAGGCTGGTGGTTCAAACCCACCAGCCACTCCTCAGAAGGAAGGTTGGGCAATCTGCTTCTATAGTGATACTGCCTTGGAAACCCAAGGAGGGGTCGCTTTGAGTTTTTACAGAGGTGAGGGAGAGAGGAGAGTGTTGTGTTTTGGAACAGATATGTGTTTGCAAACCACATCAGGTTTAAGAGTTTTTAAAAGTTTAAAACTTAGAATTATATATTTCAAAACATTTTTCTGTGCCTAATTTATTCCAATTCTATAGAGTATATGACTTTGCCTTAGCAGGGGGTAAGAATCATATATATTTACTGTAGCTGTTAGAAATCTGTCATATCTACAGTTCACTAGAATAATTAGATTTTTGTTTTAAGTTTGTCATTAAGAAGCATCCATGCTTCACTTTGAGTATCTCTGGGCATACAGATGTGAGTATGTATGTGAACACATGTGTGTGGGAGATTGAGTTAGATATTGTTTATATCAGGAACTAAGTTAAAAATACATATTTAATTTTAAGTTTAGAATTTTTATTTTCTCAAAAATGCACTAAAAGTTAAAAAGCAATTTGAAATAAATCAAAAAAATACTCACTGCCGTCAAGTCAGATCTGACTCATAGTGACCCCTCCTTGGGTTTCTGAGGCAGTTTCACTATAGAAGTGGATTACCCAACTTTCCTTCCGAGGAGTGGCTGGTGAGTTTGAACCACCAACCTTCTGGTTAGCAGTCAAATGCCTTAGACACTACACCACCAGGGTTCCCTTGAAATCAATATTACAATTAAAACAAATCAGGATATTATAAATCTATTTTCTAAGAATTAACTATTTCCATATTTTTTAAAAAAATCAGTTAAATCTGAAGGGTAGAGTTAAGAGTTATATGTGTTTGTTTTTCATGGTGAAGGGATCATAAGGAGTGTAAGAAGCCATTCAGGAATTTTGTAACGAACCCCATTTTTCTGTCTATTTTTCATGTTGTAATTCTTTTATGTGACCTATAGAAAGCAACATCTAAACCAAAAAGTCTCCTAGTAATCCTCAGTCAACTGAACTTCATACAGTATTTCACTTTGTGCAAAGTCAAAAGCATGGATTTTCTGCAAAAGGCACCTCAAAATATCATTTCTGAGTAATACACATTCGTAGGAGGCAAAGACTGGAAAAGAAATAAGTAGTTAAATGCAACCTGTTCCTTATGTGAATGGCATATTAAACCAGATTTTAATAAGTAATTTAAATGTTTAAATCTGCGAGATTGAAACATTTTGGGGTAATATTTTCAGGCTATAAGAGTTACTAATTTGCTGTCAAGGAATCTGATGGTATCTGGAATATACTACATAATTATAAGGTGAGAATTTTTAGGTAAAGAACAACAATGACAAAATGCCTGTTAAGGTGCAAGATGTAGTGCTAAGACTTATCATGAAGATAATAACCATTTTAAAAGGGGTAATGAACAAAAAGGCATTTTTGAAAACTAGAAATTAATCAAAATCCTGTGAAAATAACTTTTCATGTTCCTAAAGTCTATCAGTGCTAAATGTATTCTGATCATGACCAAAGATGCAGGAATGATCCTCCATTTAGGTCAAGTGAGCATCATCACCCTTCATAGTTCAAGCAAAGAAAACAACTTATTTTCATTTCTATGCCTATCTTACTCAGAATGGTCATTTCTGGGTATAAATTGATTTATGGGCTCTATAGCCACTCCTCGGAAGGAAGGTTGGGCAATCTACTTCCATAGTGATACTGGCTTGGAGGGGTCGCTATGAGTCAGGTCTGACTCGACGGCACATAACAACAATGACATAGTAATCATGAACATGTTACATAGAAAGGATAACTATTACTCCTTTATTGAAGTAAGTTAATCATATTTTTGAATGGGAATAGATAAGATTAATTTTGAAATGAAATGGAATTTGGTTAGAAGGGCAGTGTCATGGATTGAATTGAGTCTCACCAAAATATTGTCAACTTTGCTGGGCCATGATTCTCAGTTGTTTGGAATTTATATAATGATGCAGTGTGGTAGTTATGTAATGATACCCCATTATGTGATCTGATGTGCTAAGCCAATCAGCTGTAAGAGGATTAGAGTGGGATGCAACACCCTTAATCCCATCACAGCCTTGATCCAATGTAAGGAGTTTCCCTGGGGTGTGGCCTGCAACACTTTTTTAAAATTTCCCTAGAGACAGAAAAGAGAAAGGAGTGAGCAAAGAGATAGGAACCTACCACCAGTAAGAAAGAAGAGCCTGGAGTGGAGCGGGTCCTTTGGACCCAGGGTCCTAGTACTGGGAATAGAAATAGAAAGGCTTCCCCTGTAGCTGGCACCATGAGTTCAGACTTCTAGCCTCCTATACTGTGGGAGAATGAATTCCTGTTTGTTAAAGCCATCCACCTGTGGTGTTTTTGTTATAGCAACATGCGATAACTAAGACAGGCAGATTGGGTGAGTTCCTAAATTTTAGAGAGAGGTGAGGTGAGTGAGTGTGTGTATGTTTGTGTGCACGCACGTGTGTGTGCATGTCTGCCTGTGAATTGGGATGCTAGTGAGAAAAGATGTCCGACTGAAAACAGCACTGCATAGTTTGAGTTTAGGCTGACTATAATCTTACTGCATTATACCAGATACTTGGAATTCTGAAACATAATTTTTCAAATGCTGCCAATGAGAGATATTTTAGAATTTTGTGTTTATAAAAACCAAACCAAACCAAACTCACTGATATGGAGTTGATTTCGAATCATTGCAATCCTGCCTTGGATTTCTGAGGCAGTATCTTTATGGAAGTAGGTTGCCCAATCTTCCTTCTGAAGAGTGGCTGGTGGGTTGAACCACCAGCCTTTTGATTAGCAGTTAAATGCCTTAGGCACCACACCACTAGAGACTCATTTTATGAATTTGTACCCTGGTTTTGGTTCACTCTTTCCTGAATTCTAATCACCTTTTTTTTCTTATTATCTGGGGTATATATTTATTCTTTCATTTCTCTGTTAAATAATCCCCACATATTTACTATGTACCAGCACTATGCACCAAGCCCTATCCTATTACCAACTGAAATCCATTTATGTTGAGTCAATTTCAACTCATAGCAATCCTATAGGACAGAGTGGAATTGCCTCTTAGAGTCTTCAAGGCTGTGAATCTTTATGGAAGCAGACTACCACATCTTTCTCCCACAGAGCAGCTGGTATATTCAAATGTCCAACCTCTTGGTTAGCAACTGAGAGCTTAACCACTGTGCCACCAGGGCTCCTGTTGTAGCATCATGGAACCAAAATAAATAATACTCAGTACTTGCCCTCAGGAACTTACAACTAAGTGGAGAAGTGTGAGACTTTTGGAGGTAATTATAAAACTGCATCCCAGATCAAACTATTCAAAGAGTATATAGAAGAGGAGGTTGCAAGAAAAACAGAGGAGGGAAGACAAGCAAAAGCCTTAGAAAATATAATGAATCTTGAATAGTAAAAGATGATTTAAGCTGAGCTTGAAAAAACAGAGGAAAGCTCTCAGAACAGGGTAAACAAGGTTTCTGAGATAAGAATTGAAATTAGGACTAATATAATCATCTTCAAAGAAACAGCCAAAGACAAGGAATTTTCCTACTTCCTAAATCTATTACAAATTTCATACCAGTTTCTAAGGTCAGTACCTGCAAAGAAATGTATTATGTATTTGAAAATCACTTTCACAATAAGATGGCACTATGCTAATCATTTGTGTTAATGTGTTTATCTCCATAGTATGAGAGATGGAGAAACTGAGTAGTCTATCATTAAATGCAGTGGACGACGAAGATACCGTTTCTCAGTCTCTTTAAGGTTGACTGCATAGAACAAATGTTTTCAGGAATCTAGTAGATGATGCAACACACTTCACAGAAAAAGGTTCCTGTTGATTATTTATGTGATTTAAAGCCACATCACAACTGATTGTTGTTGTTGTTGTTATGTGCTGTCAAGTCGGCCCCGACTCATAGCGACCCCTCCTTGGGTTTCCGAGGCAGTAGAAAGTAGGATTGCCCAACCTTCCTTCCGAGGAGTGGCTGGTGGGTTTGAACCGCCAACCTTCTGGTTAGCAATCAAGTGCTTTAGCCACTATGCTACCAGATCTCCTAGAAACCTTAACTGATTCTGGCTAAGATTTCTTGAAATTACCTCCAGCTCTTTAGAGCAGCAGCATTTGTGGTATAGTATCACTTAAAGCATCACTTAGAGAAGGGAGGTCACTAATGTTTTTACCTTAAGATTAAATTTAATAACACTGAAACATACTACAAACCATATATCCAAATGCCAAATGGATATTGCTATCATTGTACATATGCTGGCTTTTTCAAGAGCTATACCCTAGGATCCACCAATACATAAAGGTTTTAATAAACATCAAAGCACAGATTTTTCAAATTTTTTCTTTATTTTTAATTTTGAAATGTGTATTGTCTTCAAAAGAAAATTTGCCAAAACAGTGATGAATTTTTACATAACTTCAGCCAGTTTTCCCTCATGAAACCATAATTTACATATCAAAGTACAATTATTGAAACCAGGAAATAAATCATGGTCCACTTCTAATAATTAAACTAGAGATCTTACTCAAATTTTAACAGTTTTCCATTAATACACTTTTTTTTCTGGTATGGTTCAATCTAGGTTTTCACTTTGCACTTAGTTATCATATCTTCCTTATCTTCTCTAATCTGTAATAGTTTTTTAGTTTTACCTTGTCTTTTTTGGCTTGACTCTTTTGAAGAATTCTGAGCAGTTATTTTCTACAATACTCCTTGAGTTGTATTTGTCAAACTTTTTTTCATTATTAAGTTGAGGTTATACATATTTGGCAAGAGTGTGATAGATGGCTGTGTATCTTATTAGTGGTGATGTAATGTTACCATTTTTCTCTTTGTAGTTAATGAGTATCTTATGTGAAGATATTTTGAGACTATATATCTTAATGTTGTTTTTGTTGGTAGGTGCCATCTAGTCGTCTCTGACCCATAGCGACTTTATGTACAACAGGACCAAACACTGCTTGGTCCTGCGCCAGCCTCATGATCCCTGCTATACCTGAGCCCATCATTGCAGCCACTGTGTGAATCCATCTTGTTGACAGACTTCCCCTCCTTTGTTGACCCTCTACTTTACCGAGAATGACATTCTTCTCCAGGGAATGGACCCTTCTGACAACCCAACCAAAGTAGGTGAGACGAAGTCTGGCCATTCTTGCTTCCAAGGACCATTCTGGCTGCACTTCTTCCAGGACATATTTGTTAGTTGTTTTAGCAGTCCATGGTACTTTCAGTGTTCTTTGCCAACACCACCCTTCAAAAGCATCAACTCTTCTTCGGTCTTCCTTATTCATTGTCCAGCTCTCACATGCATATGAGGTGATTGGAAATACCATGACACTGGTTAGGCACACATGAGTCTTCAAGGAGAAATCTTTGCTCTTCAGCACTTGAAAGAGGCATTTTACAGCAGATTTGTCCAATGCAATATGTCTACTGACATCTGGCCTGCTGCTTCCATTGGTGTTGATTGTAGAACCAAATAATATGAAGTCTTGGACAACTTCAATCTTTTCTCCATTTATTGTGATGCTGCTTATTGGTCCAGTTGTGAGGGTTTTTGTTTTCTTTATACTGAAGTATATATGAATATTCATATATTCATGAAAACCTTATGAATATATATTTTAATAGTGTAAATGTATTTCTATATAGTATTTCTGGGGTCTATATTCTATTTTTCGTCATATTTTTGATTGTTAGGTTTAGAGACCATTGATCTTTCTTGCCTGAGAGAATTACTGTGGATTTTGTCTAATGTTTATTTTGTATTTCCACCATACATTCTATTATATATTAATTTGATTCAACTGTATGGAAGAATATATTCCTCCTTATTTATTTATACAATTTATTATTTATTTATATAAATATGGTTGCATAAATAATTACTTTATTATCCATAATTTGTTACTATTATTAACAAATTACTATTGTTTTATTGTTCATGTTGTCCTATATTTTGCTATTGTGAGCTCCTTCACGTTGGTTCCTGCATCATTTACATATACCCCCTTCATTGTTTGAACACTTCTTATTCCTAGCACATCAATATGTTCCACATCTTGTATTTTTTCAACCATTTCTACATGTCGTCCTGGTTTCTTTAACTGGATAATGGTGTTTAGAAATCAAGATCTGAGTGCTAAATGAATGCAAATTAAAAAAATCTTATATAGAATAAAGATTTATTTGTTATTTTAAAAGTTTTTGATACTACTCAACTGGTAAGATTTTTATTATTCACTAATCATACAAATGGCCTGATCTAAATTAACACACTATTATCACTGGTATTTTTATTAATATTTACCCCGTATTTCTCAATTGTCAGCAGAAGAGGTTAGCGATCCAAGCCATTCGTGTAGAGATTTCTTATGAGTGGGAATTGATGGTCCCAGGTTGCCTGTTGTCTTGATCTTCCCTTTATAGTTTTTACAATCTTTGTGGAGCTGCCATCTGCCTTTCCTGAGTTTTCTCAAGATCAGGCTATCTTTTGACCTCATTTCTTAATTCACTTCATACTCAGTTCCCATCTTTAGCCAGACCATACATTTATGATGCCTTCTGATTATTCACAAATAACATAAATTGAAACAATTTCACTTAACTTCCCTTGTAGGGGCCTACATTAAATTTTTTATTTTTCCTCACCATGTTTCAGTCAAAATTTCTGAGGCCTGTGAATGGGTGAAAGCAATGAATTTAAACATCTTTGTACAAGGTTGAATATCACTAATGTGCACCCTGCATTTATATTTTAGTTTTACTTGGGTTTAAATGTGACTATTCATCAATTTCAAACCTGGTGACAAAGTAAAGGAAAACATTTTAGGAATCATTGGGAAAGTATTTTGGATAATATTATCATTCTTCTATAATCTCCAAAGTGCATAAAACTAACTCTAGACAACACTACTTCCTTATCAGTATGTGAAGAGAAAGAAGGTCAGGATCTCAATACAACATATTTTATGCTGTGCATCTCCTGGCATAACTTTATTTGGCTAAACTTTTGCTTTATTGACACCATTTCACAGTACAAAAATTTTAATTAATTCAATGCAAAGTCTCAGGCAAATATTTAACAGGACAATCTCTCAAGACCAGTCTCATAAATTTGCAATCAGAATATTATGACTTTTTTTTTTTTTAAATTACTGATTGAAAAATGAGCTATTCCTTGGTATTTAGTAACTATTTGGTGACATCTCTTGGGGGGAAAGAGATGTGGAAGGCAGATATTGCTGTGATGTTATGCCATTTAGCCTGTGGTGCTTTTCCCACTTTGACATATACTACCTGTCTTAAATAAGTGAGTGTCATCAAAGTGAATGTCATGCAATGTGGAAATATTCCAAATTGAAGGTTTCAGATGAAACGATTATTGATATTTTATTTAGCCTTGAAATATCTGAAAAACATTTCATAAATATCCTCTATCAGGTGTCTATACTATAGTGGTTATATGTTGTGTTGTTGTTGTTATGTGCTGTCGAGTCAAACCCAACTCATAGCGACCGCTCCTTGGGTTTCCGAGGCAGTATCACTACAGAAGTAGGATTGCCCAACCTTCCTTCCGAGGAGTGGCTGGTGGGTTTGAACCGCCAGCCTTCTGGTTAGCAGGCAAGTGTCTTAGCCACTATGCTACCAGAGCTCCCATAGTGGTTATATAGAGATTCTAAAACATTAGTTATGATGACTACCACCCTGTATTGATAAAGATCTGAGAACACTAGGAGACTACCTTCAAATTCACACACACACACACACACACACACACACACACACACACTGCAATCGAGTCAATTCTGACTCATAGCGTCCCCTCAGGGTCAGAATATTTCACTACCTTGGGGTCCAGGGCAGTCTGTTAGCCATGCATTTAGTTAATGAATCATTACACAACCCATTGTTGTTAGATGTCGTTGAGTCCTCTGACTCATAGCAACCCTACGTACAGCAGAATGAAATACTGCCTGGTCGTGTGCCATCCTAACAATCCTTGACATACCTGAGCCCATCGTAACAGCCACTGTGTCAATCCACCTCCTTGAGGGCCCTCCTCTTTTTCACTGATCCTCCACTTTACCTAATATGATATCCTTGTCCAGGAAAGGTCCCTCAGACTACATTACCAAAGTAGGTGGGATGAAGTCTGGCCATTCTCGCTTCCAAGGAACATTCTGGCTCCATTTCTCTGAGGAAAGAGTTGTTCATTCTTCTAGAAGTCCATCATACATTCAGCATTCTTTACCAGCACTACAACTCAAAAGCATCAACTCTTCTTTGGTCTTACTTACTTATTCATTATCCAGCTTTCATATGAATATGAGGTGGTTGAAAATACCATGGCTTGTGTTAGGGATACCTTAGTCTTCAAAGAGACATCTTTGCTCTTCAGCACTTAAAAGAGGTCTTTTACAGCAGATTTGCCCAGTGCAATATGACATCTGATTTCTTGACTGCTGCTTCCATGGTGTTGATTGTAGATCCTAGTTACATGAAATCTTTGACAACTTCAATCTTTTCTCCATTTATCGTGATGCTGCTTATTGGTCCAGTTGTGAGGATTTTCATTTTCTTTAGATTGAGGTATAATCCATACAGACTGTAGTCTTTAATCATCATCAGTAAGTGCTTCAAGTCTTCCTCACTTTTAGCAAGTGAGGTTGTGTCACATGCATATGGCAGGTGGTTAATAAGTCTTCCTCCAATCCTGATGCTATCTTCTTCTTCATATAGTCCAGCTTCTCGGATTATTTGCTCATCATACAGATTGAATAAGTATGGTGAAATGATACAACCCTGATGCACTCCTTTCTTTATTTTAAACCATGCAGTAGCTCCTTGTTGTGTTTGAATGACAGATTCTTGGTCTATGTACAGGTTCCTCATGAACACAATTAAGTGTTCTGTAATTCCCATTCTTTTCAGGGGTATCCACAATTTGTTATGTCCATACAGTCAAATAATTTTTGCATAGGCAATAAAACATAAGTAAACATTTGTCTTGTATTCTTTGCTTTGAGCCAAGACCCATCTGACATCAGCAATGATACCCTTGTTCTATGTCCTCTTCTGAATCCAGCTTGCATTTCTGGAAGTTTCTTGTCAATATACTGCTGCAATCATTTCTGAATTATCTTCAGCATTATATTATTTGTGTGCGACATTAATGATATTGTTTGATAATTTCTACGTTCTGTAGGATCACCTTTTTTTACAAATGTGAATCTTTTCTAGTCAGTTGGCCAGATAGCTAGCTGTCTTTCAAATTTCTTGGCATAGACAAGTATGTGCTTCAAGCATTGCCTCCATATGTTGAACCATCTCAACGGGTATTCTGTGAATTCCTGGAGCCTTGTTTCTCACCAATTCCTTCGACTTCTTCAATATCATTGTACAGCTTTGACTTCTTCAATATAATTGGTTCTTGATCATACGCCATCTCCCAAAATAGATTAACATCAACCAGTTCTGGTAGCATAGTGCCTAAAGGCACTTGACTGCTAACCAGAAGGCTGGTGGTTCAAACCCACCAGCCACTCCTCGGAAGGAAGATCGGGCAATCTACTTCTGTAGTGATACTGCCTTGGAAACCCAAAAGGGGTCGCTATGAGTAGGGTCTGACTTGACAGCACATAACAACAACAACAACAGTTCTTTTTAGAACAGTAAAATTCTGTGTACCTTATATCTTTTTTTGATGCTTCCTACATCATTCTATATTTTGCCCATAGAATCTTTCAATACTGCAATTTGAAGCTTGAACTTTTTCTTCAGTTTTCTCAGCTTGAAAAATGCTGAACATGTTCTTCCCTTTTGTTTTTCTAACTTCAGGTCTTTGCACATTTCATTATAATAATTGACTTTGTCTTCTTAAGCTGCTCTTTGAAATCGTCTGTTCAGCTTTTCCTTCTTGTCATTTTTTCCATTTGCTTTAGCTGCTCTCCATACAAGAGTAAATTTCAGAGTCTCTTCTGAAATCCACTTTGGTCTTTTCTTCCTTTCCTGTCTTTTTAGTGACCTTTTGCTTTCTTTATGTAGGATGTTCTTGGATGTCAACCCACAACTCATTTGGTTTTTGGGCATTGGTTTTCAATGTGTCAAATGTGTTTTTCAGATGGTCTCTAAATTCTGGTGCGATATAATCAAGATCATATTTTGGCTCTTGTGGACTTGTTATAATTTTCTTCAGCTTCAACTTTAACTTGTATATGAGCAATTGATGGACTATTTCACAGTCAGCTCCTGGCCTTGTTTTGGGTGAAGAAACTGAGTTTCTGTTTCCATTGTTGTTGTTGTTGTTGTTATGTGCCGTCGAGTCGGCCCCTAGTCAATCTGAATCCTGTGTATTCCATCTGACAATGTCCATATGTATAGCTGCCGTTTATGTTGTTGAAAAAAAGGTATTTACAATGAATAACTCATTGGTCTTGCAAAATTCTATCATGTATTCTCTGGCGTGATTTCTATCACCAAGGCCTTATTTTCTAACTAGTGATTCTTTGTTTCCAATGTTCACATTACAATCACCAATAATCATCAACACAGCTTGACTGAATGTTTGGCCAATATCAGACTGACTGCAGAAGTTGGTAAAAATCTTCAAATTCTTCATCTTTGACTTTAGTGGTTTGTGCATAAATTTGAATAATAGTAGTATTAACTGGTCTTCCTTGTAAGTGTATGGATATTATTGTATCACTGACAGCATTGTACTTCATGATAGATTTTGAAACATTTTTTTGTGACAATGAATCCTATACCATTTCTCTTCAATTGGTTATTCTCAGCTTAGTAGAGCATATGATTGTCTGACTCAAAATGGCCAAAACCAGTCCATTTTACCTCACCAATGCCTAGGATATTGATCTTTATGAGTTTCATTTCATTTTTTACTATTTACTATTTTCTTATATTCATACTTCATACATTCCACATTCTAATTATTGAATATTTGCAGCTGTTTCTTCCCATTTTGAGTCATGGCCCATCAGCAAATGGAGGTCCTGAAAGCTTTACTTCATCCACAGAACTAAGGTCAACTCTACTTTGGGGAGACAGCTCTTCTCTGGTCGTATTTTGAGTGACTTCTGACCTGAAGGCTCATCTTCCAGCACTCTATCAGATAGAGTTTTATTCATAAGGTTTTCACTAGCAATTTTTTGCAGTCATGGATAGCCCCTTCCTTCTTCCAAGTTGTAACAACCGAGTCAATTCAAATATATTAAGTTGTGATCCTTATTCTCAAAACTCTACATTCAGAGGTAGACATTGTCAATAAAGCTGGGTGCTCTTATAGTACGTGTGTTCTCTCCCTGGTGCAGCTTTGGTAGGCCTGAACCTTGTGAGTATTATCACTATTGTTTTCAGAACTTGGGAAAAAAAAAAAAAAAAGCATAAAGCAAATACAACCCACTGCAATCAATTGATTCCAAACTTATAGTGACCCTATAGTACAGAGTAGAACTGTTCCATCGGGTTTCCAAGGCTGTAAATTCTTACAGAAGCAGACTGCCATTTCTTTCACCCATGGAGCAGCTGTTGTGTTCCAAGTGCTGACATTTTCCTTAGCAGCCCAGTGATTAACTACTCCACTGCCATGGCTCCTTAATTTGAACTTAGTAGAAGTTTTAGTATCAGTTCACATTAAACCACCACTGAAAGTCCGTATGATTTTAAGTTAAAGTGTTAAAACAATTTTTGAAACAAAAATAGTAATCATGAATAAACAACATTTTGAGAGTATGCCAGTGAGTGAAAAACAGTTAGGTTTTCAGACAGATACACATGGTTATAAATTACTGTAACTACATAGATCACTTTCACTGTTTCTTATCTCTCCCTCGCCTGACTGGTTAGGTAAGGTTCTGTTAATTGCTTTAATTGCAATTTAATTCCAATTGATTTCCACTTTAAATGAAGATGAAGGGGAGAAAAGGAGTTATAGCATATGTTCAGTATCAATCCAACTACTATTTATTAAGGACCAAGCATTGTGCAGGAGCTCTGGTGGCATAGTGCCTGAGGCATATGACAGCTAACCAGAAGGTTGGCAGTTCAAACCCACCAGCCACTCTTGGGAAGGAAGATTGGGCTATCTACTTCCATAGAGATACCACCTTGGAAACCCTAGGATGGGTTCTATGAGGTGGGACTGACTCGATGGCAGTGAGTTTGGTTTTGGAAGCATTGTGCGAGATATTGTAAGAACAAAGAACTATATGATAGATCTGGCAATACAAGCTCTGAAGGGTATATGATTCAGAAGCAAATAATTATAACTCAATGAAATAAATGGAGAATTAGAAAAATTAGATAAGAATGTTTGTTTAAAAGTGGAGGCAAGGGGAAAGCAATTGGAACTGATTCAAAGAGAAAGTGAAATTTGACCTAAATCTAAGAAAATGAATAGCTCACATTATAAAGACGTGAAAAGGTTAGTGCCTGATTAATTCTCTAATCTCAATTTCCGTACTCCTGTTTGAGTGACAGAAACTCAATTCTGGTATTTCATGATACAATTGAATACACATGCTTTACATGCATGTTTGAAACCAGTGTCTTAATAATCACTAGGACTATATTTTGTTTCATCTAACACACATACTTTAATGCATCATCCTCACCTCCCTCTTGGTGATAATGTTCAAAATCTGCTTCTGATGTATAAGTATTCGTTCAAAAATTTTAGGATAATATTTGCCTTAAATGAAACATTATTTTCTCTGAAATTATATGCTTGTGATCCCTACTTTATATACCAAAATCCCCATAAAATTATTTTAATAACAATTGTTAAAAGGCTTATTTTTAATAACATTCAAAAAACTATTAGTCTGTATCACCAGAAATAATTGCTAAATTGTTATTTTTAAAATATACCTTGTTTTTAAGAGCAGTTTTAGGTTTACAGAAAAATTGTGCAGAAAGTAGAGTCCCCATATAGTCAATCCCTCTCCCCCTGCATACTTTCTCATTTTATTAACATCTTGCATTTATTTGTTATGATCGATGACAGAATATTGTTATATGAATATTAACTGAAGTTCATAGTTTATATTATGACCTACTCTTTGTGTTGTACTTAATGTCATGCATGAACCATTACAGTATTATGCAGAATAGTTTTACTGTCTCCAATATTTATCCCTCCTCCCCTCTCCTAAGCTCTCTGACAACTACTGATCTTTTTACTGTCTCTATAGTTTTTCCTTTCCATGACAATATAGTTCAAATTATGCAGTATATCTATTTCTCAAATTGGCTTCTTTCCCTTAGAACTATGCATGTGTATTTCTTCCATGCCTTTTTATGGATGGTAGCTCATTTCTTTTCATCACTGAATACTGTATTGTATGGAGGTACCACAATTTGTTTATCTATTCACCTACTGAAGAAAATCTTGATTGCTTCCATATTTTGGTAATTATAACTAAAGCTGCTACAAGAATTAGTGTCACATTAAATGCACCACCAAACATGATCTGTCAAGGAAAATAATTGCTAAGTTGAACTTCAGTATAATAAAAAAAAACTTATCTGCAAAAGGCACTGCTTAGAGAATGAAAAGACAAGTCAAAGACTGAAAAATTATTTGCAAAGCATATATCTGATAGAGAATTTGTATCCAAAATATACAACAAACTGTTAAAACTCAATCATAAGAAAACAAATAATCCAATTACAAATAATCCATTGCTATCAGGTTGATTCCAATTTACAGTGACCCTAAGGACAGAGTAGCGTAGTGCTTAAGGCACTTGACTGCTAACCAGAAGGCTGGTGGTTCAAACCCACCGGCCACTCCTCGGAAGGAA
>NW_006921588.1:34902713-34921108 GCF_000298275.1 Orycteropus afer afer
AAGGAGGGGTCGCTATGAGTCGGGTCCGACTCGATGGCACATAACAACAACAACAACAAGGACAGAGTAGAACTGCCTCATAGGGTTTCAAAGTCTGTAAATCTTTATGGAAAGACACTGCCTCATCTTCCTCCCATGGAGCAGCTGAGTTCAAACTGCCAACCTTTTGTTTAGCGGCCAAATGATTTAACCACTCTGCTATCAGACTCCATCCAATTACAAATGGACTTCATCAAAATCTGTTGTTTGAAAGGCATAGTGAATGGAATGAAAAGGCAAGCTGCACACTGAGGAAACTACTTGCTTATCACTTATCTGATAAAAAAAGCTGTATCCAGAATATATAAAGAACTCTCAAAATTCAATAAGTAAACAACACTTTAAAAAATGGTTAAAAGTCTTGAACAAACTTTTCACCAAAAATCTATATGGATGGCAAAAAGCACATGAAAAGGTGCTCAACGTCATTCATCTTCAGAGAAAAGCAAGTTAAAACTACTTTGAGATAGCCCTACCCATCTATTTGATCCAAAATTAAAAAAGCTGGCCATACAATGTGTTGGTGAGGCTGTAGAGGAACTAGAACTCTCACACACAGTTTCTAGAGACTTAAAATAGTACAGTCACCTTAAAAAATAGTTTGGAAGTTTATTTAAAACATAATCATACACTTAATTCATGACCTAACCATTCTACTTCTATGCATTTACTCAAAGAGAATGAGAGCATATGCCCATAAAAAGACTTATACATGAATATTCATAGCAGCTTTATTTGTAATGGTATAATAGTCCCAAACTGAAAACCATATAAATGCCTATCATCTCATGAATTAATAAGCAAATTGTGGTATAGCCATGCAATGGAATATTGTTCAGGACAGAAATAAATGATTACTTCAAGAAAAAGCATACATAATCTCCAAAATTATGCTGAGTAAAAGAAAGAGTCCATACTGTATAATTCCATGTATACAGAACATAGAGTGACAAATAGCAAGTAAGTTACTGCATGGAGTGGGTGAGTGGCAGAGTAAGGAGGGAGACATCACAAAGAACAAGAGGAAATAGGGACAACAGGTATGTCGTTATTTTGATTGTGATGATTTCACGTTTGAAATATATATATATATATATATATATATACATATATATGTAAATGTGTGAAATGATTAATAAAATTATTCAGTACATACAAGTACATAAATATTTATCAAATCATACACTTTAAATATACATACATATATTTGGTATACATACATATATTTAAAGTGTATGATTTGATAAATATTTATGTGTATGTGTGTGCATACTAGTTAATTTTATTAATCCTTTCACACATGTACTCAACAAAACCCAAGCTCACTGCCGTTGAGTCGGATCTGACTCATAGCGACCTCTCCTTGGGTTTCTGAGGCAGTATCACTGCTGAAGTAGATTGCTCAACCTTGCTTCCAATGAGTGGCTGGTTCACACATATACATATATATATGTATTTTATACCTGTGAAATTGGCAATTGCATATCACTTGTATCTCAGTAAGACTTTTTTTTAAAAAAGATTATCCTAGCTTCATAAAGTGAATGTTCTTTCTCCCTGCATTTTTTGAAATTGTTTGAATATAATTTTTATTATTTTTTTCTTAAATGTTTGAAAAAATTCACAAAAATATCCCAAGTTAAAGTGTTCTTTGTAGAAAGAATTCTTAATACAAACTAAATTCAGTGTGGAATAGATGGAGGGTAACTTGTATCTTTTTTAAAATCAGTTTTGGTTAAGTTGTATTTTATAAAAAATTTGTCATTTCATTAAAATTATCAAGTTTACTGGCAAAACATTTTCATAATATTCTCTTATTGTCCTGTTATTGTAGAATTTTTAATGGTATTCACTCTGTCATTCCTGATACTGTATTTCTCTCTTTCTTTTCAAATCAATTTTCCTAAAGTTTCATCAATTTTCTTAATCTTTTCAAAGGGAAAAAAAGATTTTGAAAGGTACTTTTATTGTTTGTATGTCTCTCTTTCATTGATATCTGTTCTAACTTCAGAATTTCCTATCCTCTACTTAGTTTTGCTGCTTAATTTTGCTGAAGATAATTCAAAAATGGTACCAGCAGTATATTGATGAGAAACTGCTAGAAATTCAAGCCAGATTCAGAAGAGGCCATGGAACAAAAGATATCATTGCTGTTGTTAGATCGATCTTGGCTGAAAGCAAAGAATACCAGAAAGACGTTTACTTATGTTTCATTGATTATACAAAAACATTTGACTGTGGAGATCATTACAAATTATAGATAACCTTGCAAAAAATGGGAAATCCAGAACACTTAATTGTGCTCACAAGGAACCTATACATAGATCAAGAGTCAGTTGTTCAAACAAAACAAGGGAATACTGAATCGTCTAAAATCAGAAAAAGTATGTGTCAGGATTGGCCTGTTTCATCATACTTAATCTGTAGGCAGAGCAAATAATCCAAGATGATAGACTCTATGAAGAGGAATGTGGCATTAGAGTTTGAGGAAGACTCATTAACAACCTGCACTGTGAAGATGACACAACCTTGCTTGCTGAAAGTGAAGATGACTTGAAGCACTCACTGATGAAGGTCAAAGACTATAGACTTCAGTATGGATTACACCTCAACCTAAAGAAAATAAAAATACTCACAACTGGACCAATAAGCAACATCATGATGAGAAAAGATTGAAGTTGTCTGAAATTTCCTTTTACTTGGATCCAAAATCAATGTTCAAGGAAGCAGCAGTCAAGAAATCAGATGATGTATTGCGTCAGACAAATTTGCTGCAAAAGACCTGTATGAAGTGTTTAAGGGCTAAGATGTCACCTTGAAGACTAAGGTGCATCTGACCCAAGCAGTGGTATTTTCAGTAGTCTCACATATATGAAAGCAAGACAATGATTAAGGAAGAGCAAAGAAGAACTGAAGTATTAGAATTGTGGTGTTGGCAAAGATTATTGGAAAACACCGTGGACTACTAGAAGCACAAACAAATCTATCTTGGAAGAATAGCTGGAATGCTCTCATGTACTTTGGTCATGTCATCAGAGGGGAGGTAGATATCCCTGAAGAAGGATATCATGGTAAAGCAGAGGGTCAGCAAAAAAGGGAAAGACCTTCAATGAGATTAGTTGGCACAGTGGCTGTGACGATGGGCTCAAGCACAGCAAAAAAAAAAAAAAAAGAACTTGACAGTGCCACTGCAATGTAATGCACAGACGTGGAGTCAGATCTGATTCATAGAAACCCCTCCTTGGGTTTCCAAGGAGGTATCAGAGCGGAAGTAGGATTGCCCAACCTTCCTTCCGGGGAGTGGCTGGTGGGTTTGAACTGCCAGCCTTCTGATTATCAGTCAAATGCCTTAGGCACTGTGCCACAAGAGCTAGACAGCACCTAATAAGAATAATATCTTAGTTTTGTTTCAATTGTCTAGTTTCTTAAAATAGAAAACTGGATAATTGGTTTTCAACTTTTCTAACATATATTTAAAGTTATAAATTTCTCCTTAATTACTACAGTAGCTATAACCCACATTTTTTATATGTTGTATTTTCATTATCACTCAGTTTAAGATAATATTTTCTCTTGTTCATTCTTTTTTCATTCATCTGCTATTTAGATGTCTGTGTTTCGATTTATAAGTATTTGGAGTTTCTCCAGAAATCTAATTTACTTTGTTTTCCATTTTATTCAGCTGGGGTCACAGAGTATAATAGATTTCAATTTTGAAATTTATTTAGATTTACATTATAGATCACTATATGGTATACTTGGTGAGCACACCACATTCACTTAAAAAACAAGGTGTATTCTGAACTTGCGTGTATTCCACAAACATCAATTATGTCAAGTTGCTTGCCAGCATAGATTAATATTACATCCTCACTGATGATTTTTTTTAAACATAAACTATCCAACTATTGTTTTGGACTTGCCTATTTATCCTTTTTTATTTAAAAAAATACTTATTTTTATTGTTCTAAAATTATATATAACATAAAATTTGCCAATTCAATGTTTTTACATGTATAATTTAGTGATATCAATTACAGTAATCATGATGTACAACCATCACCAAAAATAGTTGCCAGGTTTTACATCACCAGAAACAGAATTCACTGTTCTTCAACAATAACTCCCTCTTACTCCTCACCCCTGGTTATCACAAATAAAAATTTGTTTTCCATACTTTTTGCCTATTCTAGATAATTCTAGGAAAGGAGAGTATACAATATCTGTCAGTTTTTGCTTATGTATTTTGAAGCTCTTCGATTAAGCACTTACAGATTCATGATTATTCTGTCTTACTTATATATTACCCTTACGAACATTATGAAATTACACATTTGAGCTCTGGAAGCACTTGCTGCCTTGAAGTCTATTTTATCTGATATTAATATAGTTAAGGAAATTTCTTATATCTAATGCTGGCATCGTGAACCTTTTCAACACTTTCACTTTCAATATCTCTGCCTACCTGCCTGCCTGATACCTACCTACCTACCTACCTGTATAACAAGTACCTGGAAGACCCTCAGTGAGATGGATTGGCAGGCATAATAGCAGAAAGTATGGACTCGGGCACACTGCTGATTGTGAGGATGATGCAGGGCAATATTTTGTTCTGTTGTACATAGGCCACCATGGTAGTTAACAACATCTCTCTATTAATATTTATCTATCTATTTATCTACCTACCTAGCTGTCTACCTACCTACCTATTTACCTGCCTACCTATCTACCTATCTATGCTCAAAATATGATTAAATTGGACACCATATTTTTTATGCTTCTCCCCCTCCCCCAATTTGCCTCTGCCTTAACCCTCCTCCATTGTTATTCCTATCCTGCTTTCTTTCAATATAATTACATTTAGAAATCTTTTAACTTTTTTTAAATTACTACTTTCATTTAGTGGCAGTGCCAGTTGTTTTCAACATTTATCCTTAACTTACCACAGTCTATTTAAAGTTAATATTGTTACATTAAGGAGCTCTGGTGGCATAGTGCCTATGGCATCTGACTGCAAACTAGAAGGCTGGTAGTTCAAATCCACCAGCCACTCCGCAGAAGGAAGACCAGGCAATCTACTTCCGTAAAGACTTACTACCTTGGAAACCCAATGAGGGTCTCTGTGAGTTGGAATTAACTTGATGGAAGTTTTTCTTTTTTCTTTTTTTTTTTTAATTGTTACATTGCATTCATATAACAAGTAGGAAGGTTAAACAGTATAATTCCACCTGATGTTATTTCTCTTCATCCTTTATAATTTCTTGAAGCATGGGCCTGGCACAAACTGTCCTCTGAAATTTCAAGCCAGAAAGATTATAAAATTTTGCTTACATTTAGCCAGCTGAACAGACTGGTGAGTGACCTCAGGGCAAAAGTCACATACACAGATGGGACCCAGCACATGTTCCTCTTTCCAGTGGAAAAAATGTTCCAGTTCTGTTCACTTTTGGTTACCCTTGAGCTCCTGTCACTAGTTGTATTTTATAATTTACTGTGTGTTCATAATTATTACCCATGATAGATTTGTCTCGCATGAGGTACTTTGCTATTATTAGGACTGGTTGTTAGGTGCTGTCGAGTTGGTTTTGACTCACATGTATAACAGAACAAAACAATGCCAGGTCCTGAGCCATCCTCACAATTGTTGCTATGCTTGAGCTCATCATTGCAGCTACTGTGTCAATTCACCTCATTGAGGGTCTTCTCCTTTTTCACTGACCTACTTTATCAAGCATGTTATCCTCTCCAGGGACTGGTCCCTCATGACAACATGACCAAAATATGAGAGACGAACACTGGTTATTCTCACTTATAAGGAGCATTCGGTTACACTTCTTCCAAAACAGATTTGTTTGTTCTTCTGGCAGTCCTCGGTATACTCAATATTTTTCGCCAATACCACAACTCAAATGCAATTTTTCTGTGGTCTTTCTTATTCACTATCTAGCTTTCACATGCATATGAAACTACTGAAAATACCATGGCTAGGGTCAGGAGCACCTTAGTCTTCAAAGTGGCATCTTTGCTCTTTAACACTTTAAAGAGGTCTTTTGCAGCAGATTTGTCCAACGCAATGTGTCATTTGAATTATTGACTGTTGTTTTCATGGAAGTTGATTGTGGATCCAAGTAAAATGAAGTCCCTGACAACTTCAATACTTTCCCCATTTATGTTATGCTGCTTATAGGTTCAGTGAGGAGTTTTGCTTCCTTCACATTGAGAGTTAATCCATACTGAAGGCTGCAGTCTTTGATCTTCATCAATAAGTGCTTCAAATCTTCTTCACTTTCAGCAGCAAGGTTGTGTATCTGCATACTGCAAGTTGCTAATGAATCTCTCTCCAATCCTAATGCTGCATTATTCTTCATATAGTCCAGATTTTTGGATTATTTGCTCAACAAACATATTGAATAAGTATGGTGAAAGGATACATCCCTGATGCACACCTTTCCTGATTTTAAATTATGCAATATCCACTTGTTCTGTTTGAATGACTCCCTCTTGATCTATGTACAGGCTCCTCATAAGTACAATAAAGTGTTCTGGAATTATCATTCTTTGCAATGTTAAAAATAATTTGCTATAATTCACACAGTCAAATACCATTGCATAGTCAATAAAATATAGGTATTCTTTCTGGTATTCTTGCTTTCAGACAAGATTCATTTGACATAAGCAATGATATCCATTGTTCAACATCCTCTTCTGAATCCAGCTTGAATTTCTGGCAGTTCCTTGTCAATGTACTGCAGCAATCATTTTTAAATTATTTTCAGCAAAATTTTACTTGTGTGTGATATTAATGATAAGGTTCAATTATTTATGCATTCTGTTGGATCACCTTCCTTTGAAATGGGCACAAAAATGGATGTCTTTAAGTAGACTGTCCAAGTAGCTGTCTTCTAAATTTCTTGGCACAAATTAAAGAGCTCTTCCAGTATGGTATCAGTTTGTTGAAACATTTTAATGGGTATTCTGTCAATTCCTGGATTCTTGTTTTTCACCAGTTACTTCTTTGCAACTTGGATTTCTTTCCTCAAAATCATTAGTTCTTGATAATATGTTATCTCCTTAAATGTTTGAACATTGACCAATTCTTTTTGGTATAATGACTCTGTGTATTCTTTTCATCTTCTTTTGATGCTTCCTGCATTGTTCAATATTGCCAATCAAGGCATGAATTTTTTCTTCAGTTCTTACAGTTTGAGAAATGTCAAGTGAGTCCATGCCTTTTGTTTTTCTAACTCTAGGTTCTTGGACAGTTCATTATAATACTTTGCTTTGTTTTCTTCAGTTGACCTTCGTTCAGTGTCTATTCATCTTTTACTTTTTAATTCTTCCATTTGCTTTTGCCACTCTATGTTCAATGACAAGTTATTGAGTATTTTCTGATAGTCATTTGGTCTTTTCTTTCTTTCCTGTCTTTTTAATGACCTTCTGCTTTCTGCATATATTATGTTTTTGATGTCATCCCATAACTCATCTGGTCACTGGTCATTTGCATTCATTGTGTCAGATCTATTCTTCAGTTGGTCTCTAAATTCAGGTAGGATATACTCAAGGTCATATTTTAGCTCTCATGGACTTGTTTTAATTTTTCTTCAGCTTCAACTTGAATCTGCATATGTGCAATTGGTAGTCTGTTCCACTACCTCTTGGCCTGATGATATTGAGCTTCTCCATTTGTCTCCATTTGTCTCATCCCACAGACGCAGTCAATTTGATTCTTGTGTAATCCATCTGGTGAGGTCCTCTTATATAGTTGTCGTTTATGTTGTTGAAAAAAAGTATTTAAAATGAATAAGTCATTGGTCTTGCAAAATTCTATCATGGGATATCTGGTGTGTCTTCTATCATTGAGGCCATGTTTTCCAAGTACTGATGCTTCTTCTTTGTTTCCAGCTTTCACATTCCAATTACCAGTAATTATCAATAGATCTTGATTGCATGTTTGGTCAGTTTCAGACTGCTGAAATTGGTAAATATCTTTAACTTTTTCATCTTTGAGTTTAGTGTTTGGTATGGAAATTTGAATAACAGTAGTATTAGCTGATCTTTCTTGTAGGTGTATGGATTTTATCCTATGACTACTAGCAACACTCTATTTCAGGATAGATCTTGAAATGTTCTTCTTGGTGATGAATATGACACCATTCTTCACTGTGTCATTCTTAGCCTACTAAACCATATGATAGTCCATTTCAAATGGCTGATACTAGTCCATTTCAGCTTACTAATGCTTAGGATATTGAATTTTATGTGCTGCATTTCATTTTTGACAACTTAAAATTTTCCTTGAACGTACTTCATACTTTCCACATTCTGATTGTTATTGGATTTTTGCAGCTATTTCTTCTCATTTTGAGTGCAACATCAGCAAATTAAGGTCCTGAAAGTTTTACTTCATCTGCATCACTAAGATTGACTCTACTTTTAGGAGGGACTCTGGTAGCATAGTGCCTAAGGCACTTGACTGCTAACCAGAAGGCTGGCGGCTCAAAACCACGAACCACTCTTCGGAAGGAAGATTGGGCAATCTATTTCCATAGTGATACTGCCTAGGAAACCCAAGGAGGGGTCGCTATGAGTGGGTCCGACTCAATGGCATATAACAACAACAACTACTTTTAGGAGGCAGATTTTCTCCAATTGTATTTTAAGTGCCTTCCAACTTGAGGGCTCATCTTCTGGCACTATATATTAGACAATATTTCACTGTAATTCGTAAGGTTTTCAGTGGCTAATTTCTTCAGAAGTGTACCATATCTTCCTTTTCCTAGTCTATATTAGTCTAAAAGCTTCATTGAAACTTGCCCACCCTGGTAACCCTGCTAGTATTTGAAACACCAGTGGCACAGTTTCTAGCATCACAGCAACAGGAAAGCCACCACAACATGACAAACTGACAGACAAGTTGTAGTTTCTGAGACTAGATCTGTTCATTTTCTCATTTTCAAAATTCAGTTTAATAGGATTATGTGGTTTCTTTATTGTAAATAACAATTGACAACAAATATGTTCACAATTTAACAGAAAAGTAATGAAATCATTTATCTGTTTATATTACATTTTAAGGCTGTTAACTGAGAAATTATAAATACCTATATGCTTCACATTGGTTAAATGTTCATGAAATAGGGCAAATAATTTTTTTTGAACACTTTTTTTTTTGTAATTGTGATTTGGGTGAAAATTTACAGAGCAAATTCACTTTCCATACAGCAGCTCACATACACTTTGTCTTATGACATAGATTACAATTTACCACATTGCAACAGCTCCCCTCCTACTTCTTCCCCATAGTTACCTCTTCCCTGTGTCCTTCCCTCCATGCACTCCTGCTCCCTGAGTTGTCTCCCTGTGCATACACAGCCTTTTTCTTCTCCTATTCTTCCATGATTGTTCTCTCCAAGGAATGTATCTACCTAATGTAAATGTTCAGCTAATATGCCTGTATTTTGTTTGGCTAGAAGCCACAGGAGTGGGTTCAATTCCAGACCTGAAGGCCAGCTAGGGACCATAGTCTAAAAGAACCATCAAGCTCTATCAGATCTGCAAACCTGGTCTTTTTTTTTTTTTCTTTAATGTTTTTGAATTTTGTTTCATGCTGTTCTCTCTCTATCCAGGATCTCCTACAGTGATTCCCCTTCCAAGTGGTTAGCTGGGCACTATCTAGTTCTGGTCTCGTAGTCATATAGGCTGAGGATGGCATGGGTTACCAGTCACTTGGACTAATTGTTTTTATGAATCTTTGGTTTTCTTCATTCTTCTTTGCTCTGGATGAGGAGAGACCCATCTTTGCGTCTACATGGCCACATGCAAGCTTTTAAGATCCTAGTCACTACTTGCCAAAGTGAGATGGGAAATAATAATTTGTGTAGTATGTTATACCAATTAAGCTTGATGTCCCCTGCAACTATGGTCCTGAGCCCACAGGTCCAAATACTTGCTCCCTCTGGGTAGTTGGCTGTGGCCAAAAAGTGACTACAGCCTTGTCCTCTGTCAACTCTAGTTTGTACCTGGGAATTCTTACTGAACATACAAATACACTTGTAGAAACATTGTCTGCCAACCCTGCACATGGTCTTGGGAACACTCCCCCCTGCATAGACATACCTAATAGTTCAGCCTCTCCAACCATCTATCCACCCATATATCCATGTTTGCCTTCACTGACAATGCAGTACTGTATATGCAAAAGGGTTTATCTTTGTTGTCTGTACCTCCCATGTAATTCTCTATGTCTTCCTCTTCCTTAATGCCACTGTGTTGATCACTCACATTTGGTACATTGCACTTCCTTTCACCCAAATCAATACTTGTCTCTACCTATCTAGCAGTGTTCCCTCTCTTCCCCTCCCATCCTGGTAACCAACAAAGAAAGTTTCCTTCCATATATAAACCTTTCCTTGACTTTTTACAATAACGGACTAATACAATATTTGTCCTTCTGTGATTGACTTATTGCACCGAGCATAACGTCCTCCAAATTCATCCACGTTATGTCGTGTTTTGCAGATTCTACATTATTCTTTAGGGTTGCATAGTATCCCATTATGTGTACATACCATAGTTTGGTTATCTGTTCTTCTGTTGATGGACACTGTTCTGACTACCTAGTGCTACTCTGACAAGAAATATACCACAAATGGGATGACCTTAACAAACAGGAGTTTATTCTTACAATTTGGAGGCTTTAAGTCCAAGTTCAAAGTGCCAGGCTCTAGGGGCTGGGTGAAAGCTCCTCAACCTTGAGGTCCAGCTCTACCTCCTACTCATGGCCCTTTGAAGCTAGAGGTGTTTCTTCACTCAGACAGCTGCTACCTGCTGAGGCTGAGAAGCCCCAAGGTTGACAAGTAAAAAGGCACAGTCCCGATGTTACCAAACCACACGGCAGGCCATTAACTTAAGTCCATTGTAAGTCCCAAGGTCAGCAGAGCATAGCAGGCTGCTGAGCAATGACAAGGCTACATTCAGGGTCCATGTGTGCCATAGGCTGGAGACCATTCCTAAGGCTTCTCCTTATATACAGGAAGCAGACCATATCCCAAAGGCAGCTACTCAGCTGCTTGTGGTAGATCTCACCATGGAGCTGATTGCCAGTCCCATCATGGAGAATAACTACCACCAGCTGCCCAGCCACTCAACCAGGCCCAGCCAAGTTGACACAAAAACATAATCACCACAAACACCTAGGTTGTTTCCCTCTTTTAGCTATTGTAAATAGTGTTGTGATGGTCATGGGTGTGCATATATCTGTTCTTTTCCTGGCTCTCACTTGTTTAGGATATACACCTAGTAATGGAATGGCTGGAGCTCTGGTAGCATAGTGCCTAAGGCACTTGACTGCTAACTAGGAGGCTGGTGGTTCAAACCCACCAACCATTCCTTGGAAGGAAGGTTGGGCAATCTACTTCCGTAGTGATACTGACTCAGAAACGCAAGGAGGGGTCTCTATGAGTTGGGTCCGACTCGACGGCACATAACAACAACAAGAAATGGAATGGCTGGGTCAAATGGTATTTCTAATTCCAACTTTTTAAGGAATAGCCATACTGCTTTCCACAGTGGTTATATCATGTGACAGTCCCACCAGCAGTGTATGAGAGTCCCAGTCTCTCCACATCCTTGCCAGCATTTGTTATTTTCTGTCTTGTTGAACTTTGCTACTAGTTCTGGGGCCAGATGGTATCTCATTGTTGTTTTGATTTGCATCTCTCTAATGGCTGATGATCATGAGCATTTCTTCATGTTTGTTGGCTGCCTAAATATCCTCTTTGGTGAAGTGTCTGTTTATGTCTTCTGCCCATTTTTTCATTGAATTATTTGTCTTTTTGCTGTTGAGGTGTTGGAGTTTTCTATAAATTCTAGAGATAATTCCCTTGTCAGACATGCCATTGTAGAATATTTTTTCCCAATCTGCCAGTTCTGAAATAGAGGAAATAATTTTTCTCTCTTTTGATCTTTATTTTTTTTTCTGTGTAAAATGGGGAGGTTATATCAAATGATTTCATGTCTAGCAATCTGAGTACAAGGTTAGATATATTGTTACATTTTCACATTTTTTTTTCCTACTCTCTCCATATGGGAAATTGCTAAAATATATTTGACTATCATTTAGGTCAAAGTTTTCTTCAATAACAGAAATAATCTAAAATTGTACTTCCCAAATTTTATGGGATGTTATTAGAATTAAGATTTTGATTCATTAAAAGCTAAATCAGTATTCTAATGGAAGGCAGGGATGACTGAGATTCTTCATTCCTTTGAAATACCTATGTGATGCTAATATTACTGATCTATGGGCCACACTTTATTTGGTGAGAACCTATAGTAGGGACTAGTATTGCATGGATTTTGGACCTTATATTCAGACAGACTTGAATTTGACATCCTGCTTCTGTGACATTATAGCTGTGTGACTAAACAAATTAACCAGCTGAACTTCAGTATGCTCATCTGTGAAATGAAAATAATAACACATACCTGGCTAAACTGTTGCCACATTTATCTCTTTAATGTTTGTAAGATACTTAGAAGAGAACCCAACATAAAAAGATGAAAATTATAATCTTTCAACGAACACAAAATCTTATTTTGCTTTCCTAGCCAAGGATATATATCACAATATATTCTTCCTCACATTTTCTGATAAAAATACCAAGTTTTATATAGTAAATTACTTATCATTTAATGCTTCTTAAAATATGATATCCTTTGTCAGTGGTATAGTCACTTATCCCTTAATTCTCATGAAGTTTTCATTTGTCAAACTATGGTCAAACTTACATCAAGGGAATGAACAACTGATTAAATGTGATATGAAATAATAATTCAAGACAGGTTTACTATGCCTTTTAAATAATTTGGTGGAAAAAAGTAAGCTAAAAAAAAAAAAAGTTGTTCCAAAATCCTTTTAGGGCATGAAATGTGCTATAACGATTCACTTCAAGTCATTCCAATGATGATAAATTTAAGATATTTTGGACATAAAAAGAAAAATTTGATCACACAAATTGTCCACTTGTTTTGGTAAGTCCCCTTTAGGTCTGGAATTTATCACTCCCATTTATCATTAGCTATACCTTGAATCTGAGTTACAACAGGGTGAAATAAAGATTAGAACTGTCCCTGAGGACTACTGTCTCTATGCTCTCCAATTCAAATAATGTTGCCAGAATTGTATATATGAAAACTGGCTGTGTAAATTTTGTACAGTCTCTGTCACAGAGACAAAACTATTTGGTTTAATACTTAGAAATAAATTTCTAGACATTTTTCTTTCACTGTTTATAGGTGTATTTATTTATTCAAAGGAATATTTATGATATTAAATACTATTTGATACCTTTACAGATTCCATTTTCAATTCTTCTTTCCTACCAGAATCTTTTCCCCATCAAACATAGAAAGGTTACCCATAACAAGTATGTTACTGTCAATCTTTTGGCTCACAGCCCAATGCATAAGCATTGCACTACCAGGACTCTAATAGCTGCATTTCCATTGACATCATTGAGCTGCTGATTATTTATACACATATGATTTGACATGCAGTTATGTGAGAAAATAAATATCCTTTCTGTTTACATCTATTTACATCACTTTCCCCCCTGTTACTTATATTTATGAGTGCCTAGCACATGTTAAATTAATTTTAGGAACTACTTTGTACAAAAGCAATGCCTTGACTCAAGTTGTTAACTACCATTTTATTCAAGTATACCCCTCAGGCTTTGATAATTCAAAATAATTTTCCTAAGGACATCTAAGATATCTACAAAAATGTTTCCATTAGATTTTCCATTACAGCTCAGTGTTCAGTCTTGTCTAATTTTGTGGAATGACTAAAAGAAGCTACTGCAAAATGGGTACTTAACAAGGTCATGACATTAATAAAATATTCTACATTCAAAGAAGAACTAATTATACCCAGAAAGTAATTTTTTAATAGTTTAGCTCATGAATCACATGCTTACAGAAAAGAGTAAGTGAGTAGGGAATCCAAAATATCAGAAGTACTTAATCCATGCTGTGCTCTGATGAAGCAAAATATTTGAGCTTAAAAATGTCCCCAACTTATATCATGGAAGCCCAAGAAATTATTTTAATTTCCTCACTTTATTTTTTCATTCTTCAAAATATCTCCTAGAAGCAATAGAATGTTTTATGTTTAACTTTCATTTATTCAGTAAACATTATTAATCACATACAATGAATCAGGCATTATATTAAGTCAACAATCAGCAAATCATCCACAACTCCTGCCCTCGTGTAGCATATATTCCATTGGAAGAAAGACAGATTGATGGAATGATTACATAAATAATGTCATTTACTATTACAATAGCATTATTATTGTGCTGGTGTCAACTAATCGCGACCCCCTGTGACAAAGTAGAACTGCCCCATGGGATTTCCTAGGCTCTTATCTTTGTGGAGCAGATTGGCATTTCCTTCTCTACAGAGTCAGAGCAGCTGCAGGGTTCAAACCACCAACTTCTTGGTTAGCAGTTGGGTCTTTAGCCAAAGTAATCATATCATTGGAGTGTTTTCCCTAAGTTTCCATTACTTTGTTTTTCATTTGAGTTATTGAATATTTCAGTTGACCATGGCTTTGCCCAACATTTATATTGAAAATATGTCTTCCCCTAAAAATCAGGATGAGGCCTTAAGATATGCTGAGTTCCCATGTATATTTCAGTTTCATATTCCCCCCCCTCTGTTTATGAGTTGTTTTTATTATTAAGACTTTATAACATTTAATGTTATGTGAGCTCTGGTGGTGTAGTGCCTAAAGCATTTGACTGGTAAACAGAAAGCTGGTGGTTCACACCCACCAGCCACTCCTTGGAAGGAAGACTGGGCAATCTATTTCCGTAGAGATATGCAAGGCAAATGCAACCACTGCTGTGGAGTCGGATCCGACTCATAGTGACCCCTCCTTGGGTTTCCGAGGTGGTATCACTACAGAAGTAGATTGCCCAAACTTCTTTCCGAGGAGTGGCTGGTAGGTTTGAACCTCCAGCCTTCTGGTTAGCAGTCTAAGCCTTAGGCACTTGGAAATCCAAGGAGGGGTCACTATGAGTCCGGATCAACTCTATGGCAGTGAGTTGGTTTTTTTGGTTATAACTATATAGTGTTTTAAAATATGAAGTTTAGAATTAGTTCCACAGGCTACACAGTAAAACATTATTGATATTTTTATTGGAATCACTTTACATTTATATGTTACATTGGGAGAGTTGATATCTTCCTAAGATCAAATATTCCTATCTAAGATCATCATATGTCTTTTCATTTGCTTGTGCATTCTGAGTTCCTCTGGTTTATATCCATTCACTGACAGTATAACGAATGTATTCTCCTCTAAGTTAACTGAAGTCTGGAAATGAGACTATATCAGCATATTATTTGAGAAAGAATTGACTGTCAGAAATCAGATATTGAGTCCAATATGCCATGTTATTACTCTGTCAATTACCATCTCTTCCACATTGAAAAGTAAAAGGGAACAATACGACAACAAACTACATTCAGATGAAGCAAATGAAAACACACATACCCCTAGAGCGCTCCTTGCCAAGAACTCACATTTTCTAAGAAATACCTAACAATCAGGTAAAATTATAGTGATTTTCACACTTAGGCAAGAAGTAACATTAAGAGAAATGCCATATTATAACCTATTCCTAAAAGCTAAATCAAATAATTTTACAAGATTCATGACTCCTTCATCAAGACCTTTTTCAAATCCTGAAAACTGTTATGAAAAGTAAGGATGAAAAATTAAGCCCCAAAATAAATAGTAGGTAAAGAATTTTTTTTTAATCCACATGCCCTTCAAAACAGAAGTTTTTATAGATCTACCATAAACAGAAACCTTATAAGGCTTTGGATCATGTCATCCATGAACATTTCATACTATGTGTACAGGTTATATACTTTCCATTTGAAAACAAAAATTTAAAATGATCCAAATGCAAAAGGGTCATGAAACTGAACTAAAGATTTTAAAAATCGTCCCTGATTTTAGTTAGCTATCCTAAATGTGTACAAATTTTTCTTAGAAGAGTTTTTAAGAGAACAGGGGAGTTGCTGCTTATTTAAACAGCTTTAATGAAGGGTTAACCTTTTACATTAAACATTTGTTCCCTTCATTTGCTTTCTGGCAGCAGTTCGTACTTTTTTTTACCCCCCAAAGGTCACAGTATAATGAACATACACCAGATTATTTAAATGAATGGTTTTAATGAGTTCTTTGAATAGATTCTTTAAAAAGCAAGCATGAAATTGCTTTCCCAGTTGGGATGCTTTAAAATATTTTTAGAACATTCATATATAAAGTCTCAAAGTTTTAACAATTCTTAAAGAAACAATGATTGAAAGGAATTTTTATTGCAATGTGATTTATTCTCACCCATACTGCAGAAGACATTATAAAACCCAGCAGGATCTTTGAATTATTTTAATGGATTATCCCATTTCATATTAATAAGTAGTTATTTATCAAAGTTAAAGGCTGCAGCTCTTATACACTAGTTTGGTGTGTAGAAATGTGTTACCTCAGTAATTGTTCAATATACTAGACATGAATCAATTTACTTGGTGCAGTGAACATTGTGCTGTCTTCAAAATCCCTTTAAATTCTTGTTCAATGTATCATAGCCTTGAGGTTGGGTGGAACTGACCCTGTACCCTTGCCACTGTGATTATTTCCAAAGTTAGCATGCACCTCATTTATTCCCATCAAAGAGGTGTTCAAGACTTCTGTTCAATGACCTCACTCTTTCCCTGAATGGGAATGAGAAACTGTAGGCACACAAACTACTGGAAACCACTTTACCACCGTAAGGACTAAGGACAAAGTACACACCTGGAGCAGGATAGAGTTGTGAGAATTGCCAAGAAGAAGAACCAGAACTCTGACTCTCATACAATTCTTCTTGACCTTGGTCTCAAGCTTTCCAGTTATGTGAGACCGTAAATTCCCTTTATTATTTAAGCTCCTTTGGAGCTAAGGATATGGGATCTGAGAATGGCATGAGCTGCCTTTGGCAAATATCATTGCCCTCACTATTAATTTTGGAAATGTTTGTCTATTTGAAACAATACATTTTTTAATTGCCTCTACTTTAATTGCCTTGAGTCAAAGGAAGTACTCAGATGTGTCAGAACTTTAAAAATGACGTCTTAAAAATTAAACCATCTCGTTAATAGATAGGTACATTACTATAAGTTGGGTGATAATCAGTATTGTAAAAGTTGTTGACACCCCAGTATTGTAAAAGTCATTGATAATCCATTAAAATAATTCAAAGATCCTGCTGGGTTTTATAATGTCTTCTTCAGTGTGAGTGAGAATAAATCACATTGCAATAAAAATTCCTTTCAATCATTGTTTCTTTAAGAATTGTTAAAACTTTGAGACTTTATATATGAATGTTCTAAAAATATTTAAAAATTATCTTTATTGGAACACTATATGTGCTTTGTTTCTGTCAGTCACAAATATTCACACAGGTTACTATGTTGTTGCTGTTGTGTTAGTAGTTGCTGTTGAGTCGATTCCAACTCACAATGACCCCATGTGTGCAGAGTAGAACTGCTCCATAGGGTTTTCAATCCTGTGACTTTTAAGAAGCAGATTGCCAGGCCTATCATCTGAGGTGCCTCAGGGTAGGTTCAAAACTATTATTAAACCTTTTTTGGGATTCCTTTTTTAGGTGAAGAATTTACTAGCTCTTAAAAAACTCTCTCCACTTTCATGCAGTTATAATGTTTTTCATCTTCATTTATATATTTAGCCCACATCAACTACTTGAAATTCTAGAAATTCATTTTACATGTTATTGCAACTGTAGGTAAGATAGTCTTTTGGAGAAATATGCTATACTCAGAAAATTAAACAACATCAGAATATGCTTATTTCTATCATCTTTTATTTAAAATTTTAATCATTTACATAGAAATTTAATGGTTTATGACCAAACAAGTATTTCACCAATATATATTTAATCACTTAAATATTATCACTACAGTCAGCCCCAGGGTTACAGGTGAGGAGAGATAACTCAGGGACGCCCAAAGTAGCAAGCTGGAAGAGCAGGAGAAAGGGGATTAAAAGCCAGGAAGCCAGAGAGAAGAGCAATCAGTCTAAGGGATTAGGTGAGGAGACAAACTCAGGCCTGCCCAGAGTAGCAGGCCAGAAGAGCAGGAGAAAGGGGATAAAAGCCAGGAACCTGGAGAGAAGAGCAGTCAGCCCCAGGGACAACTCAGGGATGCCCAAAGCAGCAGGCCAGAAGAGCAGGAGAAAGGGGATTAAAAGCCAGGAAGCAAGACAGAGGAACAGTCAG
>NW_006921588.1:34923433-34939929 GCF_000298275.1 Orycteropus afer afer
GAGAATGCTGAAAGTACCATGGACTGCTAAAAGAACTAACAGATCTGTCCTGGAGAAAGTGCAGCCAGAATGCTCCTTGGAAGCAAGAATAGCCAGACTTCGTCTCACTTATTTTGATAATGTTGTAAGAAGGGACCATTCCCTGGAGAAGGATGGTCGGGTGGAGGGTTGACGAAAGAGTGGGAGGCCTTCAACGAGATGGATTGACACGGTGGCTGCACTGATGGGCTCAAGTATAGCAGGGATTGTGGAACTGGCGCAGGATTGGGCAGTGTTTCATTCAGCTCTGCATGGGGTTGCTATGAGTTGGAAACAACTCGATGGCACTTAACAACAACAACAACAAAACAGTCTTTTGGACTCATATGATGTTATTCTGTTCCACTTAATAGTATATAGTTATGGGGAGTCGTGATTGAAGTGGTAAAATTGTGTTTCTTTTTTTTTTTCAGCTTTTTATTGTTATTAGGGTGAACATTTACAAAATAAATCAATTTTCCATTCAATGCCTCATATAAATTTTATTTTATGACATTGGTTGCAATAGCCACAATGTTAAAACACTTTATCCCACTTCCTCCTTGCTTTTCCTATTTCCTCATCCTTCTTTCCTATCCTTTCCTGCCTTCTGAACTTTGTCATTGGGCAAATGCTACCCTTTTGATCTCATACAGTTTATTATTCTAAATAGTTTATTTTAAGTAGCACATAACTCCCTGTTTTATTGTTCACCTTGTAGACCTGTCTACTTCTGGCTGAAAGTTGAACCACAGGGGTGAGTTCAATTTCATGTTTGAGAGGTGACTAAGGGCCATAAATTCAGGGATTCCACCAGTCTCTATGAGACCAATAAGCCTGGTCTTTTTAATGATTTTGTGTTTTGTTTCACATTTATCTCCGACTCTAACCAGGACCTTCTACTGTGATCTCCTTCTGAGCAGTCAGAAGTGGTAACCAAGCACTATCTAGTTCTTTCGGTCTCAGGGTTCAGGACGCTGAGGTTTGGTTTTTGTGGTCCATTAGTACTTTGGACCAAATGTTTCCATATGTATTTGATTTTCTTCACTCTTGTTTGCTCCAAACAAGGAGAGACTAATAGTTTCACCTTAGATGATTGTGTCAAGCTCTCAAGACCCCAGTCACTCCTCACCAAAGTAGGATGCAGAATATTTTCTTTGTGGACTATGCTGTGCAAATTGACCTTGATGTCCCCCAAAACTATGACCCTGAGCCTGAGCCTTCAGGCCCAAGGACTTATTATCTCAAGGTTTTTGGTTATGGCCAAGAAGTTTTCATAACTTTGCCTCTTTATGTTCTATTATATTCTTGGCTATATTTCAGCAAATGTAAACACATATGTAGAAATCTCCTCTCTCTAACCTATATATATTGAGGGATATAGCCCCATTCACCTTTCCATACCTTTTCACCTTGGGTGTTTATTTGTATATCCACTCTTAGGTTATGGTTGTAACTGTTATTGCAGGATTGAGTATGTGATAGTATTTACCTCTGTTGCCTTTAACTCTAATGCTCCTCCCAGTGTCTTCCTTTACATTGATTGTTTTGTGCTTACCTCTCCCTTATTATAGGAGCTCTGGTTGTGCTATGGTTAAGACATTGGGCTATTAACCAAAAGATCGGTGGTTTGAATCCACCAGCTCCTCTGTGGGAGAAAGATGGAGGAGGTCTGCTTTCATAAAAATTTATAGCCTTGGAAGTCCTATGGGGGTCACTATGAGTTGGAGTTGACTTGATGGCAGTGGGTTTTCACCTAAGTTAATATGTGTCTACCCTCTAGTTAGTGATTTATTTTCCCTCCCCCTCTCACCTCTGGTAACCATCAAAGAATGTTTCTTTCTGTATAAAATCTTTTAATGACTTGTTATGATAGTGGTCTCACACAATATTTTCTTTTTATGATTGACTAATTTCACTCAGCTTAATGTCCTCTAGGTTCATCTATGTTATGAAGTGTTTCACAGATTCATTGTTATTCTTTAATGTTGCATAGTATTCCATTGTGTGTGAGTATCAAAATTTGTTTATTCATTCCTCTGTTGATGGGCCCTTACATTGTGTCCATCTTTTTGCTCTTGTGAATAGGACTGCTTTGAACATAGGTGTGTGTGCATGTGTCTATTCATGTCACAGTTCTTATTTCTGTAGGATATATACCTAGCAGTGGGTTTGCTGAATCATATGGAATTTCTATTTACAATTTTTAAGGAAGTGTTATACCAATTTCCATAGTAGTTGCACTATTTTACAGTCCCACAAGCACTGTATGGAAGTTCAAGTGTTTCCACACACATATCAGCATTTGTAGTTTTCTTGTTTCTTTGAACTTTAGTATTTACACTGAGGTGAGATTAGATCTCATTATTGTTTTCATTTGTAGCTCTCTAATGGCTGATGATTGAGAGCATTTCTTCTTGTGTTCATTGGCTGCCTGAATGTCTTTGGTGAAGTGTCTGTTCATGTCCTCAACCTATATTTTAATTGTATTATTTGCCTTTTTTTGTTGTTGAGATGTTGAAGTTTTCTACACATTTTAGAGATCAGTCTCTTATGATATGTCTTTGCCAATTTTTTTTCCCAGTCTCTAGGTTCTCTTTTTACTCTTTTGGTGAATCTTTGATGTGCATAAGTGTTTAATTAATTATTTTTAGGAGGTCCCAGTCATCTAGTTTGTCTTCTGCTGTTTGTGCATGTTATGATATGTTTAACATCCCTATTTTATTTGTCCCTATTTTTTGTCCCTATTTTTCTTTGATGGTCTTTATTTTTTAGGCTTTACATCTAGGTCTTTGATCTATCTTAGTTTTTGTATATGGTATGAGGTATATATCCTGTTTCATTTTTTCTGCAAATGGATGTCTAGTTTTGCCAACATCATTTGTTAAAGACACTATTTCTTCTCCATTTAAAGGGTAAGCCCTGTTTCCAAGATCACCAGTCCTTAGGTCAACGGATTTACTTTTGGGTTCTCAATTCTATTCCATTGGTCTTTGTATCTGTCATTGTACCATACCAGGCTACTTTGACTATCGTGGCTGTGTACTAGGTTTTAAGATAGGGAAGTGTGAAGCCTTCTACTTTGTTTATCTTTTTCAATAATGCTTTGCTTACTTGAGGTTTCTTTCCCTTCTATATAAAGTTGGTGATTAGTTTTTTTCATCTCTTTAAAGAATGATGATGGCTTCTGGATCAGGATTTCATTATATCTGTAGATCACTTTGAATAGTATTGACACTTTCACAACGTTAAGTCTTCCTATCCATGAGTATGGCATGCTCTTCCTTTATGTAGGTCTCTTTTTTTTTTTCTTGTAGCAGTGTTTTGTAGGCTTTTTTTTTTTTTTTTAAATAGACCTTATGTAGCTCTGGCTAAAATTATTCATAAGTATTTCATATTTTCATTACTATTGTAACTAGTACTCTGTTCTTAATTTCTTTTTCAGGGTTCTCTTTGTTAGTATAAGGGAATCTGATTTTAGTAAGTTGATTTTATACCCTACCACTTTGCTAAACCCTTTAAAATTTCCAGTAGTTTTCTTATTGAGTCTCTGGGACTTTTTATGCATAGGATCATATCATCTGCAAACACAGATTACTTAATTTTGCTTCTTCCTTACTAATTTGGATGCCTTTTATTTTTCTTTCATGTCTCACTGCTCTGGATAGGCCTTGCAATATAATATTGAATAGGAATGGTCATAAAGCCATCCTAGTCTGATTCCCATTTGCAAAGAGAATGCTTTCCCACTCTTTCCCTTGAGACTAATGTTTGCCATTGCTTTGCTATATATGCCCTGAATTATGTTGAGGAATTTCCCTTCTGTTCCTATTTTGTTGAGTGTTTTTATCAGGAATTGGTGTTGCATTTTGTCAAATGCCTTTTCCCCATCAATTGATATGATGGCGTGGTTCTTTTCCTTTGTTTTATTTATGTAATGGATTTTGTTGATTGTCTCTCTAATGTTGAAACATTCTTCCATACCTGGTATGAATTTCACTTGGTCATAATGTTTTATTCTTTTGATATGCTGTTGGATTGTATTGACAAGAATTTTGTTGAAAAGTTTTGCATCTAAGTTCATGTGGGCTATTAGTCTATAATTTTCTTTTTCAATGGTGGCTTTGCCTGGCTTCTGGTTATGCTTGCTTCACAGAATGAATTCAGAAGTATTCCACTCTTTTCTACATTCTGGAATAGTTTGAGTAGAATGTGTTTGCTGTTCTCTGACTGTTTGGTAGAATTTGCTAGTGAAGACTTCTGGGCCAGGACTTTTTTGTAGGGAGTTTTAATGAACTCTTCATTTTTTTTTTTTTTTTTCCTTTTGTTATGGACCTGTTCAAATTTTCTAGCTCAGATTGTGTTAGTTTGGTTAGATAATGTGTTTCTAGAAATTTGTTCATTCTTTCTATATTTTCAAATTTGCTGGAGTACAGTTCTTCATAGTGTTCTGTTATTATCCTTTCTAATTTAGTTAGTTTTGTTGTGTGGACTGCCAGAACTAACAAATCTATCCTGGCATAAGTGCAGCCAGAATGCTCCTTGGAAGCAAGAATGGCCAGACTTTGTCTCACCTACTTTGGTCATGTTGTCAGAAGAGATCATTCCCTGGAGAAGGATATCATGCTTGGTAAAGTGGAGGGTCAAGGAAAGAGGGGAAGGCCCTCAACAAGATGACTGACACAGTAGCTGCAATGATGGGCTCACGTATAACAAGGATTGTGAGGCTGGTATAGGACTGGGTAGTGTTTTGTTCTGTACATAGAGTTGCTATGAGTTGAAACTGATTTGTCGGCACCTAACAATAGTTGTGCCATCACCTATTTCATTTATAATTCAGGTTATTTGTGTCTTCTTCTTTTCCTGTTAAATTTGCCAGTGGTTTGTCAATTTTATTAAGTATTCAAAGAATCAACTTCAAGTCTTACTCATTTTTTCTATTGTTTTTCTGTTTTCAGTTTCATTTATTTCTGCTCTAATCTTTCTTCAGGTGAATGTAGACTTTTTTTTTTTTTTTTTGCTGTTCTTTTCCTAATTGTTAGAGATTTAGGGTATATGTGTTGATTTTTGCTCTTTTTTCTTTTTTAATGCATGTGTTTATTGCTATAAATTACACTCTGAGCACTGCTTTTGGTATGCCCCAAAGACTTTGTTATGTTATGTTATGTTTTATTCTTGTTTGATTCAAGGATTTTTTTTTCATTTCACTTTTTATTTCTTCTCTGGGAGTTCTAACGGCATAGTGCCTAAGGAATTTGACTGCTAACCGGAAGACTGGGGATTCAAATCCACCAGCCACTCCTCAGAAGGAAAATTGGGCCATCTATTTCCATAGTGATACCGCCTTGGAAATACAAGGAGGGGTCGCTATGAGTCAGATCTGACTCGAGGGCAGTGAGAGTAGTATTATCTAGTAGTTTTTAAGTAGTGTGTTACTCAGTTTACACATAATTGATTTCTTTTCCTTGCTGTTCCTGTTGTTGATTTCTAATTTGATTGTGTTGTGATCTGAGAAGATGCTTTGTATATTTTGATGTTTTTAAATTTACTGAGGCTTGCTCTGTAGTCAAAAACATGGCTTACCATATATATAAGATATGATCTCTTGTTCCTTGTGCAGTGGAAGAGAATGTGTATTGTGCTGTTGTTGGGTGGAAGGTTCTGACTACGTTTATGAGGTCAAGTTGGCTGACTGTGTGCTTTAGGTCTTCTAAGTCTTGGCTGATTTTCTTTCTGGTTGTTCTATGCTTCACAGAAAGTAGAGTATTAATGTCTCCTACGTTATTGTGGAGTTGTCTCTCTTTTCAATTCTGTTAAAATTTGATTCGTATATTTTGAAGTTCTCTCATTAAGTGTGTATATATTTATTATGGCTATGTCCACTTGTTGGATTGATCCTTTAATCATTATATAATGTTCTTCCTTATCTCTTATACTGTTTCCTTTGCCTTAGAATCTATTTTACTAGAAATTAGTACTGCCTTTCCCACTGTTCATTTGGTTATTATTTGCTTAATATATGTTTTTCATCCTTTGATTTTTAGCTTGTTTTTGTGTTTGTGTCTAAGATGTGTGTCTTCTCAACAATATATTGATGGATCATGTTTTCTAATCTATTTTGTCACTCTCTGTATCTTTACTAGTACATTTAAAGCTTTTAATATTCAGTATTATTATTGAAAAGCATGAATTTATTTTTGTCTTTGTGCTGGGGTTTTTAATTTTGTGTATGTTTGTGCATGTGTGTAGTGCTAATGATTTCTTTGTTCCATATGTATTTCTTCCCATTTTGTTTATGGATTTTCTTACCATTTCCTTCATTGCTGTTGCTCTAGGATTTGCTAGATCTTTATAATTTTCTTTTGGTTAGAAGGTTTATTAACTTTCTTTGAGGCTACCCAGTAATTTATTATTTTCCTCCTGAGTTTAAAATAATCCATACTATATTGACATTGCCTTTACTTAGCCTCACTGGAAGTTCTGTAACTACACCTCTTATTACCTCTATTTGCTTTATAGCAGTCCTATTTTAGAAATCAACATCTCTAGTTGGTTATTTTAAGTCTTGCAGGTTGATTTTATTTCAGATACTTCTATAATTGGGTTGGCTTCTGAGTGATGTTGTCATGTATGTTAATCTCAGGTTGTTGCCTGCCATTGTTTGTTCTCTGTCCAAACAAGTCACTTTGGTATTTCTGGTAAGGTTGGTCTGATTTTTCACAAATTCCCTTAATTTCTGTTTACCTGGGATGTCCTAAATTCATCATTGTATTTGTGGGGCAACTTTACTGGATCTACGATTTCTGGTCGGCAATTTCTTTCTTTCAAGGTGTTATATATGTCAGATCGTTGCCTCCTTTCTGTATGCTTTCTGTCAAGAAATAAGAGCTTAGTCTTATCATTTCTCTTTGTAGGTAACTTTCCTTTTCCCCCAAGATGCTCCAAGAATCTTCATCTTTGTTTTTGGAAAGCTTGATTATGATATGTCTCAGTGATTTTCTTTTGGGGTTTATCTTATTTGGGATTTGTTGATATTCTTGAATATCTATCTTCTCATATTTCATGGGATATTAGGGAAGTTTTCTTCTAATAAATCTTTGACAGTTTTCTCAGTCCCTTTTTTTCATCTCTTCCTGTTCTTGAATTTCAAATACATGTAAGTTATTCCTCTTGATGGTATCCCAGATAATTCTTAGGCTTCATTCATTTTTTTTTCATTCTTTTTTTTCTGATCCTCTAGTAGATTTGTATTGAGAGATTTGTCTTCATTGTCATTAGTTCTGTCTATCTTGATTAAATTCTATTCCTTTGCTCTCCCAATGCATTATCTATTTCTGAAATTTTAGTATTAAACTTATGGATTCATATTTACTGTTTTTCTATGGTTGCTAATTTTCCATTTATTTATTTTCTCAATTTGTTCTTGTACTGCTTTCCTGAATTCTTGTAGAGTTTTGTCTGTGTTTTCCATGATTTTTATCTATGTTTTCCTGAATCCCTTTCTTAATCTGTTGAATTCTTTTGAATTCCTTACTGGATTATGCAGTATCATTTCTTCCTCAGGAATTTTTTCTGGCTTTGTATTTCAGTCTCTTGTTTGAGCCCCCTTATCTTGTTTCTCTGTGTGCATTGAGGTTGTCTGAGACATCATAGTGTTATTACATTTGCGTTTAATTGAAGATTGTATGTTGATGTGTTTCACCCAGATGTTTTGCTTTACTTTAATATCTCTGAGTGAGCAGGGCAGGCATGCTCACTAGTTTGGCAGCTCCTAGGCACTCACTAACTGCCTCCTAATGGGTGTGTTAGAGGATGAGAATGTGTGTGTAGTTCTCTATTTATTGTTCATGCAAAGCAGTTGAGGATGGGCTGGTTTGGTGTTAGCCAATGTCATCAAGCAAGTGGTATAGGAACAGGTGGTAGCACTTTCCTGGTGAGTGAGGTGGTAGGAGAGGCAGATGTGGCTAGGTGATGTGGATGTGGTTGCTTCCATCAGTTAGAACAACAGATAAATAAATAAAACAAAAGAAAAAGAAAGGGCAGGAAAAAAGTAAAAGAAAAAAAAATGCAGGGAAGAATGAAGAAAAGGGAAGAGAAAAATAGAAAAAGAAAGGAAAAAAAACAATGAAGGGAAGAAGAAAAGAGAAAATGAAAGAAAGAAGAGAAAATGAACAAGAATAAAACAAGGGAAAGGTTAAAAGAAAAAAGTAAAAAAAAAAAGGAGAAAGCTGGAGTAGTGGAGTGCTCTGGTCAGGGTAGTGATCTCTGCAAGCCCCAGAGGTGGCAAGGGGCAGGGTGCCAGATCTGCAACAACAGTTCTGCTGGTGAAGAAGGATATGGGAACTGGCAGTAAGTATGTAAAATATTGTTATTAGTAGAAAGTCGTATGCTTGTATATGGTTCTGGAGGAGCAGAGGACCTCTATCCTCCTTAAAGGGATCTCCCTTCACCAGATGAAGTTCACTTCATGTCAACTTTCTGTTCATGTAGTGCTTAATGTAATGGAGCAAATGGTAAAAGTATCCCTCTAGTACTACTCTAGAAATGCCTTGCTATGAGTCAGAACTGACTCAATGGCACCTAACAACAACAACATGGTTAGAGAAGAACAAATTGCATTAATATATTTATAAGTCTCCATTGCTTGAGAAATACAAGTTTCTCAAATTGTATGAAATTAATTCAAAGCAACTTTGATGATCCACTTATTCCATGTAAAATCCATAAAGCACCAATGATATATTTCTACACCAAAGGCAGTATTTGGATAATAATCCTATTTAACATAAAGTAGTCTGTCCTAGACTACTTAGACTTACAAATATATTAATGCAATTTGTTCTTCCCTAATCCATGTTGTAGTTGTTAGGTGTCATCGAGTCAATTCTGACTCATAGCAACCCTATGAACAACAGAACAAAACACTGCCCAGTCTTGGTCCAGCCTCACAATCCTTGCCACACCTGAGTCCATTGTTGTACCTCCCATGTGAATCCATCTTGTTGAGGGCACTCCTCTTTTTCATTGACCCTCCACTTTATCAGGCACGATATCTTTCTCTAAGGAATGGTCCCTTCTGACAACATGACAAAAGTAGGTCCACTGAAGTCTGCCCATTCTCGCTTCCAAGGGGCATTCCAGCTGCATTTCTCCCAGGATAGATTTGTTAGTTCTTTTGGCAGTCCATGGTACTTCCAGTATTCTTCACCAACACCACAACTCAAAAATATCAACTCTTCTTTGGTCTTCCGTATTCATTGTCCAGTCTCACATGCATATGAGGTGATTGAAAATACCATGGCTTGGGTTAGGCACATCTTAGTCTTCAAGGACATATCTTTGCTCTTCAGCACTTTAAAGAGGTCTTTTTGCAGCAGATTTGCCCAGTGCAATATGTCGTCTGATGTCTTGACTGCTGCTTCCACGGGTGTTGGTTGTGAAACCAAGTAATATGAAATCTTTAACAACTTCAATCTTTTCTCCATTTATTGTGATGCTTCTTATTGATCCAGTTGTGAGAATTTTCATTTTCTTTATGTTGAAATGTAACTCATACTGCAGAGTATAGGCTTTAATCTTCATCAGTAAGTGCTTCAAGTCACCCTTACTTTCAGCAGGTGAAGTTATGTCACCTGTGTATTGCAGATTTTTAATGAGTCTTCCTCCAGTCCTGATGCCATGCTTTCTTGAATTATTTGCTCAGCATATAGATTGAATAAGTTTGGTGAAAGAATACAACCCTAACACATTCCCTTCCTGATTTTAACCACACAGTATCCCCTTGTTCTGTTCGAATGACAGCCTCCTGGTGTATGTACAGGTTCCTCATGAGCACAATTAAGTGTTCTGAAATTCCCATTCTTCTCAATGTTATCCGTAATTTGTTATGATACACACAATTGAATGCTTTTGCATAGCCAGTAAAACACATGTAAACATCTTTCTGGTATTCTTTGCTTTCAGCCAAGATCCATCTGACATCAGCAATGATATCTCTCATTCCTTAACCATACATTCCTTGAATTGTCTATGAAGAAAGTATTTTTTTCTGAAATGTAAGAATAGCATAAAATAAAATTCATAAATATAATAGGAACAAATATTTGGCTCTCAAATATTTCTTGATTATCCTCCATTTATCTAATCCTATCTTCCTCAGTATTTCCTACTCCAATAAATGACAATATTTCCTCTATGTCCTCAGGGCATGGTATCCTTTCTTTCTTTATTTACTTTAGATCCCACATCCAATTTATTGGGAAATATTGTCACATATACTTTCAAAATAGGTCTAGACCTCAATGATTTCTCCCTACTCATTTGTCCTTAATTTTAGTCCACTATCATCTTTTCACCTGCACAATTTTTTGCTTCCCAACATTATGTTCACTCTGAGTAATTCTGGCCTTCTTTCCATTAGGTTCTAACACCAAGCTTATATGTGCTTCAGTGCCTTTGCTATAATTTTTCCCTATGTCTGAAATTCTCTTACAAAAATGTTTGCATTAATAATTAATTTTATCATTGAGGCTTCTGCTCAAATTCTCTTTTTTAGCAATGACATGTATGGCAATTCCTTGTAAAACATTCACTTCTCCCCTACATATTTAGTCTTTGCTAACTCTTTTTTTAAATCTTATTAGTACTTATTTTTAATTTCTGAATTTATCTCATTTCTTTACTTGTTTTAGTCTGCCTTTCAGTGAACATGTAATTGCATGAGAGTGATCACTTGTCATCCATTGAGAACAAATTCCATTAAGTACTTGATGCATATTTGTTAAATGGATGAATGAAAGAAACAATGACTGGAAACATTGTTAAAATAAAATATAAATAAAAAATAATTTCAGTGCTAGTTTTGATCTATGTTGTTTATAAGTTACTCAAGAAATTGTATTGACTAATTAAAAAAAAAATCTGAGTACTTTGTACTATATTAGTTTGCTAATATGTGAGAAAGACAGTTGGCCTAAAACTGTTCTGAAACAGAAATTTGGGGGATGTTGCAATTTACAACCTATTCTAGAAAGTAACTAATATTCCTAATAAAATGTTTGAATAAATTTTTAAAGAGATTTAATGACATTAAGAAAAAACCCCTTTTAGGAAGTTAAAGTTATCCAATCAAATGACTGATCTTGGCTCATCCTTGTGATAAACTTAGGAAATTTAACAAGGCATTTCGTTATTGTATCACTTTTTCCTCTCTTCCAAGAGAATTCTTTAAATTGCTTTTCCTAGAAGTTTTGGGTTTGTGTATATGCATATGTTTTCAATTTTGAAGCAAATCTGTAAAAATATACTTGGAGAAATGCTTGCAATAATTGCTTTAAAAATTGTTTCTATAGACATTTGAGGCACTGTTTCTGTCCCCCCATAGAGTTTAAATTGCATATAACAAACCAGTTCCAATGAGGCAAATTTGCCTTCGGTGTATCTCATAGCAATACAGCACCACATTTGGAAGTATTATTTCCAGTAATACTTCTGGAAGAAAGGTCTGGCAGTCCACTTGTAAAAGGTCACAGCCTTGAAACTGTATGCAGCACATTTCTGTTCTAGAACACATGGGGTCACCCTGAGTTGGAATAAACTCAAAGACAACTGGTTTGGTTTCATTCTGGTTTACCCTCCTATGTACTCTGTTGCAAGGACCACTCACTGTTTTGTATATACAACTTTTGTGGTTTTGCTTATGCAGTTCTCTAGACCAAAATGGGCTTCTATTTCATGTTTTTGTGTTAGAACATCTTTATTTGTTTAGGCACAATTCAAGATCCATCTCTTCCAAAAATGTCTTTGAATCCTTTAGAAATATTTGATTTTCACAAAGACCAATTCAGGTCGTTTAGTTGGCTTTTGGAAATGTGTGGGGATTTTTATTTTTTAGATGTCACAAGGGGAGCAAGGATGTTAAACATAATACAGCATCCCCACTGAGAAACTCTGAAAAAATACTCTTTCTCTTTTAAACTCCTATTGTTGTTGTTGTTATGTGCCGTCAAGTCAGACCTGACTCATAGCAACCCCTCCTTGGGTTTCCGAGGCGGTATCACTACGGAAGTAGATGCCCAACCTTCCTTCTGAGGAGTGGTTGATGGGTTTGAACCACCAGCCGTCAGGTTAGCAGTCAAGTGCCTTAGGCACTATGCTACCTGAGCTTAAACTCCTACGGTCCTCCATTATCTTTTATTTTACCCTCTAATCACCATGTAAGTACTTATCACAATCCTCCTACTGTACCAACTTTTTTTTATTCTTGATTTAAGCACTTGGTACACTTACATGTTAAACAAATGATTCATCTTATCTTCTCTATGGGGCAAGTGCTTAGTGAATTTTTAAAAAGTGATTGCTTATATGTATTCAATTGTTATATTAGCCATAGCACATCTCTATTCGTTAACTAATTTTTAAAAATTAAGTTAATGGTAGATATCTCAGGTAAGTTTCATTGGAATTATGCTCCATGGGAGAAAAGTAGAGAAGATATTTTTAGGAAGATTGGGAAGGAAGATAACCATCTGTTCTATCTATAAACAGAAATTTCTAGGTAGATCCAATGTTCCTTTTCAGCACCCTACTTGATAGACTCGGTAAAATTCTCAGATTTTTTCCTGACAAATTGAGAGAAAGAGAAAAATATTTGACCAAGATCATTGCCAGATCTCTTTTTTGCATATAATATGCTTCATTTTATTTTCTTGATCTTTAAATAGAGTACAAAATAAGAAAACAGATATATTAGTTGTCTAAGTATGAAATAGTATCAGATTTACCAATTTCTTATTTAATGTTTTACTTTTTTTTTAGAAACTAATAATGCAAACTCAGAGTGATTACAAACACATAAAGCAACCTCATAGACCTGAAGTTCACTCAACATCAATTCTGAAATCTTCAAGAAATATTCTCAAACTATAATTTTATGACATTCTGATGAATTTAGATGAGACATGTGTAATTGCTTTCTGACATAGCATTTTTTTGATGCTAGACAGGCCACTTTTTGTCTTAGGGAAGAAATAAGCTCTAAAAGACAATTAATACAAATGACTCAATCATCATTGTTAATGGCTCTGCTTCCTTCGCCCACAAGCCACGGTTAACTCTGCTGTCTGCACAAAATCTTCTCTTAGCTGCAAGTTTGCCAGCAAATTGGTGGTAAATAGCACAGAGCCCCAGAGAGTGGGGTGTGCAGTGGCACTTTACATTAACGGCACTCTTCATATTCATGTTATGCTAATTAAGCAAGTACAGCAATCTGATGCAATGATGGCACTTAAACTGAGATTTCTAATGGCAATAATGTGCCCCAAAAGGCACAAGTCAGTGTCTTGCCAATGAGTGTAATCCACGCCTGGACAAGTTAAAGGTCGGAGAAGATTACAATGTGCCAATAAGTGCTTCAAAGTAGGAGGTTTGGGATAAACCCAATTATAGTGTCTCAAATAAAGTCCTTATAAAAGATCCTCAGTTGACTTTTATTATCAGGTATTTTGAAAACACTAATTGTGCTAATGTCTATCTCCATTGAGATAAATAATATCAATCACAATTCTCTGATTTATAGACGTTTGCAAACTACCTTAACTCTAAAAGATGCTGGGATCCCATAGTAATTTCACCCTTCATAATGAATGCCATGAGGAGCTCTGGTGACATAGTGGTTAAAATATTTGGCTGCTAACCAAAAGGTCGAAGGTTCAAAACCACTAGCCACTTGGCAGGATAGAGATGAGGCGATCTGCTCCGTAAAGAATTATAATCTTGGAAACCTTATGGTGCAGTTCTACTCTGTCCTAAAGGGTCACTATGAGTCAGAACTGATTGGATGGCAGTGGGTTTGGTTTTTTTTTTTTTTTTTTTTTTAACATATACTGTAAGATACCTGGGTGGCACAAATTATTTGTACTGGATCACTAACCTAAAAGTCGGTGGTTGGAATCCGTCAGCCACACCATGGAAGAAAGTCTTGGTGATCTGCTTTCCTGAAGATTACAATCAAGAAAACCCTATGGAGCAGTTCTGTTCTGTATTACATGGGTCCACCATGAGTAGGAATCAACTTGATGGAAACAGATTTTTTTTTTTTTCAGTTTAATGTATACTGTGTTTTAATCTGAGGCTTATTGACATGTCTGAAGTAACCTTCTCATAAATTGGTCTCCTGAGGAGTAGTGTAGGGACTCAAAATGAAGGAACCATGTTTCTTTGCAAGGTTCCTTGTATTTGTGAAAACATTCAGTAATAAGATTATCAAAGCAGAGGATTGCAAAACTTGGTTTAATTTGACCTGTGTGGGAGATCCAAGATCCATCTTTTTGAAACATTCGCATGCTCTTTTCCTAAGTACAATTGTCCCAACTAGAATGACACATTCATGTATTTAACCCTTCCCCTCTTTGACACTTCTTTTTTTCTTGTTCTGTTTCTTGCTGTCTGGACACTTGGTAGGGAGGGTTTTGTTTTTAGTTTTCCCTTTCTGTTCATGTTTCTTTTTGCTCATCATTCAACTGACATATCCCCAATCTACCAAGTGAGGAATCTCACAAAGTTGTGATTTCCTTAAAAAGCCACCATACTTTTTGTCCACATATGCTCACATTGAATAGAGGTTCTGCAGACCAAATGCGTTTTCTTATTAATAACATCATGTTTAAGCAGTAAGTCTAACTGTGCTGAAACATTCTCAAATTAAAGATCAAGCAACATGAAACTGGCAGGGTGAAAATAAACGAAGAGCTATTATAATTGTGGTTTAAAATTATTTTTAATTTACTCAATTATGCTTTTCCATTTTCCTAAGCTTCAGCTACAATTTATCTCCATTTCCGTAAAGTAATTGTGTTTATCAGTTTCACTAGGTCAGCTTTGTGTTTAATGGACCTTGTTTAGAATCACAAAGACTGTCACTGGGATGGTGTCCTCTGAAATAGAAGATGCTTAATTTCCAAGCCTACTTTCTTCAATACAATAATTTGTGGTGGAACTATCAGAAGCAATGAAGCTGGTAAAGTCTGATCCCAAAGAATGAAAAAGACAGGGAAAAAAAGCCCTCTTACACTGAAATTTTAGCATAGTCAGGAGGATGTCTATATCTAACCATAATAAAACATCATAAATATAGTGTTTAAAAATATCTTTCAATATTTCACTTTAACTGGTTGTCTGTGGACTGCTTTCCTTGTTTCCCATCCAGATTGAAGGAAACATTTCATTGCTGTCCTTTCCTCTACATTTCTGAAACCAGACACATACTGTAAGTACACAACTTCTGAGAAGCAATTAGAGTTAATGGGATTAAAAATCTAATCACACTACTGCTCTTGGCTTGTATCTTCAGAACTCAGTAGTAAAGCCTAGCATTCCAAATGTATAAAAATGAGTTATTTCACTCTTTCATGAAAGGTCTCTGCAACTCTTATTTTATCTGGCTCTCTCCAGGGGCAACTTTTCATGGTATGACTACTGAAAATGGCTCAAATTTATTTCTTAAAATGGGCATTTGCACTTTCTTGCTTTTAAATTGCTTTTGATATATGCTAAGAATGACAGCAAAGGAAGAAACGGGTACAAACAATGGGGGAAAAACTACATTAAAAAATAGATTCTCTTGAGTCTAAATGATGACAATCATCACTGAGACTGTCTGCTTCTTTTGTGGAATGTTTCTACTTTAAGAAGTTGGTCGAAACAGATGCTGCAGTCAAAGCATCATGGGATGTGGGACAGTCACTGCAAAGGGCCCTATAGAGAGCAGAGGGTTTACCCTGGAGTTCTACTGACCCTCTGTGACAGAGGGAGTTGGAATAGATGTCCTTTAGAATCCTTTTAGCCATTGAAATTCTATGAGCATGTGATGTTGAATGAAAGACTCAATACATATTTATGGTGCAAATTATACATTCTTTAAGATACCAGGACAAGAAGATATACATTAAAAAAGAAAGACACTGCAAAAAAAGCAATTCCATAGTAGGAACTGTAGGCTTACTATTGATGATATTTAGTCCAATGTTATAATGGTAGTAACAATGCTATCACTTATTGAGCTCTTTCAATTCCCCGGCATTTTAACAGCATTTTCTATGATTTATCATTGACTCCTTACAATGTAATGAGGCAGGTACTATTATTACCTTCTTTTTAGAGAGGCAGAAACTGAGGCACAAAATGCTTTGGAATTTATCCAAGGTCATACACTGAAGCTGTAAAGGCAAAATTGAAGTTGAAGGCCAAAGATTTGAACACAGACAGTAAAAGTTCAGATCTCAGCTCTTAACCGTCATTTATAAGTGAGAATATTTACTTGAAAATCACCACACTGGTTCTAATTACATGAAGAGAGCCTTCAAATGTCCTTCATAAACTGGTAAAGTCTACAACTAAAGGAAAAAAGAAAAGCAAAACCCCATCCTCAGTTTCTCTATTAAACCTATCTGACTTTTGTCCACATTAGAGTCACTGTACTT
>NW_006921588.1:34940029-34952979 GCF_000298275.1 Orycteropus afer afer
TATACTATTTATCCAATTTCCCTAACATTTTCAATACCTGTCCCCTTACAACTGTTCAGCATTGGATTCGTCTGTCAGAGCCTTCCTGGGGAATGGCCAGGCAACCAACTGAAATTTATTATCATTCTAATCTAACACAATTAACAAAGTCTCTCATATCTCAGAGGAAATGATTTTAAGATTGCAAAATCACCGATCACATTGGATTCTCTAGATTTTTACTCTGTATTACTTTGCAATTATTCTTAAATGTCATCAACACTCAGCAAGCCGCTAACATTTACATCTAGAGAAAGACCTAAGATATCACAGTAAGTTCCTAACACAATTTCAAAAGTCAATCAGTAAAGGTGGGATATTTTATAGTGTAGTCATATGAGCTTGGGTAACAGAGCCAATAATCAATGCAAAAATCAACTAGACACAAAAACTATACATGATGACACTCTAAATCACTTACATGGGTCTTTAGGCATGGTTTGTTTTAAACAGAACTGTATCTTGACAGAGTCTACATAGTTGATATTTCCTCATTGTAAAAATTAATGATAATTTCTTCTGCTAACATAAGATAGAAGCTCTGGTAGCTTAGTGCCTAAGGCAATTGACTGCTAACCAGAAGGCTGGCAGTTCAAATCCACCAGCCACGCTTTGGAAGGAAGGTTGGGCAATTTACTTCCGTAGTGATACCGCCTTGGAAACCCAAGGAGGGGTCACTGTGAATCAGGTCTGACTCGATGGCACATAACGAAACAAGCATAAGATGCAGTGCTTGACTTGAATTTGGGGGCATGCTTGAAAAATGTCCCCAACAAAACAAAAACTACTGTGATAGTTGGAGCTGTGTGTCAGCTTGACTGGACCACAATCCTGTGTGGTTTAAGCAATTGTGATATGCATTGTTCCCATGATAGGATCAGATGTATATGCTTTGAGCAGCCAATCCTTTGAAAGGGAATTTCCTTAGAGGTATGGCCTGCTTCCAGTTATTTATGGATATCCTGAGAAAAGAGACACTTTCCTGTAAATCAGGATTCTATTGTGCTGCCTACAACAGTCTGTGAGCGAACAATACACCATTCGGCCTGGAGATCTTGGATTCGTCATTTGTTGGAGTCAACAGCCTGTATACTGCCTGCCAATCTTGACCTCGTCAGCCCCTGCAGCTGCATGAGCCAGGAAAAGCCTCCACCTTGACGTTTAATCCAAGAACTTTGGACTTGCCAGCTTCCATAAGTGTGTGAGCCATTTTCTGAAGATAATTTTTTTTTTTTCTCTCTCTCTCTCTCTATAAGCTTTACTGGTTTTGCTTCTCTAGAGAACCCAGTCTAACATATTTGGTACTGGGAGTGGTTCTAGAGAGACAAAATCATAAGGATGGGCTTCCTAAATTGGTTCTCCAATTTGATTCATTGTAAAGGCACTGGTGACCCTACCTCCATTAGTAAAGAGGGCCCTGTTAATCCGTGGCATGAGGTGGCAACATTAATTTACAAAATAGCACCACTAATAGATCAAGTACTTTTGAGAAATGAGGCTCTGGGTGACCTCATATTTGATACTTTTCTGCAATTTTGTCAGCATGAAGAATATAAGGAATTTGGTTAGTTGATCCTACTTACACTAAACAAAGTGGTGAAAGAACAAGATGAGTTCAGGGCTGCAGAGTCATAGCTTAAGTGCTGCATAAAAGACCTCAATGTTTCCAGTTGTGCTCTGAAAAAAAGCCTGATTTCTTCTAGTAACAGAACTGATATTGCCGAAAACCAAACCCAGAGTCTTATTGTAAGGGTGGGTAAATTACAACGCCAATTAAATTACCAAACCAGAATCGTGTCTGAAGTTAAAGTGAGGGCATTGATTGGGAAAAAATGGGATCCTGAGACCTGGAATGGGGACATATGGGCAAATAGTCAGGGTGATCAGGATACAGAGCCTATAAGTTCTCATGAATCTCTCCCATCTGAAAGGATTACTATTAAACCATTATCCCCTCCTCCTCAATTTGATGGGATTAATCCAACTATTCCTGCTGGGTCATTTTCTGAGGCAGAGACCATGGAAAATATTGCTGAATGTTCTCAGGAATTTCCCCAACCACCCATTGTTGCTGCTAGACCTATACCTAAAGTTAAGTCCAAGCAAGCCCCAAAAGGTGAAATACAAAGTGTGACTGAGAAAGTGGTACGCTACACCTGAAAAGACCTATTTGATTTTGCTAACATGTACAGACAGAAACCTAGAGAATATGTATGGGAATGGCTACTGAGGGTGTGAGATAATGGTGCAAGGAATATAACATTGGATCAGTCTGAGTTTATTGATTTAGGCCCACTAAGTACAGATTCTTCATTCAATGTTTCAGCTCAAGAGGTAAGGGAAGGATTTAATAGTTTATTTGGTTGGCTTACTGAAGCATGGATTTCTGTGCTGGCCTACCTTAAGTCAAATTGAAGTACCAGACCTGCCTTGGTATAATGTACAAGAAGTTATCCAAAGGCTTAGGGAAATTGGCCTGTTAGGATGGGTTTATCAGATTAGACCCCTAGAGCCAGAAATGGAGAGACCAGAAGACATGCCTTTCACCAGTATGGTGAGTAATAAATTTGTGAAGGTAACCCCAGCATCCTTGAAAAATGCTGATTGCTATTTTATGTAAACCTGATTTGACAGTGGGAACTTCCCTAATTGAACTAAGACACTTAACTACAATGGGGCTGATTGGACCCCATGGTAGTAGGAGCCAAGTGGCAGCAGTTAATCAGCAAAAGCAAGGTGGGTGTGGTTACCATAATGGACAGCAGAGTCAAAACAGTAATCAGATTACACTGACTTGTGTGGAATTATGGCATTGGCTACTTAGTCATGGTGTTCGTAGAAGTGAAATACATGACAAACCTACTAAATATTTACTTGATCTGTATAGACAGAATTCTAGGTCATGTGAACAGCAGCCTAGATTGAATTGCCAGAGTACAGAGTCACGGCCTCTCAATCAATTCCCAGACTTATGTCAGTTTACAGACCCACAAACCCTTGAATGAAGGGGAGGCTGGGTCCCTTTGAGGAAGGACATCAGTACATTGCCAAAAATCTATTATGCCAATCTTTCTCCCAGTCTTCCCCACAGAGATCTGAGGCCTTTTACAAGAGTGAGTATTCATTGGGGAAAAAGAAATAGTCAGCTTTTTGGGGACTACTGGACACTAGCTCTGAACTGATACTAATTCCAGGAGACCCAAAGTATCATTGCAGTCCACCACTCAGAGTGGGGGCATATGGAGGTCAAGTTATTGATGGAGTCTTAGCTCAGGTGCATCTCACAGTAGTTCCAGTAGGTCCCCGAACTCATCCTGTAGTGATTTCCCCAGTTCCATAATGCATAATTGGAGTAGATATACTGAGCAACTGGCAAAATTCCCACATTGGGTCCCTGATGTGTAGAGTAAGGGCTATTATGGTAGGAAAACCCAAGTGGAAACCATTAGAACGGTCACTACCTACAAAAATAGTAAACCAAATGCAATACTGCACCCCTGGAGAGTTTGCAGAGATTACTGCCACCATCAAAGACTTAAAGGATGCAGGGGTGGTGATTCCCACCACATCCCCATTTATTTTGGCTATTTGGCCTATGCAAAAAGCAGTTGGATCTTGGAGAATGACAGTAGATAATTGTAAACTTAATCCAGTAGTGACTCCAATTGCAACTGCTGTTCCTGATGTGGTTTCATTGCTTGAGCAAATTAGTACATCTCCTGGTACTTGGTATGCAACTATTGATCTGGCGAATGCCTTTTTCTCAATATCAATTTCAAAGGAACATCAGAAGGAGTTTGCTTTCAGCTGGCAAGGCCAACAATACACTTTCACAGTGCTTCCTCAGAGGTATATCAACTCCTCAGCACTATGTCAAGGGATCTTGATTGCCTTTCCCTTCCACAAGACATCACACTGGTCCATTATACTGATGACATTATGCTGATTGGACTAGTAAGGAAGAAGTATCAATGACTCTAGACTAATTGGTGAGACATATGCATGCTAGAGGTTGGGAAATCAACCCCACAAAAATTCAGGCACCTTCCATCTCAGTGAAATTTCTAGGGGTCCAATGGTGTGGGGCATGTTGAGATATTCCTGCTAAAGTGAAGGATAAGTTATTGTATCTAGCTTTCCCCACAACTAAAAAGGAGGTACAATGTCTGGTGGGCCTCTTTGGATTTTGGAGGCAACATATCCCTCATCTGGGTATGTTGCTTTGGCTTATTTATCAAATGACTCAGAAAGCTGCTAGTTTTGAGTGGGGCCCAGAACAGAAGGCTCTGCAACAGGTTCAGGCTATTGTGCAGGCTGCTCTGCCACTTGGGCCATATGATCTGGCTGATCCAATGGTGCTTGAAGTGTCTGTAGTAGATGCTGTTTGGAGTCTTTGGTAGGTCCCTATTGGTGAAACGCAGCACAGACCCTTGGGATTTTGGAGCAAAGCCCTGCCATACTCTGCAGATAACTACTCTCCTTTTGAGGAACAGCTTTTAGCTTGTTACTACTGGGCTTTAGTAGAGGCTGAACACTTAACCAGGGGCCACTAAGTCATCGTGAAGCCTGAGCTGCCCAGCATGAACTGGGTGTTGTCTGACCCACAGAGTCATAAAGTTGGATGTGCACAGCAGCACTCCATAATTATATGGAAGTGGTATATCAGAGATCGGGCTCAAGCAGGACCTGAAGGCACAAGTAAGTTGCATGAGGAAATGGCCCAAATGTCTGTGGTCTCCACTCCGGTCACACTACCTTCCCTCTCCCAGTCTGCACCCATGGCTTCATGGGGATTTCCTCATGATCAGTTGACTGAGGAAGACAAACTCATGCCTGGTTTACAGATGGTTCTGTGCAATATACAGGCACCACTCGAAAGTGGACAGCAGTGGCACTGCAGCCCCTTTCTGGGACTTCCTTAAAGGACAGTGGTGAAGGGAAATCCTCCCAATGGGCAGAACTTTGAGCTGGGCATATGGCTGTTTATTTTGCATGGAATAAGAAATGAACAGATGTGCCATTGTATACACATTCATAGGCTATGCCTAATGGCTTGGCTGGATGGTCTGGGACTTGGAAGGAGCATAATTGGAAAATTGGTGACAAGGATGTATGGGGAAGAGGTATGTGGATAGATCTCTCTGAATGGGCCAAAGGAGTAAAGATATTTGTGTCTCATGTGAATGCCCACCAAAAGGTGACCTCAGCAGAGGAGGACTTTAACAATCAGATGGATAGGATGGCACATTTAGTGGCAGCCATCCTTTTTCCCCAGCTACTCCTGTCATTGCTCAATGGACTCATGAACAAAGTGGCCATGGTGGCAGAGATGGAGGTTATGCATGGGCTCAGCAACATGGACTCCCATTTACCAAGGCTGATTTAGCTACTGCCACTGCTGTGTACCCAATCTGCCAGCAGCAGGGGCCAACAAAGAGTCTGTGATATGGAACCATTCTACAGGGTGATCAGTCAGCAACCTGGTGGCAGGTTAATTACATTGGATCACTTCCATCATGGAAAGGACTGTGTTTTGTTCTTATTTTAATAGATACTTATTCTGGATATGGATTCGCCTTCCCTGCATGCAATGCTTCTGCCAAAACTACCATCCGTGGACTTACAGAATCCCTTATCCACAGTCATGGTATCCCATACAGCAGTGCTTCAGATCAAGAGACTGAAGCAAATGAAGTGCAGCAATGGGCCTATGCTCATGGAATTCACTGGTCTTACCATGTTCCCCATCATCCTGAAGCAGCTGGCTTGATAGAATGATGGAATGGCCTACTGAAAACACAATTATGGTGCCAGCTATGTGGCAATACCTTAAAGGGTTGGGGCAATGTTCTCCAGGAGTCCGTATATGCTCTAAACCCGCATCCAGTATATGGTGCTGTTTCTACAATAGCCAGGATTCATGGGTCCAGGAACCAAGGGGTGGAAATGGGAGTGGTATCACTCACTATTACCCTTAGTGACCCACTCAAAAAATTTTTACATCCTGTCCCTGCTATGCTATGCTCTGCAGGTCTGGAGATGTTAATCCCAAAGAGAGGAACACTCCCACCTGGAGACACAATACTGATTGCATTGAACTGGATATTAAGAATGCCACTGGGTCATTTTGGCTTCCTCATGCCTCTGGATCAACAGACAAAGAAGGGCATTACTGTACTATCTGGTGTAATAGATACTGATTACCAAGGGGAAATTGGATTGACATTATATAATGGAGGTAAAGAAGAATTATGTCTGGAATACAGGAGAGTCTTTAGTACATCTCTTAGTACTACCATGCCCTGTGATTACAGTCAATAGGAAATTACAACAACCCAATTCTAATATGACTACGAATGGCCCAGACCCTTCAGGAATGAAGGTTTGGGTCACCCCACAAGGCAAAGAACCATGACCAGCTGAGGTGCTTGCTGAGGACAAAGGAAATACAGAATGGGTGGTGGAAGAAGGTAGTTCTGAATATCAGCTATGACCACATGACCAGTTGCAGAAATGAGGACTGTGATTGTTATATTTCTTCATTGTATACATGCATCAAATATTTTTGTTTCCTTCTGTTATGAACTGTGAAATGTTCATTAACCTTATGCATTTTGGTTGTACATGTGTTAGTGTATCATGTTAGGTGCAAATATGACTTCCTGATTGTCTTTATTTAGAGATTATATATGGTAAAGAAGATTTGTATGACTGCAAAGTTGCCAAGGGGTAGACTGTGATAGTTGGAGCTGTGTGTCAACTTGGCTGGACCACAATTCTGTGTGGTTTAAGGAATTGTGATGTAGGTTGTTCCCATGATGGGATAAGATGTATATGTTTTGAGCAGCCAATCCTTTGAAAGGGAGTTTCCTTAGGGGTGTGGCCTGCTTCCAATATATTTATGGACATTCTGGGAAAAGAGACACTCTTCTGTGAATCGAGATTCTGTTGTGCTGCCTACAATAGTCTGTGAACGAACAATTCACCATCCGGCCTGGAGATCTTGGATTCATCATTCATTGGTGTCAACAGCCAGTATACTGCCTACCTACCTTGAGCTTGACAGCCCCTGAAGCTGTGTGAGCTGAGAAAAGCCTCCAGCTTGACATTTGATCCAAGAACTTGGGACTTGCCAACTTCCATAAGTGTGTGAGCCATTTTCCTAAATTTGTTTTTTTCTATAAGCTTTACTGGTTTTGCTTCTCTAGAGAACCCAGTATAACACAACTATATAGCTAAATTTGTATGCATTAGATGCATATTTTATGTGACATTTAGTGCATTCACAGAAACAAATGTAATTATTAATACTAAGATCTGGGTAAACGCATTAACAAGTTGCCCTGGTCACACAGTGCTAAAGTGCTTGGCTGCTAACCAAAAAGGTCAGCGGTTTGAACTGACCAGTTACTACTCCGTGGGAGGAAGATATGGCAGTCTGCTTTCATAAAGATTTCAGCCTTGGAAACCCTATGATGTAGTTCTACTCTACCATGTACGCTTGCTATGAGTTGGGATTGGTTTCAGCCACAATGGGTTTGGTTTCCGGTAAATCCATTAACTGCCTAATAAATATGAATTAATGTATATTTACTGGAAAATAAAATAAACTATTCAAATTCTAGTAAGTAAACAGAATAAATAAAAATTAAAGTAAAATATGTTTTATCTCTAATAATACTAATGTTTGAAGAGGAGAGTTTTTGTAAGTAAAAAAGGTAAATAATAGATTTTGGGAAAGACATTTTCTTCTTTCTCCTTTTACAATTTAATTTTACAATGGAAGCCTTTTTTATGAGCATGCAATATTAATATCTATTGTACAGTAATTAAGAAACAACTCCCCCCCAAAAAAAAATTATTAGTAAATGGGATGGTGGCTGGCTACACATGGAGACAAAATGAAAATGGGTAAGTTATTAATGATACATCCCATTGATGAAATACTAAACAATATTTCACCACAAGATTTTAAAAGATGGTAATACATGATATAAAATGCTTGAGATATATTAAAATGAAATAGCAGAATAATGTCTCATATATAGTTAGTGCACTGGATGGTACAAATGGTTAAGCACTAGGCTGCTATTTGAAAAACTTATGGTTCAAAGCCACACAGAGGCATCTTGGAAGAAAGGTCTGGTGGTCTACTTCTGAAAGATCTATTACTGAAAATGCTATGGAGCACAGCTCTACCCTGACACACATGGCATCACAATGAGTCAGAGTCAATTCTATAGCAACTAGCGGTGGTGGTCAATAAAACCAAACTCACTGCCGTCGGGTCAAATCAGACTCATAGTGACTCCTCCTTGAGTTTCTGAGGAGGCATCTCTATGGAAGTAGATTGCCCAATCTTCCTTCCAAGGAGTGGCTGGTGGGTTTGAACCATCAGTCTTCTGGTTAGCAGTCAAATGCCTTGAGCACCATGCCACCAGAGCTCCTTGTGCATTACAACTTTCTTCTTAATTAATAGAACCTCAGGTTGTTCAGAGTAACATATAACTAGATTCATATAAACACACATTTGCTAGGCAACTGTGCAGCCATAGCAGTGCATGTGACACATTGCTGAGCAAAGATATATAAATAGAAGTCAGTGGGAGGATCTTTAAGGAAATCTGTTTAGAAATGGGACAGAATCTGTAGGTATATTTCCTCCCTTTTCTTCTGCCAAATACTGCAGTATTATGTCAAATGAGAGGCTTTCACCTTGAAACCACAAGCAATGCCTGAGAACAAAAGTTGCAAGGTAAGGACAATTGACTATAAAACTAAAAGTGGCCGAGGTCTTGATAACTGCCTATCTTAGACTTCCTGTTTATGTGAAGAATAATAATCCATTAATATGTTTAAACTTCCCTTTCTCTGGACATCATTTGTATCTGAATCCAGCCTATAACTAATATATTACATTACATGAAACAATGATCACAGCTATGTATTCACATAGACACAATATAGGCAGTCCTATCTACACAGCACTGTGAAAGTATTTTAGTTACCATACCTTAGTTAAATATAACAGCAGTTATCCAGCATCCTGGTTCAAATTTCATTACTGCCAAATATTAATTGTGAACAAATAAAGTATAAACTTCACTGATAGCTCTTCAGTCCATAATCACTACATAGGTAAGAGAATCACGATCAGTGACAAATCATGTCACTTCTCTCAGAATCCATTCAGTTTATGCAGACAGCAAGCCTAACAGTTGTGTTGCCTCATCTTCCAGTGAAAAACTGATGTGACCTGACATTTTACAAAAGTGAATAGCTGAGAGTTTGGAATTAGCTAACAAAGATGAAAGTGCCACAATGAGATAAGAAGTAATGATGCTGGAAGTGAAATGTGAATCACACGTAATAACGTTATAGAAGAAATTGCTGAGTGAAGGAATGTTGACGTTGTCACAGTATGAGTCTCTATATATACAGTCAGAGGAACTTAGTGAAGATGCACTTATTGACATAAGTAAGGAAAGTAGTTTTGACAACAAGAATTGTTAAAATGTTGGAAGTGGATTCAAACATAAGAAAGAGTATGACAATTTGGGAAGGGATAGAAAATATGCTTCCTTCCTATAATAATTTAGAATATGAGGAGAAAGCAAGCAGTGATCAAATAAATCTTTTTTCCTAATATTTAATTTTATTTTTGGTGAAAATATACACAGCAAAACCTGCTCTCAACCCAGTTTCTGGCCATAATGATCAGTGACATTGGTTACATTCTTCACGTTGTGTCAACATTCTCTCTGTTTCTGTTCTACTTGTTTCACTTCCATTGACTGAAACTCCCTGCCACTAACCCTTCTCATCTGTGCTTTAAGGTAGCTGTTGACCTTTTGGTCCTACATCCTACTGCCATCCAGTGGATTCCTACTGATTGCTATCCACACTGGATTGCCAAGGCAGTAAATCTTTACCGATGTGCTTTATCTCATCTTCCTTCCATGTGGCAGCTAGTGGGGTAGAAACACCAGCATTCTGGTTAGCAGTGCATTGCTTTATGCACTGCACCATCAGAGCTCCTTTGGTCCCATATAGATAATGATGATTATTTTTAATGCAACACTAAAGGATGACAATCATTACTTTTTGGTACAAAGAGTAAAAATCTTTACTCTTTTGGATAAGTTTTTTAATATATAACTTTATTAAGGCATATTTTATATATCATGTAATTCACTCATTTCAAGTGCAAAATATAATGATGTTTTCATAAATCTACCAGGCCAGGCACCATCACTATAAATCTGTTTTAGAAAATTTTCTTCATTCTAATAAAATCCCTCATGTTCATTTATGGTTAGTCACCTCCACGCTCTGCTCCCTCCCTACCAATAAGCTACTTTTTGCTTCCACAAATTTGGCTTTTCTAGACATTTCAGATAAATGAAATCATACAATATGTGGTCTCTTGTGTCTGGCTTCTTTCAGTTACCATAATGTCTTTGAGATTATTCTGTGTTGTAGCATGTATCAGCAGCCTGTTCCTTTATATTGATCAATAGTATTCTGTTGTATTGCTATATCACATTTTGCCTATCAGTTCAACATGTGGTGAACATGTGTTCCCAATTTTTAGCTGTTATGAATAATTCTGCTAAGAATGTGTGTATGTATGTTTGGATAAATTTTATAAAGAACCAAAAGACTTTGATTATCAAGATTATTAATATTTTTCATTACAATTTAGAAAAAAAAAGGGGTTTCTATTTTTTAAATTTCCCTTTACATTTATATTTTACAATAAAAGTTCTTAATATTCTGATAAAAACTTTAAAAATTCACAGGAAAATTGTAATTTTCCCCATTGATCATTAAAATCTTTTCAATAGTTGAGTTTGAGTGGCTATTTTACAGTCTCATACTATTATGAAAAGTGAGTACTGCCTGTATGCTTATGTGTACACACACACACATACACACACAATACTAAAATGAAATACATGAGAAAACATTAGTTGTCTAGTGTGAGGATTTTTCTAACCTTATTTATACTTTACTACCTTTATAATTAAAAACTGAAATGTAAAATAATTACATAAAAACTATTTTTTTTATCTCAATTTATAAATAGCATTCATAGTACTTTTATACTTAATAAACCCAAACCAAACCCACTGCCATTGAGTTAATTCTGAATCATAGCCACACTATAAGACAGAGTAGAGCTGTTAGTGTAATTAAAATAACATTTAGCTTCAAAAAATTGAAAGAATGATGAGAGAGAGAGAGAGACTAACTGACTGAAATCCCTAAACAGACTTCAAGCAAAAATTAGAGAGAGGAAGGAAGGAAGACAGAGGTTAAAGAGAGTATAAGAAATATACGAATATTCTGTGGTAGAATGAAGCAAAGGGTCTTCTGAGGATGGTTAAACAGAGGCAGTGACCCTGGACTCTTCCTTTCAGGACATGCACTGATTTGGGAACTGAAAGCATCCTTTACTTCTTCTCCAAAGGCAAATACTTACTAACTAAATCCAAGAGAGGTAAGTCTAATCTGTTGTCGCTACTTTAATTAGATCAAATCCAAAAATTCAGGTATGTTTGTTTATCTGAAAATATCCTGGGAATTCCCAATGTGACTCTTTCTCAAAGGGATTGTGTGGATCAGTGCTAAAATGGGATTAAATTAATTCTACTGAAGAAACAATAGTGTTGGCCTAAGGTCTGAAAATGGCAAGCTAATGTACACTGTGCATTTGTGGTTTGGATGGAATGCAACACATACCACATTTGCATGGTAGCATAGCAATATTACAATAATTGGCTAGAGGCTCTCTAGCTGATCCCAAAAGGAATAGAGTATTTTAAAAAACAAAAGTGAATTCCTTTACATTCATGTTGCTGACTTATCTCTATTTATTTCTGCAGTAATAATGTTATTTTGTTAGGTGCCATCGAGTCAGTTTTAACTCATAGCAACCCTATGTACAACAGAACGAAATACTGTCTGGTCCTGCGCCATCCTCTCAAGCATTGCTATATTGTGGTCACTATTGCAGCCACTGTGTCAATCCATCTTGTTGAAAAACTTCCTCATTTTTGCTGACCATCTACTTTACCAAGCATGATGTCCTTCTCCAGGGACTTGTCTGTTCTGATAAAATGCCCAAAGTACAAGAGGCAAAGTTTTGCCATCCTGTTTCGAAGGAGCATTACAGCTCTACATCTTCCAAAACAGATTTGTTTGTTCTTCTGGCAGTCCAAGTATATTCAATATTCTTCTCCAACAACAAAACCCAAATGCTTCAATTATTCTGTGGTCTTCCTTATTCATTGTCCAACTTTCACATGCATGTGTGGCTACTGAAAATACCATAGCTTGGATCAGGCACACATTAGTCTTCAAAGTAACATCTTTGCTCTTTAACACTTTAGAGAGATCTTTTGCAGTAGATGTGCCCAATGTAATCTGTTGTTTAATTTATTGACTGCTGCTTCCATGGGTGTTGATTGTGGATCCAAGTAAAATGAAATCCTTGACAACTTCAGACTTTTCTTCATGGATGTCCATTCCACTACTTGTCTGTCAATTTGTTGTACTGTAGTGGCTTAGAGAGTTGCTATGAGGCTGGAAGCTATACCACCAGTATTTCAGCTACCAGCAGGGTCACTCATGGTGGACAGGTTTCTGTTCAGTTTCCACACTAAGATAGACTAGAAAGAAGGAAGAGGTGACCCATTTCTGAAATAAATTAGTCACTGAAACCTTATGAATAGCAACAAGGATAGAGTTTATGAAAATGACTAAACAATTTTTAAATTGAATTGGACTTTGTACATTTTCATTCAATATAATTTGATTGCATGGATCATGACAAATTATGGATAACATTGAGAAGAATGGGAATTCCCGAGCACTTGATTGTACTCATGAGGAATCCGTACCTTGAC
>NW_006921588.1:34953689-34958917 GCF_000298275.1 Orycteropus afer afer
ATAGGGTGGAGGGTCTACAAAAGAGGGGGAGGCCTTCAACAAGATGGATTGACATGGTGGCTGCAATGATGGGCTCAAGTATAGCAGGGATTGTAGGGCTGGCGCGGGATCGGGCAGTGTTTCGTTCTGCTGTGCATGGGGTCACTATGAGTCGGAAACGACTCAATGGCACTTAACAACAACATAATTGAGATAGCCATGATGAAATTTGGTACTTGGTTCACTATTTTGCTGTACTACAATTTACACCTGCCTTTAAAATGGCTGAAATGATAAAATTACAGACCTTTTTATTACCTTTTTTGAAGTACTGTATTGTCGAAAAAAATCAAGTTCTATTTGAAATGAGCCTTTAAAAAAGTAAAATCAGTCTGAATGAGGAGCACAGAGTAAAGATGACCACAATTTTCTTTTTTTATATTTAAACTATGATGAACTCATCAAAGCTGTTATAACAAGAAACTAAACCTTAAGGAGATTAATAACCATTTATTACTTCATGATTCATGTGGGAATATTAATATTCACCAAAGAGAATTGACATTCATGGCAATGAAACCTACTTTCTGGATGGGAAGAGGAATGAAATTTGTATAATTCTAGACATGTTTGCCCTAATTGCAAAATGCTAGAAAAATGGATTTTCTCATGTCTCTGCAGGGTGCTTCTTAAATCTATGCCTTATGGAGTTAAATATTGGCATATAAGAGCCAGCAGTTCAGGTATTACCTAAATTAAAGTGAGTTATAATTTGAAAGTTGTTCATTTTAAATTCAGCAAACATTGAAAGTGTAAGTTTTTCATGGAAGTTAAAAGTGTAAGAAGATTGGGAACTGGCAATAAATAGAGAATTCTTGAATAGGTTAGTGGTTTAGTCTTTTTGAATGACAATAAATTGCAAACTGCAAATGATACTTAACAACAAACAAACAAACTCACTGCCATCAAGTCAATTCCTACTCATAGCAACCACCTTTGGGTTTCTGAGGCAGTAAATCTTTAAGGAGGTAGATTACCCAGTCTTTCCTTCTGCCGAGTAACTACTCATTAAATTAGGCCTGGTAGAAACTAGGTATAGAACTCTACCTACTCGACAATGTTCAGAAACTATCTAGGTTCAAGCCTTTATTCTTTTATGTCAGAAAAAACTAGAAAGATTTTTTTTCTCAAATTTCCCATGAACACCAAAAATATGTTTCAACTCATAAAAATCACTGCCATTGATTCGGATCCAACTCATAGTGACCCCTCCTTGGGTTTCGAAGGTGGTAACACTATGGAAGTAGATTGTCCAACTTTCCTTGTGAGGAGTGGCAAGTGGGTTTGAACCGTCAGCCTTCTGGTTAGCAGTCAAATGCCTTAGGCAGTACGCCACCAGAGCTCCTATGTTTCAAGTGGAGTTGTAGAAAACAGAACCATTATTTTTGTTTCTATGTGGTACATTGTTTCATAAAACCACTTTTCAGATGCATGTCCCTTCTCTATCCCTCTCTCTACATACCCACAGAAAGATTCAGGACACCTTTTGGTCTGGAATATGTTGACTGCTCAAGAAATAAAAGAGAAGACATGCTCACTGTTGCTTCAGCGCCCAAGACTTGGGAAACCTAGGATCATTTACTGGCATGATTCAGCTGAAGTAGAAACTCAGCTGCTACAACACACAATGGAATACTACGCAAGGTTAAAAATAACGATGAATCAGCAAAACACCCCATAATATGAATGAACCTGGAGCACATTATCCTCAATGAAATAAGTCAGTTACAAAAGGACAAATACTGTATTAATCCACTGTCATAAAATGTCAAGGGACTGTTTACATGGAGAAAGAAACATTCTTCAATGACTTCCACAGAGGAGAGGGAAGAGGAAGGAAAATCACTAACTAGATAACCAAAACCAAATCATACTCACTGCTGTTGACTGGATTCAACTCATAGTGACCCCTCCTTGGGTTTCCAAGGCCATATGTCTACAGAGGTAGATTGTCCAGTTTTCCTTCTGAGAGCTCCCAGATATTGTGCTAATCTTACCTTACTGTATGTAGCTTTCCCTGTGCCCAAATTAATGCATGTCTGTTTATCTAGTTGGAAACTCTCGTGGCATAGTGCCTAAGGCATTTGACTGCTAACCAGAAGGCTGGTGATTCAAACTCACCAGCTACCCCTCGGAAGGAAGACTGCACAATCTACTTCTGTAGAGATACTGCTTCGGAAACCCAAGGAGGGGTTGCTATGAGTCAGAATCCACTCAATAGCAGTGAGTTTGGTTTGGTTTTTGGTTTAGCACAATATCACTAAGGCAAAGGAAGATATGGAGAGCTACATAAGAGTTACAGACAATAAGGGTAAATATTAATACATACACAATCATGCAATAGCAGTAATAACAACAACAACAACAAAAAAATACTCTATGAGTGGATACATAGCCAGACAGGCAAGCTGAAGAGGTATGGGTAGGCAAACAGACTACACCCACAGACATATATAGATATGTCTCTGGTAGCTCAGTGCATAAGGCATTAGTTGGCTGTTAATCAAAAGGTTGGTGGTTCAAACGCACCAGCCACTCTGTGGAAGGAAGATGAGGCTTTCTACTTCCGTAAAGATTCACCTTCTTGGAAACACAATGGGGTTCACTAAGAGTCACAATTTAATTTACTGGATAGGCAATTCTATCCAGGTTTTTTTTTTTTTTTTTTTTTGCAGAAGATATTTTTACATATGCATTTGTTTGCAGCAGATTTGCTGCAATACAACAACAACATCTATGTATATACTAAAACTTCTTATCAAAACACCCTGAAGTAATAAGTTGCTGGGCCAGCGGGCTTCAGACCACAGTCTTGGGGGACAACTAACTCAATTGGCATAACATATTTACAAAAACAATGTTTTACATTCTACTGTGGTGAGTAGTAACTGGGGTCTTAAAAGCAACTGAGCAGCCTTCTAAGGTGCGGTTATTCATCTTTCTCTGTCCAAAGGAGAGTGAAGAAACACAAGGGTGCATGGAAACATAGTGCAAAGGACTGATGGACCACTCATGCATTATTCTAACTTTTCACTTAATCCTCACAACAGTTGTAGAAGGGAGGGAGAATTTTCTGTGTTTTATTAATTTTAACTGGACTTTATTATATTCTGTGTTATTTTATCTGTATATATTGTTGTTATTGTTGATGTTGGCTGCCATCAAGTCAGTCCCTAACTCATGGCAACCCAATGACTGGTTGTAGATCTGATTGTTGGTTCCACAGGGTTTTCACTGCCTGAGTTTTCAGACTATATATTGCCAGGTCCTCCTTCCTTGTCTGTCTTAGGCTGGAAGCTCTGCTGAAACCTGTCCACTTTTGTAGCAACATGCAAGTCTGACAGATGATGGCTTGCACTTAAGGTACATTGGCTGGGGATTGAACCCGGGTCTCCTACATGGAAGGTGAGAATTCCACCACTGAACCACCACTGACCTGTGTGCATAGGATATCAGCAGCAATTACTCCCATCTCTGTATGCATATGAAAGTCTTCCTATGAAGAGATAGAATCTATTTTCCCTCTCTGTGGTGACTGCATTGACCAATCCAGTCAATTTGCAGAAGTAAAGTTCATGTTTTATCCTTAAGATGCCTGCATGCTTCTACTTTTTCTCTTTTATAACTTAGCTGGCATGGTCTTTGGAAGTCCAGACTCTCCTGCTGGAGAGAGAGGCCATGCAGAGAAGACTTGAAGGATAAGACACACCATGTGAAGAGAGAAGCAACAAGGGTAAGAATTGAGGCAAGCCACCAGTCAGTACCAACATCCCAGACATGTGAACGAAGTCCTTGATCCTTCCAGCTCAGCTCATCCATCAGCTAAATACAGCTGCATGAGTGCCCCAGGTGACACACTGGACAAGAACTGCTCATTCCACTTTAACATCATGAAAATGGCTCATTTATTGCTTTAAATCATTAACTTTGGAATACTTTGTTACACAGCAGTAGATAACTGACAAATGGGCTTATTATGCACCAGGAACATTTGAATTTTCATTTATTAATTTATTTAATTTGAACCACTCAGTAGGGCAAGTGATACTATCCTCATTTTATAAAAGAGGTAAGTAAAGTACACAGAGGCTAAGTAACTTTCCCACAGTCACACTGCTAAGAATGGCACAGCCTGGGTGAAAAAAGAATTACCTTATGCTGCCTCTAGCATGAGAATATTGAGGCTCAGGGAAGTTGAGCAATTTGCAACAGGGAACCAACCTCAAGTCAGTGCACTCCAAAGCTTTTTTGTCTGGTATAATGTGTGGTTCAGTGTAGCTGAAGCTTGGAATTCAGGGGCAAAAATTGCAGATGAAAATAGAAAGGTAGGTTTGAGCAAGAGTGTAAAAAATACCTCACTGCCATCAAGTCAGATCCAACTCATAGCCACCCCTCCTTGGGATTCCCAGGCAGTATCTCTAAGGAAGTAGATTGTCCAATCTTCCTTCTGAGGAGTGGCTGGTGGCTTTGAACCACCAGCCCTATAGTTAGTAGTCTAATGCTTTAGGCACTATGCCACCAGAGAGTGTAAAGGGCTTGTATGTATTTTAGGCTCTGGACCAATTCTTAAATCCTAGTTAGTGGTGGATGTTGGTGGTTCAAACCCACCAGTCACTCCTCGGAAGGAAGTTAGGGCAATCTATTTCTGTAGTGATACTGCCTCAGAAACCCAAATGGGGTCGCTATGAGTCAGGTCCGACTCGACATCACATAACAACAACAGCCAGTGATGGGATTTTGACCAATCCATGGCAAAATTTAAAAACAAAAAGCAAAAAACTTAAAGGGTTACGAAAGTGTTAATGAATGCCATTTTCATATTACCTATTCCTCATCCCTCCAGCCCCAACCCCATCCTGCCTATCTTTGGAAGGACACTCTCTACAGTGGCAATGACTTTTTCCTAACTTTCTTTCTTCATTTCAAATGGGCTTTAATTTGTAAAACAATGGAGAGACTAAAGGAGACTAAAGGGTTGTAGTTGCCTTCTTTGTGTTTCTAATTGGCAAAATTAGAGGTCTGGTAGCATAGTGCCTAAGGCACTTGACTGCTTACCAGAAGGCTGGTGGTTCAAACCCACCAGCCACTCCTGGGAAGGAAGAGGGGCAATCTACTTCCGTAGTGATACTGCCTCGGAAACCCAAGGAGGGGTCACTATGAGTCGGGTCCGACTCGACGGCACATAACAA
>NW_006921588.1:34959017-34968650 GCF_000298275.1 Orycteropus afer afer
ACACATCCCACTTCAAACCATGACATTCTTTGATAATTTTACTGTATTATGAAGTCTAAAAATCTAGAAGACATAATTATAGGAAACAGGTGATTCTGGGAGCTAATGTGATTTTTTTTTTCAAAAGAATAAAGCTTAATTATCATTTTAAGAATGCTCAAAAATATGGATATTTTGGTTTAAATTGATGTCAAGTTGGTCCCAACTCATAGTAACCTCTCCTTGGGTTTCTGAGGAGGTACCTCTACAGAAATAGATTGCCCAGTCTTCCTTCCAAGCAGTGGCCGGTGAGTTTGAACCACCAGCCTTCTGGTTAGTAGTCAAGTGCCTTAGGCACTATACCACCAGTCCTCCTAGCAGTAAACCCACTGCCATCAAGTCAATTCTAACCCATAGTGACTCTGTGTGACAGAGTAGAACTATCCCATAGTGTATCCAGGCTGTAAATTCTTACAGAAGCAGAATGCCTCATCTTTCTCCAGAGGAGTGGCTAGTGGGTTTGGACCACAGATCTTTTGATTAGCAACCCAGTGCTTTCACCACAGCACTACCAGAGCTCCCTCCATTATGCAGAAATGACAATTTATCTTACTTGCTTATCTTCTTACTTATCTCCCATTCTTTGTCTTTTTCTTTTTTCTCTACCTTTGCTTGTTCATGTGTCATTGAATAGTGTTCGGGACCAAAGAGAGGAGACAAAATATCTCAGTATCATTCTTAGCTCTTTAGCATCCCTAGTTGTACAGAGTGTAATATTGATTGCTTGTTCAGTGCTGGAAATGTGTCTAATTGCTCACATATATTATTAAATATTATAATATAGATAATGAAATGCATTATCCATACATTTTAACAATTAGTGATATCCCTGACCTTGAAATTGCATGGACCCCTTTCACCATATATAATGGAAGAAAGAAATTGTAGTTCCAAAAATTCCTCAGAAAATCATTCCAAACTGAACCATCAAAAAGAATGGTACAAGCTTTGATTTTAGTATTCAGTTTTAATTTATGAAATGCAATGATGGGCAGTAATTTAGAGAAATTGCTTGTAGTGTAAAACATGCTTTGTTCATCTTCAAATCAGTTGAAAAAATATTTTAATATAATTCAGAAGTTATTCTACAATAGCTCCCTGTAATTTTACTTTTATTAATTAAAACTTTTATAGTTTGGGTTTATATAAGGCTTCCACTCTATTTTCTATCTTTTTTTTTTTTTTAAATCTGGGAGCTGTCAAAAGTAACAACTCTACTATCGTTTTTCCTGGTATAAAATCAGAGACTACTCCCAAGACCTCACCACAATTAAGTACACAAATGGAAAGGCAGATATAATAATGGAGAGCAAATTAGTTTTTGCCTCAGTGACAACAAATACTTGAGATTTTATGAAGATTCTTCACCTAGCAAAACAACTAGGGAGGGCACTTAAGTTGCTGCATAAACAAATACTACACACAGATATGCTAATCAAGGTCATTGCCAAATGCTACCTTTAGCATTTGGTTGGCACTTCTAATTGAAATTATTCAGGGTAGAGTAATATCTGGGAATTTTAAGGGACTGCTAGCCATCACATTTGTAAAGCCATTTGTATGTAATTAATTGTCACTTTGTATTGATGACATATCCATTGATATTCAAATGTAAGGTCTGGTGTTCAGTTTCTATTCATTTAAAGACAGCAATCTGGAAAACATGAGCAAAAAGGAAAATAAAAGCCCATCTTCAAGAATGAGTCAGCCAGTTGTTTACAGTTTATACTTCAGATGAAGTAATTTATATACTTTTAGGGTCAATAAAGAAATTCTAGGAGCTCTGGTAGCATAGTGCCTAAGGCACTTGACTGCTAACCAGAAGACTGGCTGTTCAAACCCACCAGCCACTCCTTAGAAGGAAGACTGGGCATTCTATTTCTACTTCTGTAGTGATACTGCCTCGGAAACCCAAGGAGGGGTTGCTATGAGTCGGGTCCAACTTGAAGGCACATTAACAACAACAACAACAAAGAAATTCTAGAAATATAGCATAAACATAATGAAGGAGTCCCTGAGTAGTAAACATAGTTAACATGCTTAGCTGCTAACTGACAGTTGGGCATTTCCAGTGCACCAAGAAACACCTCAGAAGAAAGACCTGGTGATTTACTTCCACAAAATCAGACATTGAAAACTCTGTGGAGTACAGTTTATTCTGGCACATATATAGTCACTACGAGTCAGAATAGACTTGATGGCAGCTGGTCTGAACACAATGTATAAAATGCTTTATATTAAGTTGAAGATACTTTATATTATCTTAGTGAATTGGTTCTGGATGAGCTGGTCCTGGAATTATGAATATGCTTATCCAATTTGTAGTGATATTAAACTAATCACAGTTGCTGATAGACTGCCTGACATGAATACTAGTACATATAAATTTAACCAACTGGAAATATGGCTCATAAAATTCAAAAGAGATAAGTGCAGGTAGCATTGACATGGAGAAATAAAAACAAGGTGATGAAAAAATATCTAGGAACAAGTGAGGTAGAAAACAAAGCAAAGCAAAACCCTTCAAGGTTATAATTGCTGAAGCCCCACCTTGTGGTTGCAATGAAAAAGACCAAAGAATGAAGTTAAAGAATGATCAAATTTGACTGGCTATTTACCATGGGCAAGGTTCTGTTAACTCTTATAATACTCTGTAAAGTGTAGTCCATTATTATTTTCCTCATTTTGTAGACTAGAAAACCAAGGCACAGACATTTAAGTAGGTTGCTTAAAGATACACAGAGCAAATAGGGGATGAGAGAGTGTTGAATCAAAACATTTTGCTCCAGAGCCTATCCTCTCAAATCACTATAGTCCATAATGTACTAATTTATTTCACATTTGGAAATAAGGAAAAATGAAAAGTGTTTGATTTTTATGCACTTTAATTTTTAGAGCAGTTTAAGGTGTACAGAAAAATTCTGAAGACTGTACAAGGCTCCCACATATCCTCTCTCCCTGCACACATTTTCTCCTATTATTAACCTTGTGCATGGGTGGGATACATTTGTTGCAATTGATGAACCAATACTGTTACATTATTAGTAACTAAAGTCTATAGTTTACAATAGGGTTCATTCTCTGTGTTGCATAGTCCTATGGGTTTTTTTTTTAAATTTGTATTATGTATCCATCATTATGATATCATACAGAATATTTTCATTGCCCTTAAAAAGTGTCCTGTGCTTCATATTAAAAAAAAAACAAACTGAAACTCATTGCCATTGAGTCAGATCTGACTCATAGTGACCCATCCTTGGGTTTCCAAAGCAATATTAGTACGGAAGTAGATTGCCTAACTTTCCTTCTGAGGAGTGTCTGGTGGGTTTGAACCACCAGCCTTCTGGTTAGCAGTCAAGTGCCTTAGGCACTACACCACCACAGCTCCTAGGTGCTTCACATATTCATCCTCAATCCTGTTCTTGAATCTATGGCAATCACTGTTCTTTCCACTCTCTTTATGGTTTTACTTTTTCCAGAATGTCATATACTTGGAATTACACAGTACACAGGTCTTTCAGACTGGCTCATTTCCTTCTTTCACTGAACAATCTGCTTGATAGATCTTCCTTCCTTTCTATTCTTTTTAAATCATTAAATAATTCTCCATTGTATGGATGTATCACAGTTTGTCCACTCACCTATTGAAGGATACCTTTCTCATTCCTAATTTTTGGCTTTATGAATAAAGCTGCTATAAGCATCCATGTTCAGGTTTTTTTTTTTTTTTAATGGACATATGTTTAATTTGGAGAGTGATTGCTGGTAATATGGTAAGCCTATATTTAGCATTGAAAGAAACTACCACACTGTCTTCAAAAGTGACTGTACCACAATGAGATGTCATCTCAGTGCACCATGAATAGCAAAGTTGAAAGAAAACAACAAATACTGGTGAGGGTGTGGAGAAACTGAAACGCTCATACACTGCTGGTGGAACTGCGAAAATTGTACAATCACTAGGGAAAACAGTATGGTGCTTCCTTATAAAGTTGGAATAGAAATATCATATGATCCACAATCCTATTACTAAGTATACAGCCTAAAGAAATAAGAGTTATGACATACAAATACATACACATCCGTGTTTGTATAGCATTATTCGCAACAGCAAAAAGGTGGAAACAACATAAGTGCTTATTAGTGGATGAATGCATAAACAAGCTATGGTACATATGGTACACAATGGAATGCTACACAATGTTAAGAAATAACAATGAGATGAATCTGTGAAATACCTCATAATGGGAGAACCTAGAGGACATTATGCTAAGTGCAATTAGTAAATCACAAAATGACAAATGAAACCATTAGTGTAAAAAGTCAAGAAAAGGTTTATACACAGAAATAATCATTCTTTGAAGGTCACCAAGGGTGAGGGGGAAGGCAGGGCAAATCATTAACTAGAAGATAGACTGATATTAACTTGGGTGAAGGGAAAGGCAATATACAATGAGGAGAGGTCAGTACAAAATGATCAAGGTGGAGGAAGATGCTGGAAGGAGCACAAGAGTTAAAGGCAGCAAAAGTAAATACTGCTACATAGCCAATCCTGCAGTAACAGTAATAACAAAAATCTATGTGTGTATACATTGATAGACATGCAAGCTAAACATGGGTGGTAAGGCAAATGGGACTACACTCACAAAATTAAAGAAATAAAAAAAGAGGCTGTATTATTTCATTCCCACCAGCATTGAATGATGGAATAAGAGTACCTATTGCTACACAACCTTGCCAGTATTATGTGTTGTCAGTGTTTTGTTGTTTTTGTTAGGTGTCATTGAGTCATTGCTGACTCATAGTGACCCTATGTACAACAGAACAAAACACTGTTGGATCCTGTGCCAATACAAGCCTCACAATCCTTGCTATACCTGAGCCCATCATTGCAGCCACTGTGTCAATCCATCTTGTTCAAGGCCTTCCCCTTTTTTTTGCTGACTGTCCACTTTACAAAACATAATATTCTTCTCCAGGGAATGGTCCCTTCTGACAACATGACCAAAGTAGGTGAGATGAAGTCTGGCCATTATGGCTTCCAAGGAGTATTCTGGCTGCACATCATCCAGGACAGATCTGTTCTTTCTTCTGGCAGTCCATGGTACTTTCAGTATTCTTTGCCAGCACCACAACTCAAAAGCATCAACTCTTCTTCATTCTTCCTTATTCATTGCCCAGCTCTTACATGCATATGAGACTATCAAAAATGTCATGGTTTGAGTTAGGTGCACCTTAACCTTCAAAGACACATCTTTGCTCCTCAATACTTTAAAAAGGTCCTTTGCAGCAGATTTGCCCAGTGTAATACATCGCCTGATTTCTTGACTGCTGTTTCCATTGGTGTTGATTATGGGACCAAGTAATGTGAAATCTTTGACAACTTCAATCGTTTCTCCATTTATTGTGATGTTGCTTATTGGTCCACTTGTGAAGATTTTCATTTTCTTTATGTTGATGTATAATCCACACTGCAGGTTGTAGTCTTTAATATTCATCAGCAAGTGCTTCAATTCATCTTCACTTTTAGCAAGCAAGGTTGTGTCATCTGCATATCACAGGTTTTTAGTAAGCCTTCCTCCAGTTCTGATGCCACATTCTTCTTCGTATAGTGCAGCTTCTCAGATTATTTACTCAGCATACAGATTGAATAAGTATGATGAAAGGAAACAACCCTGACAAACTCCTTTCCTGATTTTAAACCATGCAGTATCCCCTTGTTCTGTTCGAATGACAGCCTCCTGGTCTATGTACAGGCTCCTCATGAGCACAATAAAGTGTTCTGGAATTCTCATTCTTCTCGACGTTATCCATAATTTGTTATCATCCACACAATCGAATGTTTTTGCATAATCAATAAAACACAAGTAAGCATCTTTCTGGTATTCTTTGCTTTCAGCCAAGGTCCATCTGACATCAACAATGATATCTCTTATTCCACATCCTCTTCTGAATCCAGCTTGCATTTCTGGAAGCTCCCTGTCAATATACTGCTGCAATTGTTTTTGAATTATTTTAAGCAAAATTTTAATGCATGTGATATTCATGATATTGTTCGATAATTTTCACTCACTGTGCGATCACCTTTCTTTGGAATGGGTACAACTATGGCTCTCTTCCAGTCTGTTGGCTAGAGAGCTGTCTTCCAAATTTCTTGTCATAGATGAGTAAGTGCCTCCAGTGTGGCAGCCATTTGTTGAAACATCCCAATGGATATTCCATCAATTCCTGAAACTTTGTTTTTCACCAATTCTTTCAGTGCAGCTTCAAACTCTTCCTGGGTTCTTGATCATATGCCACCTCCTGAAATAGATGTACCTTGACCAATTCCTTTTGCACAGTGACTCTGTGTATTCCAGACACACAATGATGTTTCCTGCATCTTTCAATATTTTGCCCATAGAACCTTCAATATTGCAACTCATGGCTTGGTTTTTTCTTTAGTATTTCAGCCTGAGAAATGCTGAATGTATTCTTCCATTTTGGTTTTCTATCTCCAGGTCCACCACTTATCTGCCCTTTGGTCGCATTGTGGTGGCTAGCATGTTGCTGTGAGGCTGGAGGCTATGCCACTGGTATTCCAAATACCAGCAGGGTCATGTATGGTGGACAGGTTTCAGTGGAACCTAAGGGACTTGGAAGAAGGAAGGGGCTATCCACTTCTCAAAGAATTGGCCAGTGGAAACCTTATGAATAGCATTGAGGCACTGTCTCATATATTACTGGAAAACTTAACGAATAGCTCTGAAACATTGCCAATGTTTTGGATATTAACAAATCTATTAAATGTCCCTGGATGGTGCAAATTGTTAACTACTAACTGAAAAGTTGGAGGTTTAAGTCCACCCAGAGATCACTCAGAAGAAAGGCCTGGTGACCTACTTCTGAAAAACCAGCCATAAAATCCCTATGGAGTTCAACTCTACTCTGACACATTTGGGGTTACGTTAGTCAGAATTGACTCGATGGCAACTGATTTGGTTATATATTTATTAGATGTGTAGTGATATCTTTATCAGTTAGTGCATCAAATGTTTTTCACTTTCAGCAAACAAAAGTGTGTGATCTGAATATCACAGGTTATTAATGAGTCTTCTTCCAATCCTGATGCCACATGCATCTTTATATAGTTCAGATTCTTGGATTACTTGCTCAGCATACAGATTAAATAAATATGGTGAAAGGATATAACCCTGACACATGCCTTTCCTGATATTAAACCAAGCAGTATGCAGTATCCTCTTGTTCTGTTTGAATGACTGCCTCTTAGTCTATGTACAAGTTCCTCCTAAGAACAATGAAGTATTCTGGAATTCCCATTCTTTGCAATGTTATCCATAATTGCCAAAAATGAAGAGGCCTTGAAGCACTTACTGATGAAGATCAAAGATTACAGCCATCAGTATGGATTACATTTCAACATAAAACTCAAACTCATTGCCATAGAATTGATTCAACTCATAGCGACCCCTCCTGGGGTTTCTGAGGCAGTATGTCTATGGAAGATTGCTCAATCTTCCTTCCGAGGAATGGCTGATGGGTTTGAACCGCCAGGCTTCTGGTTAGCAGTCAAATGCCTTAGGCACTTAGCCATCACCAAAATCTTCACAATAAGACCAATAAGCAGCATCATGGAAAATGGAGAAAAGATTAAAGTTGTCAGGGATTTCATTTTACTTGAACCCACAATCAACACCTATAGCAGTCAAGAAATCAGATGACGTATTACATTGGGCAAATCTGCTGCAAAAGACCTCCATAAAGTGTTAAAGAGCAAAGAAAAGACATCATTTTAAAGATTAAGGTGAGTCTGATCCAGGCCATGGATTTTCAATCTCCTTACATGCATGTGAACCTGGACAATGAATAAGAAGATCACAGAAGAATTGATGTCTTTGAATTGTGGTTTTGGCAAAGAATACTGAAAGTACCATAGACTGCCAGAAGAACTAAAATCTATCCTGGAAGAAGTGCAGCCAGAATGCTCCTTGAAAGCAAGAATGAGTAGACTTCATCTCACCTACTTTGGTCACGTTGTCAGAAGAGACCATCCCCTGGAGAAGGATATCATGTGTGGCAAAGTGGAGGGTCAGTGAGAAAGGGAAGACCCTCAACAGGATAGATTGACACAGTTGCTGCAATGATGGGCTCAAGCATAGCAAAGGTTGTGAGGATGGTGCAGGACCAGGCAGCGATTCACTGTGTTATACATAGGGTCACTATGTGTCCGAGCGGACTTGATGGCACCTAACAACAATGACAAGCAGTGACATCCCATTGTTGTTTCAGTTTGTAATTTCTTAATGACATGTGATGTTGAGCATCTTTTCATATGTTTATTTGCCATCTCTATGTCATCTTTGGTAATCTCTTGTCCATTTGGTAATTGGGTTATTTGTTTTCTTATTGTTGAGTAAAACACATGCTCATGTTCATTTTCATGATTTTAAAATGTTTTTTATAACTTCCTATTGGCAGGTGGACTGTGACCAACTAGAAAGAAAGAGGCATCATGTTGTAGTAAAAAACTTTAAAAGTACAGATGTTGGAGTAAGACAAATGTGGGGCCAAAATAAACAAAAATATTTAGCTGAGCTTGGCAAATTCACTCCAAAATCGTTAGGTTGTTTGCTCTCATCTTTCTAACCTGTGTTAGTTAGACGAATATTATAATATTCTGCCACCAAAGATCACACTTCTGTGTGTGTATGTGTGTGTGTATATTTGAAAAATACTAAAAATGACAAAAAATAAACAAAACGAGCACAAATGTCAAAACTTAATAATATAAGAAAATACTTTATAAGTTTTCTTTTTCTGTTTTTGAAATAAAAAATCTGTTAGGAATCATGAAGAAATTTTAGGCCAAGGGAGTTGAATGACTCTATTCTACATTTGAGAAAATACTTGAATGAAGATTAAATCATGGAATATTTTTCCCAAAGTACTCCCTGAGGGAGTGGTTTCAAACCACTTTGTGTCAAAGACTGTTTTAGAATTTGACAAAAGCAATTTCTTCTCAAGGAAAATTCATAAATGCTCCCCAGGTAATACAGGTTAAGAATTCCTGTTTTAAAGATATTTCCAAAAGGAGTCAATAATCATTGCCAAAATCAGTAATGTCTTAGATATCACCTACTTGTACAACAAACATTAATGTGACATTGATATTTGACATTTTACTTTAACAACTAATCCATACTTTTATATAACCTATTTATGTATACATAATTTTTTTTTCAGGAAAAATTATAAAAGACTTTGAAATAGACCAATGGAAAAAAGGTATCTAGTGCATCCTTCAATGTTACTTGATCTGGTAAAGTCTCTGCCTTTCATTGTGTTTAAACTTTTTCACAACTCTAAGTTTTAGGTAACTGTTAGCAATGAAAATAACAATTGTCCATAGATATGTAAATTGCATTCAGTGGAATGTATTTTTTCCCCTTGAATATTGACCAGTGCTAGTTCTGGTAGCATAGTGCCTAAGGCACTTTGACTGCTAACCAGAAGGCTGTCGGTTCAAACCCACCAGCCACTCCTCGGAAGGAAGGTTGGGCAATCCTACTTCCGTAGTGATACTGCCTCGGAAAC
>NW_006921588.1:34969160-34977767 GCF_000298275.1 Orycteropus afer afer
TCCTACTTCCGTAGTGATACTGCCTCGGAAACCCAAGGAGGGGTCGCTATGAGTCGGGGCCGACTCGACGGCACATAACAACAACAACAACAACAACAATGTTCTATGAAGATGGCCACTATGTGAGAGCTTAAATTCTAAAGCACTTGGGATTGTGGTCTACAGTAGCACCCTAACTCCATTTTGAGGCTTGACATGAGTTTCAGATGTCATTTGGGTTCTTTGTGACCATAAACCAGCATTGTCCTGGAACACAAATGACATTGTGTTCCAGGACAAACTTCTCATTGCCGTTGAGTCAGATCCGACTCATAATGATCCCTCCTTAGGTTTCTGAGGCGGCATCACTACGGAAGTAGATTGCCCAACATTCCTTCCGAGGAGTGGTTGGTGGGTTCGAACCTCAAGCCTTTTGGTTAGCAGTCAAATGTTTTAGGCACTATGCTACTCCAGGACAAAGCAAGGGAGGAGCAATTTGCCTTCAGGAAGAGTATAGTTGAAATTAGATTATACTCTCACAAAGAAGTAGGGAACTTCCCTGACAGTATCCTTTTCTACTTTAAATTAAGGTTGGGGTCTTGGTGTTGTCTGATAGCCACCTTGTGGCTAAGACTCAGGGGGCATGATCACAAGTCACAGCCTATCCTGACCACAACCTTGCCAGATAGTCAAGGCCCAGAACCAATCCTGCAACCAGAACCAATCAATTATGTATGCATTCCAGTCATCGTCTTGTCCCTGCTTCTGTAGCTCCACCCATAACAGTGATGAATCTGTCAACCACCAATCATGATTTTCCAATGATTTAAAATTATGTTTAATTAGTCAGATGGCCATGACTTGGCAGACTCTGTTCAGCTTTCTGATGCTAATGGTTTCTCTCATCCAGGATGATTGTCTTTGTTCTGTCCAAGGCTTCATAAAAATGTCTCTATTAAACCTCTTTGAATTTGCGGTCTCTTTTCCCCTTATATACCATGTATGCCATGTGACTTCACATATTTCTTGTATCCCTGCTGCATATCTGGTTATATTTATAACTCAATTGAGAAACATAACCTAAATCAAAATAGGAGTCATTCATACACAACCACTGTGTAACAATCAATGTAATAAAATAAAGCATTAGCATAAAAGGAAAAGTAGATTCTCTTTGTCTAGGTGAGGTTTAGAAAAGGACTAATAAATGGATGATGTGTCTGGTTAGTGGCCTAAGGACACAGAACTCTCATAACAGAACTTATATCCAACAACTGAGGAACAATTCATCATTTTCAACATTAGATTTTACTTACACAGTGTCCAGGTAGGCCTTACAATTCTAAGTTTAACCGTAAGAATCAGGATACTTTGCCTTTAGTACAAGACCATTTAAAAACCATAAAGGTATTTAGTTTTAGAAATCATAATCATCATGCTGAAGCCAAGTTGAACTGAGGCACAATTCCCCATCCTTTCTGTAACCATCTCTCACCCTGGTTGGAGACAGATGACTAGGCATGATAACTTGTTTCCTTAGCTGTTTTTCAGAAACTCATCCAAGACCCAATTGAAATCAGTTAAAACCAGCTCAGATCTGTTTTGGCCCTCAGACATGTGCAGGGAGACAAATGGAACAAATTTGCTAGGAACTAACATCTCCCCCTCTGTCTAAGCCCAGATCAGCTGATGACAAGAAGTTTGTGTAACTCATCTGGTGCTCAAACTCACTCCATTTAAAATTGACTATCCCTTTAAACCCAGGTGAATGAAACTAATCTCCAACTAATTTACACCCAAATTCCTGAAATTTATATGAATATGTATAGACCTCTTTCTTAACCTTATAAAAACTGTAGCCCAACCCCAGGGAGTCAGATTTGGGTACTTGTCCCTGTCTCCTTACCATGTGCATGGTAATAAATTATCTTTTTCATCTCTCAAGCATGCAGTGTGTGTGAACTGATTCAACCTGATTGTGCAATGGGCAGGGGCTGACTTTAGTCCAACTTCAATGTTTTTACTCTGAGAGAAAACAGAGACAGAAGAGTTTCTCATTATTGAAAGCTTTGGCAAAAGCCCCAGAAAAGATAAGCAAGGGTAAGGAGCTCCAATGTGGGAAGATAATGTGAACTGAGGGGACTAATGAAACTTACTAGATGATAATGATATTTATTTTTTTGTCAGATCCCTTCAGATATCTGGTCCTCCAAGAGTTACCATATTGGGACAGCACTATTTTAGGTCCTTCATGGGCTCTAGATGCATGGATCTGGAGAATGTAGTCTCCTTTATGCCAAATTTATTAAAATTCAGCTGTATGAGTTGAGTTGTACTGTCTTTCCCATATGTGATATTTGTAAACATTTAATTAGATATTTACTAATTTTGATATTTGTAGGACTTATTGAGCCAATTTTCCACTTTTTCTGATCTCAGAACTTTTAATGGGCTTTGAGAACTCATAGATCCTAATCAACTTTCCCAGAAGAACTAATTGTCAAATTGGTCTACTATGAATTTTGAAGTCTATGTGAGATTCAGCTTTCTTGTTATGCTTTCTTAGGAATGACAACATTCACTTAGTCAGAACATAACAAAGCTTATGGCCTTTTGCAGGTGGGGACTACAGAATATGTGGGCCTATTTTTGTCTGTCCAGTAGTGCTTTTTTTTGTTTGTTTGTTTGTTTGTTTTTTTCAATATCCCTTCCTCAGGTAATTTACTTTGTCCCCATAAAAGAAGTGGGCAGAAGACTCAGAACTGCACTTTTTTTTTTTTTTTCAAATCACTTGAGGGTAGTAATTTGAGCCTACTGGAGAGCTTGCTTCTTGCCAGATGAAAAGGCCCACCTAAGTATGAGAGAATGTGGTCAAAGAGAATGTGGTAGCAGAGGCAGGTGGAGTTGACAGGATAAACCAAGAAATTCCTACTGTCGAGTCCTCACTTGCAGTTTCCATAGTGCTTTCTGGGAGCTATCTCAGGACTCTAAGGCAACTTGAGTCATTGGAGCCATGGTTCAAAATATGATCTTGGAAGCTAAACTGCCTGTGATTAAATCCCAGCTCTGTCACTTATTAGTTGTGTGCCTTATTCAAATTACCTACATCCCTAATAGAAACAGAATGCCCCTCAGAAGTGAAGATGAGAGATTTCAGTTTGCTTACTTTGGACACATCATCAGGAAAGATTAATTGCTAGAAAACTACATCATGGTTGCTAAAGTAGAAAGGTCAGTGAAGGTGAGGGAGACCCTTAGTGAGATGGATTGACACAGTGGCTGAAATAATGGACTCAGATAGGTAAGATTATGAACACGGCACAGGATGAGGCAACATTTTAATCTGTTACATAAGGTAGCTATGAGCTTCAGCTGACTCCACGACAACTAATAGCAATACCTCTATGGCTTGATTTCTTCAAAAATTGGATTGATGACGAAAATAATGACACCTACCTTATAGGGATTTTTGTGAAGATAAAGTGAATGTAAAAATAGAAAAAATGTAGAGCAATGCCTAGTATATATTGCATACTGTGTAAATGGAAACATTACTATCGATTCCAATTACATGAGAAAATATCTTTTATTTCCTTAAGCTAGTCTGAGTTAGGTTTCTATAAACTGAAATTGGTATAACTATGTCTCCTGCAAGCATCCATTTCTGAAAAGGGCTGCAACATGGTGACTACATCAGATCTCAGAATGTTTGTGGTGTTGCAGCTCTTATCACTCACCCAAGTATAAAATAAACCAAAACCCAAACTCACTGTTGTCGAGTCGAATCCAACTCACAGTGATCCCTCCTTGGGTTTAGGAGGCAGTATCACTCCAGAAGTAGATTGCCCAAACTTCCTTCCAAGGAGTGGCTGGTGGGTTTGAACCATCAGCCTTCTTGTTAGCAGTTAAGTGCCTTAGCACTACACCAATATTTTTTAGATTACCAGAGGGTCATCTCAAAATGACTTCTCTCAGATAAATTATAGGAGCTCTGGTAGCATAGTGCTTAAGGCACTTGACTGCTAACCAGAAGGTGGGTGGTTAAAACCCATCAGCCACGCCTCAGAAGGAAGGTTGGGCAATCTACTTCCATAGTGATAGCACCTCAGAAACCTAAGGAGGGGTTGCTATGAGTTGAGTTAGACTCGATGGCATATAACAACAACAGATAAATTACAGACACATAGCACCATTATTTGCTTTGGGGATCTAAATAAATACATAACAAATGGTAACATTTATTTCTTTTTTAAGGAAAAATGTATGGACTAAGGACAGTTTTTAAAGAAGCTATATTTTACATAAAATAATAATAGCACACACAAATTACAACTAAAAGAGAAAATAAAAAGTAGATTAAAATCAATGAACTGGTGGAGCTCAGTGACAAAAGTAAGGATTGAAAACATGATTTAAAAAAGAGTTAGTTTTAGAACAACACTCATTGTGCCAATTATTCATTTTTTCTGACAGAAAAAAATTCAGAGGGTCAAAGAGAAAAGTCTGCCACCATCCATATTTCACTTTTCATTACTTGCCATTTTACCCAATTATATGCATCAAGACATTTAGTGTGAGTAGATGCCTGCTGAGGAATATTTCTAAACTGGAAATAATTGAACCGGACATAAAATCAAACCTGCTACTGCACAGAGATTCTTTGTATGATCCCAGTTATAAGAAATCCATAGGGCTCCTTTGTAATGATTAGACAAGCACACAGAGACCAAAGGAGCCTTGGTAGCACCATGGTTAAGTGCTCAAATGCTAATCAAAAGGTAGCAGGTTGAACTCACCAGCCACTCCTGGAGAGAAAGATGTGGCAATCTGTCTCCATAAAGATTTATAGCCTTTGAAATAATATGACTATAGGGTCCCTATCCTATAGGGTCTCTGTGAGCCAGAATCAACTAGATGGCAACAGGTTTGGTCTGTTTTTTGGTTATAGACACCAAAGTTTATTAATAGTTATTGAGAATGGGAGGGAAAATGGGAGACTTGATGCTTAGGGGACCCTGAATGTCTGTTAAAGATGATGAAAAAAATCAGAAAGAATTAATAGTGATGGTTGAACCACATGATAAATGTAATTAATGCCACTGAACGGTACATGTGAAGAATTTAGAAACAGCAAATGTTATAATACATATATAACCACATTTAAAAATAGAGCAATTTTTGTAGGATAACCGAATGTCTAACTGTCTACTACTATGATTAATCACTACTTTGCCTGATCCTACCTATAAATACAGTAATTTTTCCAAACTAGGCTTTAAACTAGTTAGAACGAAGTATCCTCTGATCAGAACAAGGGCAGAATAAACACAGATCGGAGTTGTTTCATGACAGACTCCAAAAAGAGTCCAATATCTGAATGTTTTGGTTATCTTTTAACATTTTATATATTTAGTTGTATTTAAGGTTAAAAATGTATTATAAATTGTCTGAATTGTGCATGTATAAAAGGAGCTCTGGTGGCATGGTGGGTAAGGCATTTAGCTGCTAACCAGAAGGTCGATAGTGCAAATGTACCAGCTACTCCATAGGAGAAAGATGAGGCAATCTATTTCTGTAAAGTGTTACAGCCTTGGAAACCCAATGGGAGCCACTATGAGTTGGAATTGATCTGCTGGCAGTGGGTTATGCCACCAGAGCTTTCCTATGTATAATATACATATGCATATATATACAGAAAGAAGTCAAGAGAAAATAATGCATATATATCTGAATTTATTGTTAGTCCTATAGTAAAAATCTGTAGGTAGTATATTTTTGTTACTTTCCTCAAGTGAATCCTGAAGTAAAATACTTTTTAATCTGAAGAAAACGGAACAAATTTTCTGACAGAAAATTTGAATAGAGGTATTAATTCTGTGCTCTGATAGCCATTTATTTACATTAAATGACATTAAATTCAAATTAAATGAAAGTAGGATTTAATTTTATTTATTTTCCTTGTATATAATTTGTGATGAGTTCTGTATATTTAGATGTTTTCATTACTAACAGCAAGACATGCTATTGAAGAATTTGAATTTAATTTGTAATATTTTGAACACATCAGCAATTTGGTTGAAAATTAAAATAAAAAACAGTCCTTCTTTAAGGGTTTTATTTTATTTAAAAATACCCGACACTGATACTTCTTTTCTATACAAGTATATGAATAAAAGAACTTTTCAATGCAAAGATCACATTTTGAAAGTAATAATATTAACATTTTCTGCCTCCTCTTAGGAATTTTTTATTAGTAGCAGTTTATGAAATATGCATAATCACAATGGTCTTTAAATAATACATAGAATTGGATGCTTATATCTAGACTGTACAATGTTTAGTTCTATAGAAAGAGTATAATGGATGATCTTGGATTTGAAGGCTTATTTTAGTTCAGGCTCTGACACCCACTAGGTGTGTGTCCTTGGACTAACTACAATTGTAAGCTATATCAATTTTACTTATATATGAGATGGAAATAAGAATATTAGACAGCATAATTTGTACCTATTACAGTTTTTTATAAAAATAAAGTGAGATAATACCTGTGAACAGTTGGTATATACTTTCATGGGCTGTTCAAATTTAAGACAATATTATCAAAAGGGAATCTGCATGACTCTTAAAAGCTGTGTCTGTCCTGGGATTCCAGAATGCCTGTGGGGTCAAAGGGTTTTAAAACCTGAATTGAATCAGGACAGTTTCCTGTAAAACAGAGGATTAAAAGCCCTTCCATGTGGTATCCTGGCAACCTTGCAAGCTTTGCTAGGACACTGTTACCTCTCATAGTTTTGTGTCAGTGTCAGCTGCCTCATTTGTTGACACAGATACAGCAAGCTGGTAGTGCTTGCTGACAGCTGAACAGACTGAGGATTTGTGTATATTCTTCTGAAAACATTTAGATTTAACTGTGAAGAACTTGAATTTTTAAAATTTCCACAAAGCATGGGAACACAGAGTCATAGAAATATATTTTTACTCACCCAGAGATGCCTCAGAAGAAAGGCCTGGTGATCAATTTTCTAAAAGAAAACCCCATGCAGCAGTTCTGCACTGCACACATGGGGCTGTCATGAGGCAGAATCAACTCAGTGGCAATTAACAGCAATCTTTCCTTTATTTTATCTTTGTTACCATACTTGCACCATATAATTAGTAGTTCCTTCTATTAAAGATTGGTATCAAAAGGTGAAAATATTTATTGGAATTCACTACTGAAAATAAGATAAAACTGTGTTCTGAAATTAACATTTTTTTTCCCAAGATTTTCCCTTCTTTTTCTAGAATGCGTGCTCTGTTGATCATTACTTTTTAAATTAATGTTTATTTTTGGGTGCAACAAATGCATGAAGAAAATTATTAACAGATAGATAGGCATTATGAATAACATACAATTACTAGAAAATCTGAATATTCAAAGGCTCAGAGATAAACCATGTTAGGATTTTGAGATCATTCATTCCAAAATCTTTCTCTTTCTTTCTGGTATCTATTTACTATTTTTAATGATGAAGATCAAAGATTACAGCCTTCAGTATGAATTACACCTCAACATAAAGAAAACAAACATCCTCACACCTGGACCAATAAGCAACCTCATGACAAACAAAGAAAAGATCAAAATTGTCAATGATTTCTTTTTACTTGGATCCATAATCAAAGCTCATGGAAGCAGTATGTGTCAAAAGACCTACTGCATTGGGCATATCTGCTGCAAAAGATCTTTTTACAGGGTTAAAAAGCAAAGATATTACTTTGAGGAATAAGATGCACCTGACTCAAGTCATTATTTTCAATCACCTTACATGCATGCAAAACCTGGACGATGAATAAGGAGGACTGGAGAAGAATTGATGCATTTGAATAATGGTGTTGGTGAAGAATGTTGAATATGCCATGGACTGCCATAAGAATGAACAAATCTGGCTTGGAAGAAGTACAGCCAGAATGCTCTTCAGGAGTGAGGATGGCGAGACTTCTCATATGCTCATGTAATCAGGAGGGACTAGACTCAGAAGGACATCTTGCTTGGCCAAGTATATGTTCAGCAAAAAAAGAGGAAGACCCTAAACAAGATAGATTGACACAGTGGCTGTAACAATGAGCTCAAGCATAGCAACAATTGTGAGGACGGCACAGGACTGGGCAGTGTTTTGTTCTGTTGTACATGGGATAGCTAAGGGTTGGTACCAACTCAATAGCATCTAACAGTAATCTCTTTATCTGCTGGTCTATTAATCTATTTTAAACCCACTGCCATCGAGTCAATTCTGACTCATAGTGATCCCCATTGGGTTTCCAAGGCTATAAATCTTTAAGGAAGTAGATTGTCTCATCTTCCTCCCATGGAGCAGCTAGTAGGTTTGAGCCACTGACCTTCTGATTAACAGCCAAATGCCTTACCCACTACGCCAGTAGAACTCCTTATTGATCTATTTTACATAGTTTAAAATATATTTTAGATATTATACTTTAGATAGTACATTTTTTTAACTTCTAACATTATATAATTATTTTCCCAAATCACTGATAAACCAAAAAAAAAAAAAAAACCAAATAAAATACTGTGGAGTCAATTCCAACTCATGATAATCCACCTACTACAGAGTAGAACTGCTCCCTGGGATT
>NW_006921588.1:34977947-35035128 GCF_000298275.1 Orycteropus afer afer
GTCTTAACATTTCATAACACATTTCAAAAACTTCATTAATACAATCATAGTGCAGGGTCCTCCATGTCCTCAATTATAATGGAATGCCTCTAAAAGTGTCCTTAGGTAACACATCTTAGTTTGGGGAAAATGCCAAAATATACACTCAGACTCTAGGAGATATTTATTTGTTACCTCATATTTGAGAAATTCTGACTTTTGAAGCATCCACACATAATCAATGCATACTAAAAAGAAAAGTAGCAGAAGATGTGGTCATAGGTGATGAACTTAGAACTTTTATGAGGAACCAAATTAATGTTTATTATTTATTTGAAAGTTCCTTCTGTTTATTATCTATTGCTGAGTAATAAATTACCATAAAATTAGTATCTTAAAGAAACTTGTATTTACTATTTAAGTTTCTGTAGGTCAGATCTCCAGGCAAGGCTTGGCTGGCTTCTCTGCTTCACAGTTTCAATAGGTTGCAATCAGGGTGTCAGCTGGATTGCATTGTTATCAGAGACTTGACTGGGGGAATATCCATTTCCAAATTCCTTCAGATTGTTGGCGATTTCATTTTCTTGCAGATGAAGAATTGAACATTTCAGTTTCTTTCTGGAGGCTGTCTTCCACTCCAAAAGCCTGCCTGCAATTCCTTGCTTCATGGGCTTCTCAAATATGGCCACTTTCTTAGCAATAGCTTGATTCTTCAAAGTCAGGAACAGAGACACTAGTCTATTAGCAAGACAAATTCTTATGCTTATAAAATCATCATGAGAGTTACATCTTTCACTTTTGCTATATGCTACTGGTAAGAAACAAATCACAGGGCCACCCTCACTCAAGGGTTTGAATACCAGAAAAGCAATACCAAAACCGTTGTCATCTAGTTGATTTCAACTCACAATAATCACATGAGTGACTTTCCAATTAGCATTAACTGCACCACTAGGGTTCCTCTGAATACCGGAAGATAGAGATTTTTGGAATCACCTTGAGCAACACCTTAGCCAAAGGTATAGAATCAGATGCGAGAAGACCTCCCTGCAATCGTGGGAGATGTTGTGTTTTTTTTTTTTTTTTTTTTTTGAGAACAGAGGGCATGGAAATCCATTACTCTTCCTCTAGTACAGACACCTGTATAGTCACTTAGTGGTGCCATGGTTAAGTACTTGGCTCCTAATTGAAAGAATGGCCATTTGAACCCACCAGCCATTCCATGGGAGGAAGATATGGCAGTTTGCTTCTGTAAAGATGACAGCCTTGGCAAGCACATGTTGTTGTTAGGTGTCATTGAATTGGCTCCTACTCATAGCAACGATGTATACAACAGAACGTAACACTGCCCAGTCTTGTACCATCTTCACAATCCTTGCTATATCTGAGGCCATCATTGCAGGCACTGTGTCAATCCATCTTGTTGAGGGTTTTCCCCTTTTGCACTGACCCTCCACTTTACCAAGCATGATATCCTTCTCCAGGGATTGGCCCCTTCTGATAATTTGACCCAAAGTAGGTGAGACAAAGTCTGGCCACTCTTGCTTTCAAGGAAGATTCTGGCTGCATTCTTCTAGGACAGATCTGTTCATTCTCCTGGCAGTCCATGGTACTTTTGGTATTCTTTGCGAACACAATTCAAAAGCTTCAACTCTTCTTCATTCTTCCTTATTCATCGTCCAACTTTCACATACATATGAGGCTACTGAAAATACCATGGCTTGGGGCATGCTCACCTTAGCTTTCAAAGTAACATTTTTTTCTCTTCAACACTTTAAAGAGGTCTTTTGCAGCAGATCTGCCCAGTGCAATAGGATGTCTGATTTCTTGACTATTTCTTCCATGGGTCTTGATTGTGGATTCAAGTAAAAAGGACTCTTTGACAACTTCAATCTTCTCTCCATTTATTGTGATGCTGCATATTGGTCCACTTGTGAGGATTTTCATTTTCTTTACATTGAGGTATAATCCATACTGCAGGCTGCAGTCTTCAATCTTCATCAGTAAATGCTTCAAGTCATTTTCACTTTCAGCAAGCAAGGTTGTGTCATCTGCATATCATTGATTGTTAATGAGTCTTTCTCCAATTCTGATGCCATGCTCTTCTTCATATAGTGCAGCTTCTTGGATTATTTGCTCAGCATACAGAATGGATAAATATAGTGAAATGATACAACTCTGACACACACCCTTCCTGATTTCAAACCATGCAATATTTCTTTGTTCTGTTAGAATAACTGCCACCTGGCCTACGTACAGATTCCTCATGGGCACAATTAAGTGTTCTGGAATTCCCATTCTTCTCAATGTTATCCATAATTTGTTACGATCCACACAATAAAATGCTTTTGCATAGTCAATAAAACATAAGTACACATCTTTCTGGTATTCTTTGCTTTTAGCCAAGATCCATCTGACATCAGCAATGATATCCCTTGTTCCACATCCTCTTTTGAATCTAACTTGAATTTCTGGAAGTTCCTTGTTAATATACTGCTGCAACCTTTTTTGAATTCTCTTCAGCAAAATTTTACTTGTGTGTGATATTAATGATATTGTGCAATAATTTATGTATCCTGTTGGATTGCCTTTCTTTGGAATGGGTACAAATATGGATCTCTTCTAGCCAGTTGGGCAGGTGGCTATCTTCCAAATTACTTGGCACAGAGGAATAAGTGCCCCCAGTGCAGCATCTGTTTGTTGAAACATCTCCTTGGGTATTCTGTCAATTCCCGGAGCCTTGTTTTTTGCCAGTTCCTCAGTGCAGTTAGACTTCTTCCTTCAATACCAGTGATACTAGCTCATATGTAACCTCCTGAAATAGTTGAACATTAACCGATTCTTTTTTGTGCAGTGACTCTGTATATTTCTTCTATCTTCTTTTGATGCTTCCTGCATCATTCAATATTTTGCCCATGTTGTTGTTGATGTTAGGTGCCATTGAGTTGTCTGTGACTTATAGCAACCCTATGCACAGCAGCAGAATGAAACACAGACCGTTTCTGTGCCAGCCTCATGATCCTTGCTATACCTGAGCCCATCACCTCAGACACTGTGTCAATCCATCTTGTTGAGGGCCTTCCCCTTCTTCGTTGACCCTCCACTTTATCAAATATGATATTCTTCTCCAGGGAATGATTCCTTCTGACAACATCACCAAAGTAGTTGAGAAGAAATCTGGCCATTCTCACTTCCAAAGAAGGGCTATGGGGCATTTATACTCTGTGCTATAGGGTCGCTGTAGGTTTGAATCCATTGGTTTGGGGTTGAATACAGATATAATCTTGAAAAGGCATCAAGAGGGTGTTTGGAGGACTAAGAAATGACAGTAAGTATTTTCTTCTTCTTTTGTTTTTGAGTGAGGATGAATTTTTATCCTCTAGATGATTGCTTACATTATTAGAGCAGGAAAAAATTTAACAGATAGGTCTGAAAATAAATTGTGCCCTCCTTTGCCTACTCCTACTTCCAATAAGCTGTAGGTGGGAACTGAGATAAAGATGGGAGTCATTTTAGAATGTTAAGGAGATATATTTTTCTCTGTGTATCAGAATACACCATAACCAGAAATCTAGATTTTATGTCCTAAATAATTTGATGTTTTGTGATGAGTGCCATGTTCTCTTTGTTGTTGTTGTGTTGTTATTTGCCATCGAGTCGGCCCCGACTCATCCCGACCCCTCGTTGGGTTTCTGAGGCAGTATCACTATGGAAGTAGATTGTCCAACCTTCCTTCCGAGGAGTGGCTGGTGGGTTTGAATCACTAGCCTTCTGGTTAGCAATGAAGTGCCTTAGGACCTATGCTACCAGAGCTCCTGTATGTTCTCTTTAGGAGTGCTGAATGTAAAACATACTTGTTATGGTAATCCAATGATTCATTTTATGTGGTCTTAGTTTCTTAGTCCTCCAAACCACTTTCTTATAAGCCTCCTCCTCCCATGAGCTCTTTTAGCTTGATGATGTTAATTGCAAATAAGAGAAATGTGTCTTACTAAACCAGACGGCTGGAGGTTCAAACCCACCAGCCACTCCTCGGAAGGAAGGTTGGGCAATCCTACTTCTGTAGTGATACTGCCTTGGAAACCCAAGGAGGGGTCACCTATGAGTCAGGGCCAACTCGACGGCACACAACAACAACAAATCTCTTGGTAGAGACAAATCTTTGGCAGTGGATCACTGCTTAGATCACTGCATCACTGGATTGCATGTCCTAACCACGTGGAGTTGTAATATAAATTCTGATCTTCTACAAAGGTATTTTTGTTTGTTTGTTTTGTTTTGTTGTTGTTGTCCAGGGCCAGTAGTGCTCATTGCCTGACAACCCTTGACTTTGGCTCCTTTAGACCCCATCTGACTTCCATGTCATGTTCTCTCCAATGTTTTTGTATTCCCAGTTTCTTTTCTTCTTCATAATATCTCCTTGGTCTGGAGAATGGCTGATACTTCTTTTAATGCCCTCATTTTCTATACTTCTAGCACACAGCAACAAGTCTCACCAATTTTCTACTATAGGAAAGAAGGATATCGTCTCTCCAATATGACAGATCTCTCTAAGTTGGAGCTTCTAGCTTTAGGTATTGATATATATTAAAGACAGACATAGAATCATTACAAAATGATTTTCAACAATTACATTTTGAAAAACACCATCTTTGAAATATCCCTTAGAGCTTTCAGAAGGGAATGGAGCCCTGTTGAAACTTTGATTTTAGTCCAATGAGACAGGTGGGACTTCTCATCTCCAGAAAGGTAAAATATAAATTTCTATTGTTTAAGCCACCAAGTTTGAGGTACAGCAGCAAGAGGAAGCCAATACTGTTATTTCAATTGAAAATTGGTAGGTAACCCTAAAGTGGTGCTCATTTCATCTCTTAGTTACCATTCTTTCCCTTGCTTTTTCTATCCTGGCCATTTCTTTAATTGTTATCCTAGTTTAAAATTCTTTACAAGTGAAGAGGAACACAGATAAAGACTGAAATATTAGTTTTCTTACTTGAAAATTACACCAGAAAAACAATATTGAATACGAAAGCATTTCAAACGAATGGTGAGCATGAGTCTTTCAGAATTATATTCTCAACTCAATGAGCCATGCTCATCTGTGCCTCCCTCCCATTACTAGGAACAACTGAGAGCTGACTATTTAAAACAAGCAATGTTCTCAGGGCTTTGAGCTGCTGCTGACTATATAATGACTGGTGCACTGGGCCTGCTGAGTTAGTGCATGGCTACTATTGTATTTATTTGTAGACTCCTGGGCTACATTTTAAGCATGAAAAACAATGCAGAGGGCTGATAGGTCTTTGGCTCTGTAGTCTGCCCACTGAGTAAATTCTCAGACAATGAGATTGTGTTTTCTTTGGCAGGAAGCAAACATTCATTCAAGATAACCATATCAGGAAAAAATTCTGTATAAAGTTTGAGTATCAAAATGATACCAACTGAGACTGTGACTCTGTCCTATCAAATATGACATTAGTGTTAACAGTGAATCTGGAAGACAAAGGGCTGTCACTAAGCAAGAAGAATTTTTTATGTAAGGCAGATCTATCTGAATATTTGTCACAAAAGCAGAGATTATTGGAGGTGATCCCTTGTCCCTTTTCACTGCCACAATAAAATAGATAGTAGTGTTCAAAGATTTTTAAATGACAGTGAGTAAAATGATAGGTGGCAGCAGATGGGAATGGTAGTTATTTTAAATCAAGTCAGGTAGGTAGTTTTCTATGTGTAGGTGGAAGTGGGTTTGTTATAGATTAATATTCTGGCCAGATTTCAACAATGGTAGATAATTTATGATTGTTGTAATAATGGAGGAAGTTATGTAAGACAAAAAAAAATATTACAAATAAATTTGAGAAGATTATTTCTATTTAAAATGAGCAAATATATAACTCACCAAATAAGTGAAATAACAGAAGAGTACTTCAGGATACCCAATAATCTCAGGTGCTAGTGTAGTCCTTCAAATACTATGCATGCAATTGTCAAAGGTATAGGATTGCTTCAAAATGAATTTGTTTATTCAAGAAACATTGATTACATGCTGGCCATGTCCTTATCATCCTGCTAGATGCTGGGGACACTGAGATGAATTTTGACATAGTCTTTCTTCCCTCATGAGGATGAAGATAGTGGGAGAAAGAACATACATACAAGTATTTGCAGTAGGAACATTGGGATATGCATTTACTTTAAAGACAACTAGTTGGAGCAAGTAAGTTGAGCTGAGTGTGGCACTTGGACTACATATTAATTGATGATAGATGAAATGTTAAAATTATGCTATGAACTAAAAAGAGCAATATAAATTTGGTATCCTTGTTGATTGCAATTTTCAGAGCATACTTAGCAATTGAAAATACAATATTCCTAAATCCATCACCAGTCATTCTGTAATTACAGAGGGCTGAAGGATTTGTGATCTAAGAAAGTGAAATGTTAACTTAGGAACTGAATTAAATGGCTCAATGAAAAGTTTATAAACCTTTTATACTAAATGTTGAATGCCTAATGTAGAGAATTCCCAGGAATGTTTCACAGAACAGTAGTGAATATAAGTTGACAGCTGTCTAGCTACAGAATTAACAAGACTTTAAATAAATACAGCTATTAGCTATTGCATATAAAAAATATAGCCTATAATCCTTTTTATGTCGAGGGAAATACTTATTAATAGGGCAGACCTAGTACAAGATAGTGGAGGATGTGGAAGAGGAGGTAAAAATCTCACTATGAAAGTTGTCCCAAATATTAAAATTTAAAGAAAAAAAAGATTCATTGATTACAGTTAATGACTGAGAAACAAAATGCAAACCTTTGTCTGGCCTTTGCATGATGCTGAAATAAAACAACATTGCAACATTAGTTCTGTGGAACAGTTAATAACTTCTGAATTTAAATGGTCCATTGAAATCTAACACCAATATTACTCTCCCATCCCTATTATATTTGGAATTATAAACCACAATTAAGACCTAAGAATGTTATTCAGGCCCCAAAAGCAATAGAGCTGGGCACTAAGGGTGAGAATTGGGTGTGTGTGGGCTGGTTAGGGTAGGTTGGAGGAAAGGTTATGTTGTGTTATCTGGTGTCCTACAAAAGAGTGTGCAAGGGGCTGGAGCACTTTGGGAGCCTCTTCCCATAACACCCTGTCCCTTAACTGGCTTATAATGACATAAGAAATAATTTTCATGGCAGGTAGAGGCTATGTGCAAGTATAATTATATCTAAAAAAAGTAGAAACAATGAGTATATACTTGTTTGTGACTGGAATTACAATTGGAGAAAAAAATTCACACAAAAAATTTATCAGTAAAAAGGATGTGTATGACACATTTATTATCTGTTTATACAAATAAAGCTGCTACAAGTCCTTGATTTGTAACCTTTCTGGAAAAGCCAAAGCCTCAGTAAGGACATATTATTTCAGCAGCACAGGGTGCTAACAATTCTAGCAGGTATGAACTGCACTCAAGAAAGATAGTAAAACATGTTTGATGGAACCCACAGTTGTCAGATGTCTTCCTAACATCAAATGCTTACTGCAACACTTAGGCAAAACACAGTCAATGACATCTGTGTCTATTACACTTGCTGGAATGCTCAAGTGAGTCTACTAATATATTCCTGATGTGTCCATATTTGTTTCTAAAAGATTTTTGAAACATCTGCAAAGGAAGATTTCAAATATATTGACTGCCCTAGCCAGTAAGACTCCTCAATTAACAACCAATCTTTTTTTTTTTTTTTTTTTTCCAGGTCATACCCGTCTTTCTTTAGCTGAACCTGCTGAATTATATCATGCCCTTGTCATGCATAGGTTTGTTCAAGATTCTTCTTAATTCACTCAAGAGTATCTCAACCTCACCTCCCACTGCTGAGCTGTGTCCTGAGTCCTCAAGGTTATGTATAGCCTGTCATTTCATACAGTGACAAATGGAGAATATTCTATGTTGCTCCAAAAGGTAGAACTTTACTTAATATGCATATGCTCCCAGGGGATACATCCTACTCAACATGAAGTTTAACCTTGTAAGAATGAGGGTAAAAAAAAAAAATGTTTTGCAAAAGCATGAACTCCTAGAAACTGCAGGTAGTTATATAGATTCTGGGTGGCCATCTATCAGGGATGAAGCACAGTTTCCAATTTAGGGAGTTGGATTGACTCAATGATATCTGAGGGTCCTCAGATATTTTTCATTCTACCTTAGTTGCTTTAATTGCCATATTTGTATAGAGATTGATTGACAAGATTTTTTTAAAATTATTATCTATTTTGGAAATGGATTTGCAAATTAAAATTCAGTATAATCTCATGCTGGGAGAGGATTTATTAGTAATGTTAAGATTGAGATAATTTCTTTGAAAGAATTTATAGTTTTTAATCTTCACATTTGGAATAGCATCTCTCAGCAGAGAATGATGAATGAAAAATATCTCATTAAATAAATTTTATTGAGGTACCTCTGAGCAATATGCCAAACAACTCCAGGGAATATTCTAGACAAAATGTGTTGCTATGGAAAAGGTGTTTACAGTGAACTGATTTTACCTTTGCATTTACTTTTAGTTTTCAACCATTAAAAATCATTTAGTATAGATGTTTTATTTTTGGCTTATATAGCACCTATACTCTAGCTACCACTCCTAAGTTAATAATATTATTATTATTTTCATAGGAAAATATGGCTTGGGCTTCTTACTAGCACATTCTTCCTTCATCTCCACCCTCTCACTCTCTTTGAAATGATAGGAATGTCACCTACAACCTACACAGTTCTTTTTTTTTTTTCCTTCTTAACAACAAAGAAACTCAGAAGCTGAATGCCCTTGGAGTCCAAAACCCAGATTTTCTTCACTGATGTAGAATAAGAGAGAAAATACGATGAATCAGTAACAACTATATCTAGGAAAGATTCACTATGAGCATTCAAAACCACTTCAGTTAGCTATATGTTCTATAGACCCCTGGTTAACTTTCTGTGTGAGTGTGTGTGTGTGTGAGAGAGAGAAATAAACTAACTGGATTTCTTGCTGGCTTTTAATGTTGTCTGTGTGTGTATGCAGATACATTTATTCCAAATCCAGTATCTGCTTCATTTACTTTCTCCTATTTTATGTTACTGTTAGGTTCTGTTCAGTCAATACCAACTCATAGTGCCTCTATGTACAACAGGACAAAACACTGCCCGGTCCTGCACCATCTGCACAATCCTAGCTATACTTGAACCCATCCACTGTGTCAATTGCATCCATTGTGCCAATTGATCTCATTGAGGGTCTTCCCTTTTTTCTCTAACGCTCCACTTTACCATGCATGATAGCGTTCTCCAGGGAATGGTCCCATGTGACAACATGATCAAAGTAGGTGAGAGGAAGTCTGGCCATTCTTGCTTCTAAGGAGCATTTGAGCTGCACTTCTTTCAGGACAGATCTGTTTGTTCTTCTTGTAGTCTGTGGTATTTTTAGTATTCTTCACCAACACCACAATTGAAAGGCATCGATTCTTCTTTGATCTTCCTTATTCATTGTCCAGATTTCACAAGCTTATGAGGCAATGGAAAATACCATGGTTTGGGTTAGGCACACCTTAGTCTTAAACATGACATCTTTGCTCTTCAATACTTTAAAGAGGTCTTTTGCAGCAGATTTTCCCAGTGCAGTATGACATCTGATTCCTTCACTGTTGCGTCTATGTATGTTAACTGTGGAACCAAGTAAAATGAAATCTTTGACAACTTCAACCTTTTAGCTATATATTGTGATATTGTTTATTGGTTCAGTTGTGAGTATTTTTGTTTTCTTTACATTGAAGTGTAATCTATACTGAGGTTTATAGTCTTTGATCTTCATCAGTAAGTGCTTCAAGTCCTCTTCACTTTCAGCAAGCAAGATTGTGTCATCTGTGTATCGCAGGTTGTTAATGAGTCTTCATGCAATCCTGATGCCATGTTCTTCTTCACATAGTGCAGCTCCTTGGATTTCTTGCTCAGCCTACATATTAAATAATTATGGTGAAAGATACAACCCTGAGACATCCCCTTCCTGACTTTAAACCATGCAATTCCCTTGTTCTGCCCCAACAACTGCCTCTTGGTCTATGTACAGGTTGCTCATGGGCACAATTAAGTGTTCTGGAATTCCATTCTTCCCAATGTTATCTATAATTTGTTATAATCCACACAGTCAAATGTCTTTGCATAGTCAATAAAACACTTTCTGGTATTCTACTTTATGTAGAAATCTTTAGATACTATGTAAAAATATAATTTAGATATTAACACAAAATAATGCTTTTTGCTAGCTAAAAAAGTCTTTCAACTCCATAGTGGTCTCACACACACAGAGAACCTCTGCACTCAAGAGTCCCAATACACTTACTACTGCATTTTTGATATAGAACTGAAAAAAGAGGCAGAATATGTTTTCATATTTTCTTCTATGGCTGGAACATTTCATAATTTAAAATGAATAGATAATAATTTGGGTGCTCTGGTGGCATAGTGCTTAAGGCATTAGAGGTAATAATTCTTACTTAACCTTTTTAGAGTAGGAAAATGGTCAGAAAAGCAAAAACAAAGACATAAAGTCACAGTACATTAATAATGAAATTTCTGAGCTAGCAGTGAGTTGTTGGCTGAGGGTAGATCTGGCGTTCATGAGCTATAGACTCTAAGAGTATGTGCAACAGAGATGAAAGCTATCTCTGAAACCAGCTGCATATGCAGACCACTGTCTGATAATGCACTGGAAAATGTTATAAATATGAATCAAGATGGAAGTCTATCTTTTAGGAAGCTGGTAGACATAGCTTGATGTCACAGTAGCATCAAGCTTCAGACTTAAAAAAAAAATAAGTCAATAAAAGAAACATAAACTTTTTCATATCTGATTCTTGTAAAATTTCACCAATGTCATTCACAGGACTTACAGTGGCAAGATGGAGTGTCCAAATCTGAGAAGCTGGCACATAGACACAGAAGAGATTGCTCAGGCTGGGCTGAGTATAGTGCAGAAAGCAAATACTGTCAGGGCATCAAACATCTGAGGTCAGACGAGAAGAATGAGTGTAACTATAGGCAGTGGAATGAAGAACTGTTATGAGCTTACCCTAAAGTGAAGTTCAAAGAAAGGAATGCTAATACACCTGACCTGAGGAATAGACCCTGAAAGGAACAAGCTCATTTTAATAAGGGCCTTCCATTGCTTATTCCCAAGTTACTTACTGAACACCTACTCATACTCATCATTCTGTTAAAAAACATCAAACAAACAAACAAAAAAAAGAGATCTTTTTCTTGCCTTATTCTCTTTGTGGATATTCAGGCAGGTGTTGAACTAATTTATCCAAAGTGGGACTCTTTTGAGAGTGGAAAGTATACTATTAATAATTATACTGGGGCAACATATGTAAATTAGGACTGTTTTTGGACAATCAGGGCATATGCTTGCCATACAGATAAAATATAGGTATAGTACAAGCTGAAATAATATGAAAGTTTTGGGAATTGCATTTGAAATTGTACAGAGTAAAATAAAATACAAAACAAGACTAAAAGCATGTTGGAAGTAAATCATCATAAACAAAGAAAAACAAGTTTAGAATTAAAAAAAAAACTTAGAATTTAAAAGAAATAATAAGGATGGTGAAAAAAATCAAAGAATTCAGTTTAGCGCCAACTGCATAAACAAGATATAACAAATAAAAATATCAAGCTCTGGAAAATGATCATTGCATGAAATTTGAAGGAGTACAAAAGACCTGCCTACAGATTTAAAGAGCATCAGTCTGTCAAGTATCTACATGAAATAAAGAGATGGAAGAAAATAAGGGTTTTTTTTTTTTTTTTAATCGTTAAGTAAGAAAATTTAATCTGGCATGTTTGGGAAGTTTTTTTGCCTACAATTAGTCCCAATAATGAGCTCAGTGTCCATGATGAATAAATCACTGTAAGCAGATTCACCTTGCATTGCCTTCTCCATCTCTTGACACTGTTGTTTGGAAACATTCCAAGAATCAGAACGTATCTGAGCATTTGGGGCAAAATTAAAAGGAAAATGCAAACATAGTTCACTTAAGACATGAGTTTAAAGATGAAAGCCAAAGAGATAGGCTGGTGTAAATAAGCAGATCTCTAAAATCTTTCAAACCACTAGCAGGATACCATTTGGGGAGACTGGGATGCTGTAGAAGTCAGTAGAACACATAAGCAATAGAACTTCCTGGGAGGATGGAAATGTTTTAGAGCTGTACTGTGCAACATGATAATCACAAGATTGGTGGTTTGACCCCACCCAAGAGTGCCATGGAAGGAGGGCCTGGCAATCTGCTTCTGTAAAGATTATAGCCATGAAAACTCTATGGAGCAGTTTTACTCTATAACCAATAGTGCCACCTTCAGTTGGAATCAACTCGAAGGCAATCTATAGCAAAGTTACTGAAAACTTGAAATATGGTTAATGTGACTAAGGAGCTAAATTTTTAACATTATTTATTTCTACTTAATTGAAATTAAAATTTAGATTAAAATAATTATGTGTGGCTAATGATACCATAATGGACAATGCAGCTCTATAGCTTAGCATGCAACACATGATTTAGGGTATCTGAGATCACAGGTATGATATTAGAGGTACTATGACTATTACTGAAATCAAGCTTAGGGGTTACTCTAGAGGGAGTTATAATATACTGTAACTGGGACTATCATCATAATTCATGCAGGAAGTAACAAGGATTTGGGCTTCAGTGGGGATAAAGGAAAATGAAAAGGAAGGAGGGAAATCGAGAGACATTGATTCCAAGAATAATGAGCAGGATAAATTAAACTATCAAGGAACACTCAATGTCAGTGCAGATGTGGTGCTACCATTAGAAAAATATGGAATTTAACTTTGAGAGTTAATTTAGGTGAAAGATAATGAGTTCAGACTTAGGCACTCGTAGTTTGAGAAAGTTAAATAACATCCAGATAGAACTTTTTAGGAAGCAGGTGGGAGTTTGGGTGCAGAACTTAGGTAAAAGATCAAAATGATATCCTTATGCCAGAATTATCTACATAGAGTCAAAAGTTGAAAGCGCAGAAGCAGAAAACTTACTATTTCCACTAAGAAATAGAAGATGCACCAAAGAAGAAAGAACAGATCAATTCCTATTTATTGAAATTTAAAATTTTTATTTGGTTTTGATCTGTTATATCCTCTCCATTTGCCTTTTCCAGCAGCTTCTACGTTTCAAAAATCCTCCTAGTTAGATTTTTTTTTTCTAAATTTTGGTTTTATCACAAGAAGATTTAATAGTGTCTTCTGATGAGTTTTCAAATAAACTTCCAAGTGTTCCTTCCTTCCTTCCTTCCTTCCTCTCCTTCTTCCCTCCCTTCCCTCTCTCTGTTCCTCCTTCCCTCTCCCTCTCTCTTTCTCTTTCTCTGTCTCTCTCCCAATCTCCCTTCCTTCCTTTTCTTTCCTCCTCCCTCCCTCCTTCTTCCTTCTTACCTTTTTTTTTTGTCCCCCTTTCTCCCTGTTTTCATTGAAATACCACTGAATATCTTTCTTTGGACTTAAATTGCCCTAAATCCATTTCTACTTGCACACTCAATTCCTGAAAGAAGAAATAAATTATTATAGAAAACTTTTCTTTTCTACCAAATCAACTACTATTGACCAGTTCCATTTATTTATGAAGCTTCTTGTTGGAGTGAAAGTTATTTTGTATAAAATCACCAATCCATTTACTAGAGATTTCAGCTTACTCTAAAGTCTCCCAACACAAAAGGCAAAATACAAAAACCACTTCAGTTTTTAAGAGTAAGGCTTTTGGACTCAGCCTTCTGGATTAGATTCCACTGCAACTACTTCCTAACTGTGGTTGAGATCTTAAACAAAAATGAATTAATAAGCTACTGTTTTCTCATTTATCAAATGGTGATACTGAGGAAGTTAAACTCAGAATAGTTATGACAAAAAAAAAAAAAAAATACGTGTAAGATACTTAGCATGTGCCTGGCACACAGGAAATGTTCCGTAGCTTTTAGCTATTCTTTTCCTGCAAAATATTTATTTTATTTATAGTATCTTCTATCAAAATTAAGAAAACATTAGTTTCAAAACCATACATCATTATTTTATGCACCACTATTAAAGAGGGAAAAAGCGAAAAACTGTGAAATATCTATGACTGTAGGAAACTTGCCACTTTCAAAGACGCTAACCTGTGAGAAAATATGCATCTTAGAATTGAGGTTATGTCGTAGTGCTTGTGATTCTGAACGTTTAAGAGTCAGTCTGATTTCTGGGAATGTCTAGGATCCATTCACACCAGAAACGTAGCTGTGAAATATTGTATGAAAATAGAAGGAATTTAGAAAGATGTATTTGAATATTGTTCATTCTGCATTGAGGGTTAAAATCCCTGCTTAGTCGCATTGGGGAATTATTTACCATGTGCACCCTGTTCTGCAAAATAGAAATGATAATAGTTCTTACCTCCTGAGATGGCAGTATTAAATGGCGTAATACCCACGAAACCTCTCCAGAGGGCCTGGAAACTATTCAATTTTCAGCAATTAATATTTGCTAGCTATTAGCAACCACCGTCTATCAAATCTATCAATTTGGCGTATTATGGTGGCTTGTGTGGTGCTGTGAGACTGGAAATTATTGCACTAGTATTTCGAATAGTAGAGTTACCCATGAGGAATGAATTTCAGCAAAACTTTCAGATTCAGACAGACTAGGAAGAAAGGCCTGGGAATCTACTTCTGAAAATTAGCCAATGAAAACCTCATGGCTCACAGAATATTGTCTGACATAGGGATGGAAGATGATGAGTCCACTAACTTGGACTTTATTCCACATTCACAGTGGTCATAACAATGGGATCCAGCATACCAATGATCATGAAGACTATTCAAGACCAGGCACTGTTTTGTTCTGTTGTACACGGCGTCATCATGAGTCAGAGCTGACTGGAAGAAAACTTAGATGGAGCCATTAGTGGTAGCCTGGTGCCTCTTCCTCAACTGATCTAGGGGTGAATCCACATTAGGAGGAAGCAAGGCATTCAGGCAAAATTTTGAAAATCCAGAGGCCTCAAAGAAAGGGTTATAGCCACAAGCCAAAGGGTAGACTTGAAACTCATCTTTGTGGAAGCACAACTTCTGATCCTTGGTCAGTAAGTGTTTTCAGAGACTTTGGGTCACAAGCCCTGCAATCTCTCAATTTTCCCTTTAAACATGAAAGAAAAAGGTTTGTGTTTCTTCTGTGTATGTTGTGTGCATGAAAGAGAAAATTTTGCCTGTGGAACTCTTCATTTATTTATTTATATTTTTCATAACTCAAACTTTCTTTCCTAGTAGAATTTCAAACTAACATATTTCAAGACATGAAGAAAAATTGCTCCTAACATTTAAAAATAAATGAAAAATGGAAAAGAGAACAGATCTTAAATTACAAAATCATTATGAACAGAAATGAACATATGTTTATATCATCTTTCTCATTAATTAAAAAAAGAAATTGACATGCAACCAAGGTTGACCTCAAAACATTTGATTAATTTCAATGTATACTCCTGATACGTTTCCACAATTTGGAGTAAAAAAGAGAACTGCACACATTATGATGCATTACCTTGCTTTAGGGCAATTTGTCTCATAGCATACCATAAATGACTCACATTGACATAAAACAAGTTACTACACTGTTAAGTGCCATAAATCATCATATTTGGTAGTGGTGTAGATGAGAAACATTAATGGAGCTTGAATTTGTTTCAGGTGTTTGTAACTCTTTGCATTCATTCACCACTACACTTTAAACAGATAAAGAAATATCTTCCCAAATAGGAAGGTGTGTTAACTGTTTCTTTCCCACAGACAATTTATGACTGCAAGTAGGTGCTAAAATAAGGAACAGATTTGTGTCTAAAGCCTGGTTGACATCAAAGAAGAGTGTGTCATGAGGGCTGTACAGGATCTTTATGGCGATGTCCATTCTGAATTGGCAGTGTCCACATAGCATCCTATATTAAATATGTTGAATTTCAACCCTAACAAAAGGTATCCTTCCTAAGGTCAGAGAAAGGACTTCATTTGAGTCATAAAAAGGGGCATCTTCATTAAAGTAGACCTTATTTTATCAGCCATAAAGTTTTGTTGTCAATGAAAAAGACCAGATGGTGGATCCTATGGTATAAAGAAGATTGCCTAGCCCCAAACAGAAGTAAGAAGCTTTAGTAGCAATTGTGAATTCTATCAACAAAGATTAAGTGATATTCCCCAAAAAACAGAGTGAGAATTTTGGAAGTTCTGGCAATGTATGATAGATGGCAGCTTGCCATCAAATCAGAATCAGAAGGACAATAGAGAGTTACAGTTCCTGCAGTTTGAGCTTCAGACAAGAGGTAGTTTGAGTGTCTTGACATTGAAGCAATGATTTGGAAGGAGTACAGATAAGACACAACTGAAGGCCTAAACAGTAAGAACATGAGACAAGAGATAGTTTGAGTTTCTTGAGTTTAAGGCAATGACTTGGAGGACGGCAGATAAGTAAGAACTAAGGTATAAACAACATGAAGACAAGGAACATACTCCTGAAAATTTAGTAAGAACCCAGTGACTGGATGTGAAGTATGAATCTAAAGCAAATGTAATGATACGGCTGATCATATACTCAGCTTTTGAATAAACTACTTAATAAGCTCCTTAAATACCCCTTGTTAGGAAAATAATCACAGAGATCTTGAGTTTATAGGGAAAGACTAAATGGTAGAAACTATAAAAGTTGTAGAAGCACAGAAGTGAGGAACTGAGGATAACATTCTGCAAGAATAATAAATAGGTTAGGTTTGAAAATTAAAAATATAAGAGACCATAATCTACCACTTCCACCTTACTAAATTTCTCAAAACTGATCATAGAATTAATTTTTTTTTCATCTGTACAATTTACTTATATCAATTACATTAATCATATTGAGTCACAGATGTTAAACTTTGTATTTTAAATAATTTTAGATATACAGAAAAGTTTTAGAAATAATATAGAAAATTCTCATCTACTGTTTGTGCATATTTCCCTAATCTTAACCATAGTTCACAATTTTGAAACCAGGAAATGATCAAACCTTATTTGAATTTCATCAGCATTCCCACTTATGTTCTTTTTTCTGACCCAGGATCCAGCTGAGGATCCCATATTGAATACAGTTGTCATGTCTCTTTAGTTTCCGCTAATCTACGGCATTTTTTCAGTCTTTGTGGCCTTCACAATTTTGAAGAGCAATAAACATTTTAGAGAATTCTCTCCTTAATATGAATTTGACTAATATCTTTTCATGATTGAATTGAGATTATATAAATTTGTGCAGTAATAATTCATGAGTAATGTTTTGCCTTCACAGTACATTATATCAGGTCCATAATATCAATATGTCTTATTGATATGTTATGTCAATCACATTTTCATGATGGTTTCTGCCTGGTTTCTCCACAGTAAGTGGAAGTCTATCTGTAAGGAATGTTGTGGGAGGAATTTCTGTGTTGGGTACTTTCAGAATGACCTTTATATCATTCATAGACTTTCAAGGATTGAATTTGGAGATTTTCTTTGGAACATCATCTGCATAGCCTTTGTAGAGTCAAACTCAACAGAATGAGATTCTCTCTATTTAATAATCTCTCACAAAGCCATCATTTCTTTCTACTATTAGCTTATTCTGATGGTAAAAGGGTTCTCTAAAAGAACCTGGAAGAGTTGGAAAATCAGCAATGTGAGGACAGGAAGAGCAAACTCATTAAATTAATTCCATTGGTAGAAAAGTTGGGCAAACTTCTGGAGAGCATAGGCTGGTCAAAGTAGTAAGCTCCTAACAAAGCAGCAGAGGTGTTACCAGTATTCTTATAATACAAGGGTGAAAACCTTCACGAATCTTTGAATAAAATGTCAACGAATGCCTGTCCATTAACTGACAGCAGTTTTCCCAGTTGAAAGTGAGTCAATATTGCTTAACATCTTTCTGTGGTTAGTGGCACTACATTCTTTAACAATGTCATATTGTGACTGCATATATCTCTGTGACACATAAATGAGATGATATGGCAGTTCCTTTGGAAAGTCTTAAAGGTCATGCAAATGTATTCAGTTGGGAATTTTGCCATCAGTTCATAGAGCTATTTTTTCCAACTAAAATAAAACACTGGACAGGAGGCAGTAAAATAAACATATAAAAGGGTAAAAAAGGACAGCTGAAGAACATTAATTATTTAAAAAACAAATTACACCACTAAAAAGCTGCATAATATAAAACAAAACATTATGGCCTATCCTTGTGCTGTCCTTAAGATCTAAGTTTCATTTGTTCTGTGTGCGTGCATCCATACATGTGTGTGTGTGGGTGTGTGTTTGTGTATTTAAATACAAGAAACACTTTAAAATTATGTAAGTCTTGCTGTCTTTGGAGTCACTACTGCCAGTGACTTTTTCTACTAATTGGAAAGGACATTGAAAATGGCAAATGTACTTCTGTTTAGGATTTCTGTGAATTTTTTAAATGATAATTTCACAAATTGTAGTTCATGGTTTCATTTCAAAATGGGATTGTAGCTCATGCTGGAAAGTTTTGTTAAAATTTACCCCATTGACTGTTCAATGAGATCTTGTCTAAGTGGAGCCCTTGAAGACTGAAATGTGTTCTCTGATGTGAAATAAATGTTACTTAACCCAAAGCATCTTTCCACTTTCAGAAGTCAGAGTATAAGGTTCGCTCTTTAAGGGGAGAGAACAGAAGATCATTGAGATTTAAAAAAATAAAATAAAATTCCCTGGGATATATACTGAGCTAGATAAATCATATTAGAGCAAGGGAAATAGAAGAAATACTTATTTGGAGCTATATTTCTTAATGTCCTATTCACCTGCAGGTGCCTCATTTTATCTTCACAAAATCCTATGCTGTATTAATTTTCTCATTTTATAGATGTGAAAACTAAGGATTAATGAGGTGAAATAACTCATCCAAGTTAATGCAATGAGGAGGTAGCTGAGCTAGCGTTTCCAAGTGATCTTTTGTTACCAAATACTGTGTTTTTATATGCTATGCTGAAATGACAATTCTGATTCTGCATAATATGTTCTTTTCTCTAACAAAAAATCATGACCTTTCTCATTAATCTATTTACAGTTCTCTGGTAGCATAGTGGCTAAAGCACTTGACTGCTAACCAGAAGGCTGGTGGTTCAAACCCACCAGCCACTCCTTGGAAGGAAGGTTGGGCAATCCTACTTCCGTAGTGATACTTCCTCGGAAACCCAAGGAGGGGTTGCTATGAGTCGGGGCCGACTTGACGGCAAACAACAACAACAATATATGAAACCTACTTGCCCATATTTCAGGCAAGGAAACAATATATATATTTTTTCCTTCAATGACTTCTCAATCTCTACCTATAAAAGAAATATTTATTTAGCCCTTTATTTTTTACTGTTTGGTAGACATTCTTCAGTAATGATTTTTAAGATTGTAAAAAACTCCGTCTTGGTTAACACTTTTACAAAATGCATCATTCCTGACAGAAATTATCTCAGAAACATGTGTAAGAGAGAAGAGTTGGAGGTGGGTACTGAAAAGGCTGTGACAGAAGGAATTACTTGTAGAAGAGGAATGCTTTCTGAGATTACAGACAAATTAATGCCTGAGTCCCCAAATGCCCAGGTTTAAGGAGCAAAAATAAAGTAACTAAAGAAGTGCTTTTATAATGGAATCCAAACTGCAAGTCATGACTCACCTTGCATTTAAATGCCTGATTTTATGCAGAACTAAAAAGTAGGAGATGGCAGATTGGTCATTAAATGCAAAAGCAGAGGTTGTAATTATTGGAGAGAATGAAAGTAACATAAGATGGGAATGATATAATAATTTAATTATTTATATTCTATTTAGTCATCGACGCACATGTAAGCCCATCATCTCTCGGCTTTGTGTCTTCATGCTCTTCTTCAAGCCTTCAACCATGAAATAGACTGAATCAATATATTCTGAGGTAGCATAACTAGGAAATGGAGGCTGTGGTTCCTCTTTTTAATCAAGTCCACCCTAGGTTTAAATAGCCTTCATAACAGAATCCTAAATCCTAAGCAAATGATAGAAACAGTCTTGGTTGCAATAAGGAAACACAGCTTGACTGCACAAGTGGGTGTTTTGAGAAAGATTGTAGCTATGCATTAAAAGCATAGGTAATCATTAAATAACTTTCTCTGACAATCAGATAATTTTCCATTTAGATTCTAAAAACAGGAATGGGATAATGGTAAAATTAATAAATTAATTGAATCAAGAAACATATTGTGGGAACATTCTGAAGGTGAAAGGGATCCTCTAGTGAGGTTAGGTTTGCTTGTTGTTGTTGTTGTTAGGTTTGCTTAGTGGCTTCTATATCCTAGCTCTGTGAAAAACAACAGAGCTCCTAAGAATAAAAAAAGAAACTTAGAATTTCCAGCTCTGCTCCAAATTAGTCTAAACACTCCTCCTATTCAGAACTGACTAGCCAGAGTTAAGTTCATTTTGTATTAAAATGTGTGTATTTTCCACATAAGCTCAACCACTGGTAGAGACCATATGAATCGGGACAACTGCATCCCATGTAGTTTTTGTGATTATTTGTCCCTTTCAAACGTCTTCCCTTTCTTCCTTCCTCATTCCCTCCCCACCCCTTGCTCCCTTTATTCCTCTACTCCTCCTTCCTTTCCGCTCTGCCTTCTTCACTTGCTCTTTCCTCTTTCTGTGGTTCCTTTTTTGAAAAACACCCTCTCCTTCTGCTATGCACAATAATCTTAATTATATTCATGATTTTATATGACCATATTTTGCATATTGAAAGGAGAACTTCTAAAGCTTAGATTTATTCATGTCCCTGATTAGTTAAAGGAGCTCTGGTGATTTAGTGGATAAGGCATTTGGCTGTTAACCAGAAGGTTGGCAGTTCAAATCCACCAGCTGCTTGCTTTGTGGGAGGAAGATGAGGCAATTTTCTTCTGTAAAGCTTTATAGCCTTGGAAACACAATGGGGTTGGAATTGACTTGATGGAAGTGTTTATTTTTTTCTGTTATTATTAGTTAATATTATAAGCATGCACATCATAAACTACAATTAGAAGAGAGTACAAAGACCTGTTTTCAAAATGTGAGAATATATGGAAATAGGGAAAACTCCTCCAAAAATCATGTACCATCTGTATTCATTTCCTAGGGCTACTATACAAAATTAACACAACCTGGGGTCACTTGAAATAACAAAAATTTATTCTCCCGCAACTCTGGAGGCTCTTTAAGACCATAATTAAGTTGTTCCCGGAGCCATGCTCCCTCTGAAGACCTGAGAGAAGAATCTGTTCCAGGCTTTTTTTTTTTTTTTAAAAAAAAAAAAAACTTCTGCTATTGCCAGTAAAAACTCTTGCTCTTCCTTGGAAACAGTTATGTTCCTTTATAAAGTTATGTTCCTTTAGAAACATAACTCCAATCTCTACCTTTATCTTCACATGGCTGTGCTACCTTTGCACATCTGTCTCTTCTCCTCTTCTTATCAAGATACCAATCATGTTGAAATATGGCCTTCCCTAATTCAGTATGACCTAATCTTAATTACAACTCTTTTCTAAATAATGTCATATTCATAGATACTGAAGGTTAGAAATTCAACACATATTTCTGAGAATACAATTGAACCCATAACACTATCTGACCGTTCTTTAGCTATGTTTATCGAACTTAGAATATGTCTGTATTAGTTTCCTACTGCTGCTATAACTAATTACCACAAACTTAATGACTCAAAACAACACAGATTACATTATAGCCTTGCAAGTCAGAAGTCTGCAATTAGTTTCACAGTGTCAATGAAAATGGCATTACTTCTTGGAGATCTAGGAGAGAAGGTGTTTTCTTCTCTTTTCTTCTGGAGTCAGCCCACTTGACTCTTGACTTCTGCTTGCATCATCACATCTTCATCTCTGAATCTTTCTTTGATCCTGATTTTCCTGCCTCTCTCTTACAATGGTCCAATTTTATTTTTTTCCAGGGTAATCCTGAATAATCCTCCTATTTAAAGATGTTTAACTTAATTACATCTGCAAAGTTTCTTTGACAAGATGTAAACAACCTACATGCCCATCAACAGAAGAATTGATAACCAAACTATGGTAATTACAGAATAGAATACTATGCAACCATAAAGAACATCGTAAAATCTGCAAAACACCACATAACGTGCATGAACTTGGAGCACATTATGCTGAATGAAAAAAATCAATGACAGAAAGACAAATATTGCATTAACCTGTTCTTGTAAAAGTCAAGGAAAGGTTTATTATATATGGAAGGAAATTTTCTTTGTTGGTTATCAGGGGTGGGAGGGAAGGGGAGGGAACACTGTTAGATAGGTAGAGACAAGTATTGATTTGGGTGAAGAGAAGGGCAATGTACCAAATGTGAATGATCAGCATCGTGGCATTGAGGAAGAGAAGACATAGATAGGTGAATGGGAGGTACAGACAACAAAGGTGAACCCCTTTGCACATACAGTACTGCACTGTCATGATGGCAAACATTGATCTATGGGTGGATAGATGGGTGGACAGGCTGAACTATTAGGTATGTCTATGCAGGGGGGAGTGTGCCCATTACCATGTATAGGGTTGGCAGACAATGTTTCTGCAAGTGTATCTGTATGTTCTGTAAGAATTCCCAGGTATATAGCAGGGCTGAAAAGGGCCAAGGTTGTAGTCACTTCTGTGCCACAGCCAGATACCCAGAGGGAGCCAGTAGTTAGAACTGTGGGCTTGGGACCATGGTCACAGGGGACATTAAGCACAATTATCATAACATATTATGACAGTTAGTGACTGGGATCTTAAAAGCTTGCAAGCAGACATCTAGTTGCAACAAGGGTCTCTCCTCATCCAGAACAAAGATGAATGAAGAAAACCAAAGACACATGGAAACAATTAACCCAAGATACTGGTACACCATATGATCCTCAGCCTATATGACTATGAGACCAGATGAGACCCCTGAGACTATGGCCCCTAGCTGCCCTTTATCCAGAATCTAATCCATCCTGTGGCTTCTAGCCAAACAAAAGACAGGCATAAGAGCTGAACATTTACATTAGGTAGATACACTCCTTGCAGAGATCAATCATTGGAGAATAGAAGGGCTGTGTATTCACAAGGAGAGAGCTTGGTGGGGCAGGAGTGCATGGGAGGGAAGGACGTAGGGAAGAGGTGGCTATAGGGAAGAAGTGGGAGGAGAGCTGCTGAATTGTGAGAATTGCAGTCAATGTTATGAGACAAAGTGTATATAAACTACTGTATGGAAGACAAATTTGCTCTGTAAACTTTCACCCAAATCACAGCAAAATAATAAAAAAAAAAAAGGTTCTTTTGACATATACCAAAAAAAAAAAAAAAAAACAAAGCAAAACAAAAAGAGATCTGGTAATACAGTGCCTAAGACATCTGACTCCTAACCAGAAGGATGGTGGTTCAAACCCACCAGCCACACTGCAGAAGCAAGACTGGGCAATCTAGTTCCATAAAGATTTACTACCTTGGAAACCCAATGGGGGTCACTACGAGTCAGATTTTAACATATTCACATGTTCCAAGGATTGGAAGATAGCATTATGTTTGGTGGGAGGTAGTATTATTCTGCCTACCACAGTTTACCCTCTGGCCCCAACAGATCTATGTCCATCCCCTATGCAAATTACTTTCACCCCATCTCAATGTCCTCAGAAGCCTCAATATAGCATTAATTCAAAGTCAAAAATCTCATCAGCTCGAAAGTCAGAAATCTCACTAACTATATTACTTATGACTGAGTCTCTGGGTACAATCCTACCTAGGGCAAAATTCCTGACTAACCCTATTAAGTTGAAAAGCCAGGAAGGGGCGGGAACCAACCTTTGGAGGGCTGAAAATGTAGGGAAGGCTGGGAAGTGGGAGTGAAGCAGTTTGGAACAGCTAAGAGAGATGAACTTGTCTGTCAGTTTGCCATTCTGTGGTGGTTTGTGTGTTGCTGTGAGGCTGGAGGCTATGCCACTGGTGTTTCAAATGTCTACAGGGTTACCCATCGTGGACAGGTTTCAGTGGAGCTCCCAGACAAAGACAGATTTGGAAAAAGGAAGAGGCCATCCACTTCTCAAAGAATTGACTAGGGAAAACTTCATGAATAGCAGTGAAACACTGTCTGATATATTACTGAAAAACTTTATGAATAGCACTGAAACATTATCTGATATAATACCAGAAGATGAGCCCTTCAGGTTGGAAACCAAACCAAAACCAAATGCACTGCTGTGGAGTCGGATCTGACTCATAGCAACCCCTCCTTGGGTTTCCAAGGTAGTTTGACTACAGAAGTAGATTGCCCAACCTTCCTTCCAACCAGTGGCTGGTGGGTTTGAACCACCAGCTTTCTGGTTAGCAGTCAAATGCCTCAACATATGACTAGGAATGAGCTGCCTCCTCAGAATAGAGATGACGTTAATGATATGGATAAAGTAAAGCTTTTGGGACCTCCATTTGCTTATGTAGCATGACCCAAAACAAGAAGAAACAGCTGTAAACTTCCACTAATAATTGCAATATGGAATGTACAAAGTATGAACCTAGGAAATTGAAAGTTGTGAAAAATGAAATGGAATGCATAAAGATCGATATCCTAGGTATTAGTGAGCTGAAATGGACTGGTTTGGGCCATATTGAATCAGACAACCATATGATCCACTATGCAAGGAATAACAAATTGAAGAAGAATGGAGTGGCATTGATCATTATAAAGAATGTTTCAAGATCTATTCTGAAGTACAATACTGTCAGTGATAGGATAATATCCATACGCCTATAAGGAAGAACAGTTAATACTACTATCATTCAAATTTGTGCACCAACCATCAAAACCAGATGAAGAAATTGAAGATTTTTACCAACTTCTTCAGTCTGATAATTGTTAATTATCACTGGTGATTGTAATGTGAAAGTTCAAAACAAAGAACAATCACCTGTAGTTGGAAAATATGGCCTTGGTGATAGAAATGACTCTGGAGAAGGCATGACAGAATTTTGCAAGACCAAGGACTTATTCATTGCTTTTTTTTTTCAACAACACAAAATGTGGCTATATACTTGGACTTGGCCAGACAGAGTAAACAGGAATCAGATTGACTACATCTGTGGCAAGAGGCAATGGAGAAGCTCAGTACCTTCACCCAAAACAAGGCCAGAAACTGACCTTGTGGAACAAACCATCAATTGCTCATATACAAGTTCAAGTTGAAGTGAAGAAAATTAAAACAAGTCCAGGAGAGCCAAAATATGACCTTGATTATATTCCTCCTGAATATAGAGACCATCTAAAGAATAGATTTGATGCATTGAACACCAAAGACTGAGAACCAAAAGAAGCGTGGGAGGACATCAAGAACATCATCCATGAAGAAAGCAAAAGATCTTTAAGAAGACAGGAAAGGAAGAAAAGACCAAAATAGATGTCAGAAGAGACTCTGAAACTTGCCCTTGAACAGCAAGATATAGCAAAGGCTTTATCACTCTAAAGGCTGGTTCCTACCCATTCCTGGCCTTTCAACTTAACAGAGTTAGTGAGGAATTTTGCCCTAGGTAGGATCATACCCACAGACTCAGCCATAAGTAAAATAGATAGTGATATTTCTGACTTTTGAGCTGATGAGATTTTTGACTTTGAATTAATGTTGAATTAAGGCTTCTGGGGACACTGAGATGGGGTGAAAGTAATTTGCATATGGGATGAATGGTAGCTAAAGCAAATGGAAGAGATGACAAGATAAAAGAGCTGAACAGAAGATTTCAAAGAGCAGCTCAAGAAGACAAAGTCAATTATTATAATGAAATGTGCAGAGTTGGAGTTAGAAAACCAAAAGGGAAGAGCACACTCAGCATTTCTCAAGCTGAAAGAACTGTGGGAAAAAAATTAAGCCTTGAATTGCAATATTGAACAATTCCATGGACAATATATTGAATGATACAGGAAACATCAAAAGAAGATGGATGGAATACACAGTCACTATATCAAAAAGAATTGGTAGATGATCATCCACTTCAGGAAGTGGCAGATGATCAAAAACCAGTGGTATTGAAGGAAGAAGTCAAAACCACACTGAAAGAATTGGTGAAAAACAAGGCTCTGGGAATTGACAGACTACCCATGGAGATGTTTCAACAAATGGATGCCCCGCTGGAGGCACTTACTCAACTACACCAAGAAATCTGAAAGACAGCTACCTCGACAACTGACTGGAAAAGATCCATATTTGTACCCATTCCAAAGAAAGGTGATCCCAAGTAATGTGGGAATTATTCAACAATATCATTGATATCACATGCAACTAAAATCTTACTGAACATAATTCAAAGTGGTTGCAGCAGTATATTGACAGGCAACTTCCAGAAACGCAAGCTGGATTCAGAAGGGGATGTGGAGTGAAATATATCATAGCTGATATAAGATGTATGTTGGCTGAAAACAAAGAATACCAGAAAGATGTTTACTTGTGCTTTATTGACTATGCAAAGGCTTTTGAGTGTGTGGATCACAAAAAAAAAAAAAATTGTGGGTAACATTGAGAAGAATGGGAATTCCAGAACACTTAATTGTGCACATGAGGAACCTGTACACAGACAAGGAGGCTGTTGTTCAAACAGAACAAGGGGATACTGCATGGTTTAAAATCAGGAAGGGAGTGTGTCAGGGTTATATCCTTTCACCTTGCTTATTTGATCTGTATGCTGAGCAAATAATCCGAGAAGCTGGACTATATGAAGATGAATGTGGCATCAGGATCAGAGGAAGGCTCATTAACAACCTGAGATACACAGACGACACAACATTGCTTGCTGGGAGTAAGGATGACTTGAAGCACTTACTGATGAAGATTAAAGACTACAGTCTGCAGTATGGATCACACCTCAAAGTAAAGAAAATAAAAATCCTCACAACTGGACCAATAAGCAGCATCACGATAGATGGAGAAATGATTGAAGTTGTCAAGGACTTCATATGAGTTGGTTCTACAATCAATGCCAATGGAAGCAGCAGTCAAGACATCAAAGGCATATTGCCTTGGGCAAATCTGTTGCAAAAGACCTCTTTCAAGTGCTGAAGAGCAAAGATATCTCCTTAAAGACTAATTTGAGCTTAACCCAAGCCATGGTATTTTCAATTGCCTCATATGCATGTGTGAGAGCTCTAGTGGCATAGTGCCTAAGGCATTTGACTACTAACCAGAAGTCAGGCAGTTGAAATCCACCAACCACTCCCTGGAAGGAAGATTGGGCAATCTACTTCCATAGAGATACCACCTGGGAAACCCAGGAGGGTCACTATAAGTCGGACCCGACTCCACGGCAGTGAGTTTGGTTTGGTTTTTGGTTCATATGCATGTGAGAGCTGGAGAATGAATAAGGAAGACTGAAGAAGAATCGATGCTTTTGAGTTGTGGTATTGGCAAAGAATGTTGAAAGTATCATGGACTGCTAAAAGAACTAACAAATTTGTCCTGGAATAAGTGCAGCTGGAATGCTCCTTGGAAGTGAGGATGGCCAGACTTTGTCTCACCTACTTTGGTCGTGTTGTCAGATGGGACCATTCTCTGGAGAAGAATGTCATTCTTGGTAAAATGGAGGGTCAACGAAAGAGGGGAAGGCCCTTAACAAGATGGAATGACATGGTGGCTGCAGAGATTGGCTCAGGTATAGTAAGGATTGTGAGGCTGACACAAGACTGGGCATTGTTTCGTTCTGTTGTACATAAGGTCATTATGAGTTGGAGACGACGTGATGGCACATAACAACAACAACTGTTAAGTTTCAAGGTGTGGAATTTGCAACCACATCTTTGAGTCACTACTTTGCTTGGAAATCCCCAAAGTGTGAGCAGTGATGCATTCCTTCTGGAAACTCTAGAGGAGAATCCCTTTCCTTGCCTTTTCCAATGTCTATAGACTGCCTACATGCTCTGACCATGCCTGCATCATTCTGACCTCTGTTTCCATCACGACATTTCCTTCTTTAATTCTCTCTTATTCTGACTTTCCTTCCCACCTTTATAAGCACCTAATTTTATCTGGGATGATCCAGGATAATCTTTCTCTATCAAGACCTAAGGAGCTCTGGAAGTGTGGTGTTTAAGGCACTTGAGTGCTAACCAGAAGGCTGGTGGTTCAAACCCACCAGCCACTCCTTGGAAGGAAGATTGGGTGATCTACTTTTGTAGTGATACCACCTAAGAAACCCAAGGAGGGGTTGCTATGAGTCGGGTCTTACTGGATGGCACATAACAACAACAACAACAACAACAAGACCTAAAAATTAATCACATGTGCAATGTTCCTTTTGCCATAATCTATTCACAAGTTCTGTAGATTAGGACATGGACATCTTTGGCAGTGTATTTAGATAAACTTGAATGCATTAAGGTAAATTCACCTGTGGTAGATTGTTTACAAAAGCACTTACAATTATCACTCTCCCTGTAAGCACTTCTCTTTGCAAATTCTAGTTTTCAGCTCATCTCATCAAGAGGTGGGTTTATTTCAAGCATTCTTGGAATCTGGCTTGTCCTGTGGCTATATTGGCCAATAGAATATGGAGAAGTAATATTGTGCAAGTTCTGAGCCTAGGTCTCCAGGGGCCTATGTAATCCTGTCTTGACATCCTACATACATGGCTCGTGCAGCAACCTAGCAAACCTGCTGGAATATCAAAGACCACATGGGGCAGAGCTGAGCTATCCTAGCTCTCACCATCATAAAACAAAACAAACTCCTCGAGTCGAATCCCATTCATAGTGACCCTTCGTTGGGTTTCGGAGGCAGTATCACTACAGAAGTAGATTGACCAATCTTCCTTGTGAGGAGTGGCTGGTGAGTTTGAACCACCAGCCTTCTCGTTAGCAGTCAAAGGCCTTAGCATTATGCCACCAGAGCTCCCCTGACCATCCTAGAGAAACCAGACTCTGGCTGAATTGGCAACTGACGGTAGATGCTTGCATGAATATAGCCCAACAAGATCAGGTGAACTACCCAATGCACCCTTAGTTTGGTAAAAAATGAATGCTATTGTTAAAAGTCATCAGTTTTAGAGGTGATCTGTTACATAGCAAATGCTAATTGATACATTGACTTAAACAGTAACTATAGGTCACCATCCCAAATGATTGAGTCATTTTTCTCCAAGATTTGCAATGTTGTAATAGATTCTTATAAGTCCTTAAATATATATTTTTAAATTATATTCCACAGTAGTTTTTAGGGATAATTTTTATGTGTGTTTGTATCTTTAAATTATACTCTGCCATATGAGCATAAAAATTATGTAGTTTAAAAACGTATTCTAAGTTGCTTTTATAGGCTGTTTTAGAAATGAAAACAATAAGCTGTCTCTCTTTGAAAATGATAAAATATCAGCAAGCAATATTATTTAAATAATTCCTCAGTAATTTTCCATTGTAATTACATTAAGACAAATTATTTTAACAAAGGCAATGTGAATACAATGAATATTTCTATGGAATTGATAAGCTCTCTCTTATGAGCTCTCATACTTATAGAAAATATTAGTTAAGTGTCTTGAAGTTCTTTTTCTAATGAACAAAATAAATTTCTAAACCACAATGTACTAATCTGAACACATTTTAGTAAATAAAGATTTATATTTATCCTATATATGCTAAAAATGTTTTGAACAAAATTATATGTGTATGTGTGAATATACATATACAAAAATGAGTGGGCAGACATTATAAGCATATAATGTGCATAAATAAATAAAAAAAAAAAAAACTCACTGCTATCATGTTGGTTCCAACTCATAGAAACTCTTCATTGTGTTTCTGAGGCTGTAAATCTTTATGGAAGCACATAGCCCCATCTCCTTCCGTGGAGCAGCTGGTGGGTTTGAACCTCCAACTTTCTCCTTAGCAGTAAATGTCTTATGCCCTGTGCCACTGGATCTCCTATAATACGTATATGTATGTCTCCCAAAACTCAATGCCATAGAGTCAATTTGGCTCATAGCAACCCTATGTGACAGAGTAGAGCTGCCCTGTAGGGTTTCCAAAGGTGTAAATCTTTATGGAAGCGGAGTATCACATCTTTATCCTGCGGAGCGCTGGTAAGTTCTAACTGCCCATCTTTCCATTAGCAGCTGAGCACTTTAACCACTGTACCCAAGGGTTCCTATACAAATACATTTGTATTTATATTTTATATATTTACACATGCTGCAAATTTTATATTGAATCCCAATAATTTTAGAGTGTTTTCAACCAAGTGCTGATTGCTTAAAGTCTTCTTTTTGCAGCAACACTAAAGTGCAGGTCATTGTTTCTTGTTACTAAAATGATTTGCTAATGGGAAAATTAAAAAAAAAATTCTTATTTAAAATTATTTTCTATCTTTGCTTTAAATGTCATAAATACTGAATATCTTTCCTCACACCACCAGTATCCCGATAGAGAATCTGTATAAAAATGTGTCATGGCTATAACGCAGATAGACTTTTTGCATGATTCATACTAATAGATGTTATCTCATTATAAAAACAACACAAATTGGTGAGAGTAGGATGAGGAAAAAACATGTGAAAAATGAATGAAGGGTTGCAATTGTAAGTTACTGTCAAGTTGATGTTGACTCATGGTAACTCCATGTGTTCCTCCCTCCATAGGGTTGTCAAGGCTGTGACCTTTCAGAAGCAGATTGCCAGGCCTGTCTTCTGAGGTTCCTCTAGGCAGATTAGAACTGCCATTCTATATTATTACCATGCTTTGGTGTGAAATATATAACTTCCAACTGAGTTGGACTAAAAAAAAAAACACAACCAAACTCTCTACCATCAAATGGATTTCAACTCATAATGACCCCTTCTGGGTTTCCGAGGCAGTAAAATGCCTTAGGCACTGCACCATCAGAGCTCCTCATCAAATGTCTAATAACTTATTTAAGGAGCCTTGGTGGCACAATGGTTAAGTACTCGCTGTTAATTGTAGCATCTCTGTGAAAGACTGGTGATATGTACCCATAAAGCTTGTAGCCTAGAAAACTCTATAGGCAATTCTCCTCTGTCCCATGAGGTCACTTTGGGTTGAAAATTGACTTAACACCACTCAGCAACAACAGAACAATAACATAGTAACACGCTTCTTTGGGGGCAAAAAAACTAATTCTCCATTGCCTTTTCCTTGTCTTCTTTCCCCCTGTCATGGAAGTAATTTAGAAACAATTCTTAATATTCACTTATGAGAAACTGATTCTGAAGTCCATGTGTGATTGCTGTGGAAGACTGTGCTGTGCACAATCCTTTTTATACATTTAGGGAAGTATCATATTATGACAAAGTACTTCAGAATTCTTACAACACAATGTATTAAATATATCAACCCAATTTCATTTTTGCAAGATAAATGGTGGCATTCATATATTTTATTTTTTTTTTCATAATTCTTTTTATGCATACAAGATTCAAAACCACATAACCATGGAAAAAGCAGTAATCTTGTGTATTAACCAGGAACTCTTATTAATGCTTAACTTTCTTACTATTGCCTTTAAGCAGCTACAGTTTATCCATATAAGAAGAGGTTATACTATAACACTTCTATGGATAATTTTTTCTTTCTTTGCCTGTTTTATCCATTTTCTCTGTAAATGTCCATAATTGTTACACTAAAGTCAACAAAAAAATTGAATAGAAACTATTTTTCATGGCTTTGCTTCTCTTACTTTATAAAGATGAAATAATTGGCACTATACACAGCTGTTGAGTATACTTCAATTCCTAGGCATCCAAACAAAAGGTATTACAAAGGCACTAACAAAGGGATTGTACCTAGGATTGAAAAAAAAACAACAATAACGACAAAAACAACCCCTCAAGTGAGGAATCAACAAATTAATTTTTTGAGAGATCTAGTTTCAACCTAATTTATAAACATAACCATATCCCTTATTCTCATTAAAGTAATTCTAGTCAGTTGATTTGTAAGAGTGGTCTCATTGTGTCAATATAATTGTATATGTCCTGATAGGGAAATTAGGAGGAAGCATTAGTAAAATAATTTATTTTGAGAAAACTTCTGCTCCTTTTATGAAAGTTAGTTATCCATTAACAAGAGTAGGAGCACATACCTTCTTGATAGCTATCATTAGGTGAAAAAATTACAAAAGTGTGGGGACCACTTTCCAGTGGAAAACCTGAGATCATTTATTTATTCTTTATGAAACTCATCTATAATCTCTCTTATTTAAGGCTCTAATAAATATAATGAGGAAGCCTAGTGGTGCAGAGGTTAAGGGTTTGACTGCTAACTGAAAGGTCTGCGGTTCAAACCTACCAGCCACTCCATGGGAGAAAGATGTGGCAGCATGCTTCCATAAAGATTATAGCCCTCTAAATCCTACGGGACAGTTCTACTCTGTTCTGTAGGGTCACTATGAGTTGAAATCAAGGAGTTCTGGTGATGTAGTAGATCAGGCATTTGGTAGCTAACCAGAAGTTCAGAAGTTGAAAACCACCAGCTACTCCACAGAAGGAAGATGAGGCAATCTAATTTTGTAAAGATTTACAGCTTTGGAAACCCAATGGGGATCACTATGAGTCAGAATCAACTCAATGGCAGTGAGTTTGGTTTTTTTTTTTTTTTTAATTGGAATCAACTACTCAATGGCAATAGAGAATAGTTTGATTTTTTTTTTTTTGGTAGTAATATAATAAATTTAGGCAATACTAGTACTTTCAATTAAAAGCAGAAGTATAAATAGGTCCTAATTAACAATATTACTAACTTTGTTTCCTATATTTGACTGAACATCCCCTTTCACTGTTGTTGTTGTTGTTGTTATGTGCCATCGAGTTGGACCCAACTCATAGTGACCCTTCCCTGGGTTTCCGAAGCAGTATCACTATGGAAGTAGATGTGACATTATATTTCACTGTAATCACTCCTTTTCTATCCCAAAATATTCCATAATCTATGCTTCTTGTTGTCATGTGCTGTCAAGTCGATTCTGGCTGGCAATCTTCCTATCAGAGTACAACTATCCCAAAGGGTTTCCTAGGCTGTAAATATTTATGGGAGCAGATCTCCAGTTCTTTTCCCTGCAGAACTTCTGGTGGGTTCAAACTGCTGATCTTTGGGTTAGCAGTCAAGTGCTTAAGCCTTGCACTACCAAGATGATTTTAAATATGTTGTCTATAACTCTCAAAGCATCCTTGTACAGTAACAGCTTTAGATTTGTATTCACAAGGTCAAATGTCATACAGCTATTGAAGTAAATGGCAGGTTTTAGGATTAAAAACCAAGTCACTGTGATTCCAAAGCTTTCACTTGTTTCATTTCACCATCATTATTGATAAACCCTCACTGAGCTCCTGCTAAATACAGCACTATTTTTAAAATGTTTGAGATACAGAGTAGTAAAAACTTGCCCTTGCTACTAAGGAACTTACACGCTAGTTGTGGAGAGGAGATACATGTATAAAGAAACAAACATCGTAACAGGGCATATCAGGGCTGTGTTTGTGGTAGTGAAAGGAGGTCAAGTCCCCATTGGAACAGACCACAAAGGAGGTCAGTAATAGAGAATGTCACATTTCACAGTGCATTACATGATTGCTTCAGGTCATCTGTCTAGAGTAAGCTAAGGGAGATAAACATTACATGCTCAGAAATAAATGACAAGCTGGGCAAGTTACCTAGCTTGTCAACTGTAATCTTCACGTTTTGGTCAATGGCGCCTTACCTTTTGGCCATACTCAGCTGATCCACCTGGTCGGGTTCCACTCTTAGGAGCTTCAAACACACTCCTTAGCTCATCAAGAGCAATGGAGAAGCGCTCGATCCTGCGTCGACTGCTCACGGAATCCTCCTTCAACACTTCAGTTTGGCCATATCTCTGGGAATTGTCACTCTTGTCCTCAAGAGCCTTGTCTGGGATTGAGATTAACATCTCTTCTATACTGCAAGGCTGACTTGGGGGATCTGGAGATCCAGGAGCTGACACTAGCTCTCCTTCAGGTTCAAGCAATTTCCTTTCTCGGTGTTGGAAGAGCCTGCAATGGCTCCCTCCGGGACAGCATTCACTTTTCTGGTAATCGCTGGATTCCCATTTCTGCCTCAGGAGGTTCAGGGAGCCTTTTTGCATGGGGAAAATGGATGTCTCCAGGTTGTCCTGTAACATCAAAATCCTATCATCAAAGATATGTTCAGGTGTGTGAGTCACTTTCAAAACACCACGTTAAGCAGGACCAGCTCTGGGGGCCTGTGTTGCAGTTCTGAAGTCCAGCTTTGCTATATGCTTTCTGGCTATTGACTTAACCCCACAGTCATGTCGTCTAAACTAGGGCTGGGATGATTATGAAGGGGGCAGTTTGGAGAGACATGTTTGGAGAAACAAAAGCTAGGAAAACACAAATTTCTTTCCCTTTCTTATGTAGAAAATCTGTCAATAATTATTTACAATGTAAAAGTTAGATATTGAAATGAATGAGATATTCATTCATTGTTCAGTATATTCTGATAAAAGATCAATTGAACAAGTGCAACACTGAAGGAAAAGGATTCATTTCCTGCCTATAACTGTTCATGATTTTCTTTGAATTGGTTTCTGTAAATGTCTTACTTACAATAACAACCAACAATTAAGTGTTTGCTATAAGGCAAACACTTTGATAATAAATTTATATGTATATATTCTATTAATCTCTACATAATCACAGTGAGCTATTACTTCTACATTCCTAGAGAATGAGAAGTAGAATAACTTGCCCAGTGTTCTGAGTGATGGAGCCTGGATTGCAAATGAATTTGTGTAACTCCAGAATCTGCCCTGTTGAAACTGTTGGAGTTTAATGTCTCTAGTTCTTTAAGAATAACTGTCCAGTTTATGCCTCATTGTGAAGCTGAATGAAATGTCATTTTGTTTTAGAGTTTTGTGGTGAATAGGAGAAAAACATCAAATGGCAAAATATACTCTTACCAGGAATATGCACACAAATCTTAGACAAGAATTATGTGCTAGCATGAAATGTTGTTGCAGAAGCAGGGCTTCAAAGAGGTTTATTCCTGTTTGACCCCCTTTAAGAGTTTCAAGGAGCTCTGGTGGGATAGTGCCTTCAAATGGGTGCATTCTGGTTTAGCCCTCTGCTGAGAATTTTTGCATTACAATTGAGATATGCTGAATCAGAATCTACATTTAATCTCCTTAAAAAGTGATTCCGACTCAGCATATCTGGGGTACAAATGCAAATTCTCGGCAGGGGGTAGAACTGGACCCAATTAGCTTGAAGCCCTGCAAAGAATTAGCCACTCAGTGTTCTATGTAGGAGATTTTGTGCTGCAAATTTGAGACTTTAAAAAATAAATTAAATTATAGAAGGATGATGCATTTTCTTGGAAATGTATCTTCAAAGGGGGTATGATAAACAGCCTCATGTAGATTAAAGCCTGGAAGTGTCTCAAAAGGTCACCTAATACAATGACCCTAGTTTTCTTTGACTGCAAGCCACATTATGGAAAACATTTTATGGACTGGTACTCAGTGCACATACTGTATCAATAAGTATGTATAAAAGATACTATTGTTTTTATTAAACAATAGTTTCCTTTAGCATATGAAATAACATGTAGTATTTTCCAATCTGATCTCTCTCTCTCTTTTTTCTAAGTTAGCTTTGCACAAATTTGATTTAATGGTCTATTAATAGGCCCAAACTGCTGGGTAGCTCCATTCTTAACAGCAGGAATTTAATCCCAGGCTTGGCTTTAACCAACTATGTGACTTTCCAAAAGCTTCATTGGTTAAATGGTTATATCCATCAAGGCTTTATTTGAAAATATAAATTAAATAACATAGATAAAACTTCTTGTGTATACAAGATGCCCAGTGACTTTTCCATTCCCAGCCCCATCTGGCTATAATAATATTATTTTAATCACTCAAGCATTTATGTTATACATGAGACTTATAAATAAGTCATAGAGGAGAATCTATACACTAAACAGACTGGACAATATGACTTTAATAATATTGCTTATTAATACATTTATATTATTCGTTTCATACAGAAAGTCTCAATAAAACAGTGGCACAAACTGGAGAAAACATAAACTGTTTATGGACCTTGGGACCTGAGATGCAATGTAAGGGTGGATTATCTGTTTTGTTTGTTTGTTTTGTACACACCGAACTGGCTGCTTGGAAGCCAGCAACCCAGAAACTCTAATGAGAGGAAACAAAAACAAACAAACATATGTATATATATATATATATATATATATATACATACATACACACACACACCCCAGGAGCTCTGGTAGCATAGTGCCTAAGGCACTTGACTGCTCACCAGAAGGCTGGCGGTTCCAACCCACCAGCCACTCCTCGGAGGAAGGTTGGCCAATCCTACTTCCGTAGTGATACTGCCTCGGAAACCCAAGGAGGGGTCGCTATGAGTCGGGGTGACTTGACGGCAAACAACAACAACAACATATATATATATACCCCAAGAAAAACCTGCTCTTTCTAACCAAAAGAGGGAAAGAAGCAACTTAGCAAGATAGAAACATTTCAAACAGTAACTGCCATACCCCATAAAATAATATGGAAAATATCATAATCAAACCCTCATATGCATCAGCAAAAGCCAAGTAATAAGTCTAAATCTCCAACTTTTCCCAGCTGTAATGAGGTGCTTCTTGCCACATATCCACCTACTTGTCCACCTTGGTATCAGAGAAGATGGATTGGGTACACAAAACTTTGATTTCCCATTGGACTACAAGACCTCCTGCAGATGTTAGAATCCTGGACTTTTCCCCCATCTATTGGTAATGGGAAGATTCTCCTTCTCCCAGCTTTTTTCAAAGGAAGTCAAGTTGGAAGCTGGAACTTTCACCATTGTCCAGTGGTAATGATCCCTGTTGGCAGTGGTGACAGTTGAAGCCATGTGCAGAGCAATAAAGTGTCCCTCTCCTTCCCATCCAGCCAGGGTGGTGTCAGCATAGACATGGTGGGGAATCTGAGATCTCATCTTCACCCAGTGGTAATGTGTGACCCCTACAGAGTGTCAAAGGAGAATAGGTTGGGAACCTGGACTTCCATCCCTAGTTGGCAATATGGAGGCAGCCCTCCTTCACCTACTGAAAGAGAGCATTTAAGTGAGATCCAGAGTCTCATATCATAATTTTCAAAATGTTCAGAGTCCAACTGAAAATCACTAATTACACAAATAATTAGGAAAATATAAACTTAAGAAAGAGAAAGATAATCAATGTTCACTTAACATGGGGTTGACACAGATGTTGGAATTATCAAATAAGGATTTTAAAATACCATAATAAAATAGCTCCAGTGAGCAATCACAAACATAGTTGACATTTTCTTTTCTTTAACAGAAAGACTTGGCAAAGAAATAGAAGATACATCAGAAGAATCAAATGGAAATTTAAAACTGTGATACAAGTCACCAAAATAAAATAACACACTGATAGGCTCAATAGTAGAGTAGGCCAAAAGAAAAAGATCAGTAAACTGGAAGATAGAACAATAGAAATTACCCAATCCAAAAAACACAGAGAAAATAGAATGAAAATAAAAGAAAAAAAAGCATCAAAACCTCAGAGAACCCTGGGACTGTAATAAAAGACCTTATATTTATGTCATTAAACTCCCAGAAGAAGAGAGAAAAGATGGTGAAGTTAAAAAAGTATTCAAAGAAATAATAGATGAAAATTACCTAAATTTGGAAAAAGATATGAACTTTCAGATTCAGAAGATGAGCTAATTCCTAAGAGACCTTATAAAAAAGACTTTCAGAAAACTAAGTTTAATAAAAATAATTCTTGAAAGCAAAGCAAAGCAAATGAGCTTTATATACAGAAGAAGAATAATTTAAATGACAACTGATTTCATACCAGAAAAGAACTGTGGACCCTGAAGTCTCTTTCAGGAGAAATTATCACTTAGGACTGAAAGATTAAACAAGAAATATTTAATATGCTTAATATAAAGAATTATTAAGTATGATAAAAGAAAAAAGTAATATAAGACAATAAGGACCAACTCAGATTAAGTAGGAGTTGGGAAACACTGAATTAAATACATTTTAAATAAATTTCCCAGGTGATTTTAAGGAAAGTGGTCTAAAATCCATACTTCAAGAAACACTAGTAAAGAAAATAGTTGTTTATATGGCCTTACGGAGATAATATCTGCCAAGATTTAGTGTGTACACATGAGCAGACATTCACGTTCAGATTCCAAAGGCTTGACTTCATGTTGCCTCCAGGTGATCTGTTATCTCATGTGAAAGAGTATCAAGTGTGTAGAAGGAGAATTTTTAAGCAAGTAAAGCCATGGGCAAAAACTAATTTGCCAGTGTATTAAAAACTGAATTCTTATCAAAGTCTTGTTATGTCTTGTGATTTCTGTAAGAATTAGCTCCTTCATCTATTATTTTAACAGGGAACTTACTTCCAATCATAATAATAAGAATAGGCTTATGGCCTATTTCATAAAACAAGAGCAACAACAATGACTGTCAAGCACACTGATTCACATAGAGAAAATCTCAGTGAGAAAAAAAAAAATCATCAAATGCTTTCCATTCCACTGAAATTCGCTAAAGGCAAATTATAAATAAGACTTGTAAATAGTCTCATATGGTTGATTTACTAAAACTTCTTGTAAATCATAATTCTTGTTGCTGGTAATTGAAACTATATTTTGATATACTTTGCTCCTAGGAGTGTTTCAAGTTTCAAATGTGGGTAGGTATTCACCAACTTGAAACACGTTTCCAAATCTAAGAAATATGTGATTATTATGGAAGGGTAGGGAGTATAAAGATGTTAGTAGTCTTATCTGTGGCAAGAGTGACGAAAGTGTTGATATATTTGACCTATATTTCTAAAATAGAAAAAGTATCCTTTTTCACCTTTAAATGATTACTTAATAAAACAAGAGCATTCTTTACATGTAAATGTCTCAGGAAGCATTTTTATAGTCCTAAATAAATAGAAGTCTTAAAATTTAAAGAGAAATAAATGTTTATATAAATTATGGCCTCACAACACAATTAAATTATGTAGTCATTTGGAATGATAAATATGAAAATGACATAGAAATGTTGAAATGGACTTAGTGTGTAACATTAGACAAAGAAGTACATAGAAGGGAATGGATTTCACAACTATAAAACGTGTTTATATATTCAAGAATTGAAGATATTTTACAAAATTGAAATAATTGTGTTAGTGTGCTGGTAGTGTGTAGGTAGTTGGCTTTTCTGCATGTGTAATAAATAAATAAATACTGCCTTTAGCAGCTGAGTTTAAATTGTCTACTTCCTTCCATGAAAGAAAAAAGAAAATAATAACTTTATAAATAATTGTGGATTTTTTTTTTTCTGGGATATTTTAAAATTTAGCACCCATTACTCTAATATTTATAGCATCAAATTCCAATATTCTCCCTTTTCATTAAGCAGAGAATGACCATGGGAAGTAATTTAAACCCAAGAGTCAGTTTACTGCAGCCGTCTCTTTGTTTTAAATTACAGGACTGCCAAGCCATCCTCATAATCAGCATGCGATCCCTCTCTTTTCCCTTTGGTGGTAATAACATATATATACATATATATACATATATATATATATCGTTGTTATGTGCCATGTAGTCAGACACCACTCATAGTGACCTCTCGCGTTTTGAGGCAGTATCACTACGGAAGTAGATTGCCCAACCTTCCAACCTTCCTTCCGAGGAGTGGCTGGTGGGTTTGAACCTCCAGCCTTCTGGTTAGCAGTCAAGTGCCTTAGGCACTATGCTACCAAAGCTCCTAATAAAAGTCACACACACACACATATATATATATGACTTTTATGAAACAAAACCTGAGCTTAATGGCTATGACACCATTTGCATTGCTCCAAAATCGTGGTATTAGGACTCTGTCAAGTAACCAGCCAGAGTCATTTCAGAAAAAAGTACTAACATTAGCTCCCGGAACTTAAGAAGCCTCCTCAACATAGTTGCTGTGGGGACACAGATGTAAGGTCTATTGCTGGATTTCACAGGAAGACTTTCTGGGATGCCAGGCAGGCAGTTAAACCCCCGTTCACTCTATCAAATACAGTCATTTAAAGCTTATGTTAAAGTTCTGGAAACGGCATTCAGTTGAGAGTCTAGATTGCATGCCAGAGCCATTTTGTAGAATAATTTCAGTAAATAAACTTGCTTTTTTTTTGGTGAAAAATCGCCAAAAGCCACTAATCCTTCTTGATTCTATTGGTTTCTACATGTTTTCTCTTTTTCCCACACTTACTGTTTATTTTTTCCCCCACATTCTAAGAATTAAAATGTCTTTTGAGGCCCTTAAGACATGATATTTTTCATTTGTAATTTAGCAACTTTCATGCCAAGTAAAATTAGGAAATTTTATGCTAATCAAAATGAAGTTTCTGTTAATTCGAGAAGAAAAAATTTCCGAATGGAGTAAAAATATAAGCTTAGATGGAACTATTTTCAGTGGCTTATGTTTGCTAACTCTAGCTATATGCCTTTAAAGGGGAAATCTTTTGCAACATAATTCTAGCCTCTTTTAAAACAGAAGCTAATGATCCCAAAGAGATGACAGAGCATAAGAAGATTGAGAGGTGGATCAGCATCAGCAAGCTGCCGTTTCAAACGACAAAACAAAAGGTTTCGAAGAACTTGCCAAATGTATGTTGTCACTGAGCCAGATTCCCTGCCAAGGAAATCCTCACTCTTGCCATGGTAGAATGCAAGTCAAGGTTAGAGAAACATGTTAAAGTAGCACCTTCAACAAGGGTAAAATTCTCAAGTATTAAGTATTAGTGTATTTTAATTTATCTTTTCTGTTTTAGTTCTACTTTCTGTTACCACATATTCAGTATTTTTGTTTTCATTGAGAAAAATGCTCAGACAAGATTCATTCTTTTGCAGATAAAAAATAAAGTCCTGTAAGTTGGTGACTAAAAGTGTTATTCAAAAATAAAAATTAATTGATTGTTTGGGGAAGGAATTTTAATTAGTTTTGGCAGATAGTTGCAGGACATGTACCTGATAAAAATTTGAAAGAAAATAGTTAAGAGTTTCAAAGAAATTGTATTTTCAATATTGAAGAGAGAGAGAGAGAGATCTATCTAAAGCTTTAATACTAGCTGTTGCCAATTCCATTATTTTATTTTTTTTTTCTGGCTATTGTAAGTTCATCAAAACAGGCTTTCAACTAGCTTTCCTTCAGAAAATGTACCTAACATTAATACATTCCTTAATTTGCCATTAATAAGATGCATGCATAATTCATATACATGAATTGAAAAGATAGGAATAATGCATTTGTTTATTTTCTTTCCTTTATCTCCTCATTCACATTTATTAAGCGAACTGGCTAAGGTACCTTGCTAAGACAAGTTATTAAAAGAATTTATTAAGTTGTATATTTGCAATAAGCTTATCTTACCGCCATGTCCTTTTCTGTCAAGTTTCTGTTCTGTGACTCGGCTGCCACAGTCATTTATCCATTAAAGGAAAACACAAATTTAACAGTTCTTTAACTCACTGATCTCATCTAACTAATGAACATCAAGCATGATGGACATACGTCCCTAGGTAGTGGTTACAAGACACCAAATCTCTCATAGCTAGCTCTGGTAGCTACATTATTTAGTGAGTCATGGAGAGGAGAAGTGCACTTTCGACCATAACCCCTGCTTGTGCTGGGTGCTCAGTTTACACGGTTTACCTCTTGAAGGCTGATTGAAGCAGCTTTTGTTTCCAAATTCTATAGAACAAAAACAAACCTCAATGAAAGGACCAGTGTTGCAGCATCCCAGGAAACGGTCTACAGGATGTGGATAATTAGTATTTAATAAAAGAAGAGATTACTTAAATGTTTCATGGATTATTCCAAGCAGGCTATGGACCAGACAATACATGTCATTTAGCACAAAGTTGATCCTCTGTCACATATGCAAGCTTCTACAGACTCCCATACAGTGTTGTTGTCGTTGTTGTTATGTGCCGTCAAGTCGGATCCGACTCATAGCAACCCCTCCTTGGGTTTCCGAGGCAGTATCACTACAGAAGCAGATTGGCCCATCTGCCTTCCAAGGAGTGGCTGGTGGGTTTGAACCGCCAGCCTTCTGGTTAGCAGTCAAGTGCCTTAGGCACTATGCTACCAGAGCTCCCCCCATACAGTGTATGCCTGTACAAAAAGGAATCTCAATGATAATATTAAAAAGAAAACCAAAGTTTTTATAGTTTACGGTGGAGAGCTGCCAAAGAATTAGGGAAGACAACTCCTGCCTTCAAATATTTACAGTCTGGCCAGAGTTCTCCCCTTTTTTCTGCACCAACATTGCATATGATGTTGTTAATGCTGCAGATTCCTAGGGTCCCTCTTGGGAAGTTTCAGATTGAGTAGGTCTGGAATGTTGCCTGGGAATCAGCCTTGTTACAAAGCATCAAAGTTCACAGACCTCAGGCTTAAGAAATATTTGGCTACATGGAGGAAAAATATCAATGAACTACAGAATATACAACAGGATTCTTTTTCATTCAATAAATGCTTATTGATATGAGACTTAATATGGGTCAGGAGATATGCCAAGTACTAATAAAGCATTTATAAAACACAATTGAAACATCATCCAAATAGTGATCAGTTAAATGACCATTGTAACAAAGTAAATTAAAATAGGCTTCCAGTGAAGAGAATTGTTATAAGTGGTGATGAAGGCAAAGGGATCCAATCCCCAACACTTTTTCTCCCCCAATACATACAAAGGGGAAATGAAACTTGACAATTCATTATCTAATACAAATGAAGGTAATCAGAATCAATACTACTAATTTATAATACTTATAAATAATAAGGAAAATTAATTAATAGTTGTTGCCCCACCTCATGGGCAATGAACAAGAAAACAAAACTAAAAACACCTTCTTATTGAAGAAGTGGATGAGATGGAGACTGAGGGAGGTGTTCTAGGGATAGAAGTGATAATATCAACATGTTCCTTATAATGTAGTAGCAAAGAATATGGAACACATCTAGGCTATTGCCCTAGCTTTCCATTCAGTAGCCACTTGGCCTTGGACTTCCATTTCCTTGAGGAAAAATTGTACTCAAAATGCCTTCTTTGGCCTGGGATTATTGTCACATAGTAGAGGGAGTATGGGAAACTTTTAAAATGTTTTTAAAGTGTTTCACAATACCAGAAGAGTCTCTTTATGCAGTACTAGGAATACTACTCAATAAAGAATAATTTATTTTAAATGCTACACTAAAACCAATGGTAACAATATTATTCAAAATACATTGAAAATTTTTCTCAATATTTGTAATTTAATTTTTTATTTTCAATGAAGGCATATGTCTTTTTTCTTTCTTTCTTTTTTCTTTTTTAATTGTGATTTGGTTGAAAGTTTACGGAGAAAATTCATTTTCCACACACCAGTTCATACACATTTTGTCTCATGACATTGACTGCATTTCCCAAAATGTAACAGCTCTCTTCCCACTTCCTTCCCATAGTTACCTCCTCCCTGTATCCTTCCTTTCATGCACTCCTGGTCCCTGAGCAGTCTCCTTGTGCATACATTGCACTTCTATTCTCTCATGATTGAAAGCTCCAAGGACTGTATCTACCTGATGTAAATGTTCAGCCCATATGCCTGTCTATTATTTGGTTAAAAGCCACAGGAGTGAATTCAATTCCAGACCTGAAGGGCAGCTAAGGGCCATAGTCTCAGGGGTTTCACCATGCTCTATCAGATGAGCAATCCTGGTCTTTTATTTTTTTTTTCCATAATTTTGAGTTTTGTTCCACATTGTTCTCCCATTCTATCCAATATCTCCTACATAGATCCCCCTCTGAGTGGTTGACAGTGGTAGCCAGGAACCATCTAGTTCTTCTGGTCTCATGCTAATATAGGCTGAGAATTGCATGGTGTACCAGTCACTTGGACTAATTGTTTCCAAGCATCTTTGGTTTTCCTCATTCTTCTTTGTTCTGGAAAAGGAAAGACCCATTGTTGCATCTAGATGGCTGCTTGAAAGCTTTTAAAATACCAGTCACTACTCATCAAAGTACGATGTGAAACAATGTTTTTCTGTAATATGTTATGCCAGTGAGCTTGATGTCCCCTGTAACCCTGGTCCTGAGCCCACAGGTCCAGCTACTCACTCCCTCTGGGTAGCTGGCTATAGCCAAGAAGTCACCACATCCTTGTCCCTTGTCAGCTCTACTATATACCTGGACATTCTTACTTCTTGTTGTTATGTGCCGTCAAGTCAGACCCAACACATAGTGACCCCTCCTTGGGTTTCCAAGGTGGTATCACTACGGAAGTAGATTGCCCAACCTTTCTTCTGAGGAGTGGCTGTGACCATTTTTACAGTATATACAAATACATTTGTAGAAACATTGTCTGCCAAACCTGTACATGGTCATGGGCACACTCCCCCCTACCTAGACAAATGTGATGGTTCATCCTGTCCATCCATCTATCCACCCATAGATTAACATTTGCCATCACTGACAACAAAGTATTGTGTGTGCAAAAGGGTTCATCTTTTTTGTCTGTACTTCCCATATTCCTCTCTATGTCTTCTTCTTCCTCAATGCCACTGTATTGATCACTCATGAAGACATATATCTTTTAAGGTTGGATTTGATTTTCAGAAATCAATAAACTCATTATAAGTCAAGTCAAGGGATTAAAATGAAATAACACAGTTGATTTAAGTTCTCAGAAAATTTTTCAGAAATGTAGAGATGAAAATAGGCAGTCCATAGTAGCAAATGTACACTTGATGGTATTAAGTCAAGCACTTGGTCTCTCAGGACCTTGGTTTGTTTGTATTTATGTAAATTACTGGTTATTTTATGGAGTTTAGATATGAGTATGGAGTTTAGGAATGAATGTCTGAATTCATTCCTTGAATACAGTGGCAATAGTGCAAAGTTTGTAATAGTCTGACTCTTCAAGACCTCAAACTCCTTATCTTTACATGTTTACATGTCAGGAGACCCTGAGACTGAGAGGTGAGTCCAAATACTCTAGGAGCATGAGGGTCAATGATCAAATATTCCTGGTGGACGTCATGATGCAACTCAGGATGAGTCTGCAATTGAGTTGGTTGGGAAAAAGATGCATGAATCAGGAAGGTGCATCTTTCCCATTCCTGTGGGCAAAGTTGCCCACAAAGGTCTGGCCCAGACTCAATGAGAGTCCTCTGCTCAAGTCTCAAGTAGAAAATGATTTTGAGGAAAGTCATTTCCAAGAACCATTCTTAATTAAAACAGGCTTCTCAGGACAACTTGGTTCACACATCAAGCCCTTCTCTTGGCAAAAATCTGGCCTGTGAGTGCTGAGTCGTGACAGGGTTCAGCAATATTCCCAAGGATTTAGAATCTCTGTTTTTTCTGCTCCCCTTGAAACTCCCGATACCTAGACATATATTAATTTGTTTTCTTTTGTTTTTTAAATCTTCAAAATCTTGACATTCCTGTTAAGTGGGCCTACTCACCTTGAATTCCAGATTCTACAGAAGATATCATTAGACATTCACAAACATTCTTACGTCTTGTGGAAGTTTCCCTTTAACCTTTAAGGAGCTCTTCACCTGCACTGTGAGGGACCTGGCAACTTCTTTAACTAAAGATAAAGGCAGGTTTAGTCTGTAGCTGGATACCCCTCTAGTCAGGTTTGCCACTACTTACTCAACAAAAAAAAAAGATATAATATCAATAGTTTACAAATTGTGTCCTGGAGAACCTTGGGTGTCTTGTTGAGGTGTCTGTGGGACAAGAAGATAATGGTGAGGAATTAGACATACATAGTAAGATTGTATTACATGTTAGTAAAGAATAAAGGAGTCTTATAATGGGAGCTCTGGTAGCGTAGTGCCTAAGGCACTTGACTGCTAACCAGATGGCTGGTGGTTCAAATCCATCAGCCACTCTTTGGAAGGAAGATAGGACAATCTACTTCCATAATGATACTGCGTCGGAAACCCAAGGAGGGGTCGCTATGAGTCGGGTCCAACTCAACAGCACATAACAACAACAACAACATAATGTTAATAAAGTCCTTAATGTTTTATAGGACAAACACAGAGACCTCTTTCAATACATTTTGTCTAAACCTCTCTCAGAATTTTTGAAGTTTGCTAACTTAGAACTGTAAAGTAAACTTTCCCCTTCTTTACTGAGTGTCTTTAGCTCTTCTCTACCCTCCATGGTTTTAAACAGACCCTTCCTCCACTGTTGACCACAAGGCAATTCCCACCGGATTCTAAATTCATCTTTATCTAAAAGACAAAAAAGCTGGTAAACCGCTCTTCTTTTCCAGTCTGTAATTCAGTTCTTAGTTAATAACAGTCTTATTTTAACTTGAATCCAGCTATCTTCTATCACATAATAATATTTTAGCCAAATTAGTTTCCTTACTTTGCTCAGAAACCTCTTATGCTTGCTTCCTTAAACCTTTACACATGATACTGTCTTTGCTTCAGATATAGTTTTGTCTCTTGAGTTTTCACTTCCTTTTATGAACTTATACTTAATGTTCATAAATGGTACTTGGCCTTTCGAATACTTTTTTTGTCTATTTGCATTCATTTCACACCCAGATTCTACACCATGGAGGGCAATTATCCTGTCTTATTTATTTATTTACATGAGTTTGTAATTGTTTATTAAGTGATTAGAATAGCTCTTGATACATAGAAAGTACTCAATAAATTTTATGAGTACAATAAACCCACTGCCATCAAGTAGATTCCAACTCATAGTTACCCCCATTGGGTTTCCAAGGCTGTAAATCTTTATGGAAATAGATTGCCTCATCTTCATCCAGCTGAGCAGCTGGTGGGTTTGAACAGCCAATCTTTTGGCTAGCAGCCAAATATCTTACCCACTACTCCACCAGAGCTCCTTTTGCGATTATATTACTGTCATTACGATTTTCTTATAAAAAGTAGAGGCTCAAGAGCTCTTTGATTTTTACCTAACTGAAAGATGATTGCAAATAAACTATCAGTGAAGGAAAATACTTCTCTTTTCTTTGACCTCCTCTTTCAAAATAGCAGATGAAGGTTAAATAAGATCACTATCATTCATAAGCTGAGGAGTAGGAGTAGAAGGAAAAGGAAAAAGATATTGACCAAAATGGCATTGATCCTTGCTCATTATTTTCTCTGCTAGTCAACTTTTACTTCAACGTTATCACTGAGTCTAAATAACAGTTACTTCCTGGTAACTTTCTTCTTTCTCTCTCTCAATGCAGATCCTCCTGACCTTGAAACAACAAAAAGAGTTATTCTCTGATATTCTTGAATTGAGCTGTGCAAACTGTTTTGAATCCTGTTCACTTGACTTTTCACATTCAATGCTGCATTAGCTTTGTCTCTGAATTCTATTTCTGCCCTTCAGGAAGTAAGGGATAAAAGAAAGTTTATAGAGTTGTCTCTGATGAATTTGAATCCTGGTATGGTATTTGTGAACTATATGACTTTGAACTAGATATTAACCATCACTGAGCCTCAGGTTCTATGTACATATAATTGAACATAATAATATCTAACTTAAAGTCTTTTTGTGAGAGTTTAGGTCACTTGCCATGCACCGTGGCCCAGCTTACGGACTCCAGATTCAGATCATGTGGCTTCTAATCCCAGTGCAAACATCATTACTTACATGACTTTAATTTCATTATTTCATATATATATGCTAATTAGTTTACTCACTGAAATTGGGATGATGATAATATCCACCGGTAGATCTCTCATTAAATGAATAAAGTAATGAATTAATCCCTATAATGTACTAAACATAATAAATGATATGGGGTGAATATTCAGTGAATGATTGCTTTTATTAGTAGTATTTTAAGTGTGTTGTTGTTGTTATGGTGCCATCGAGTTGGACCCGACTCAGCGACCCCTCCTTGGGTTTCCGAGGCATTATTGCTACGGAAGTAGATTGCCCAACCTTCCTTCAGAGGAGTGGCTGATGGGTTTGAACCGGCAGCCTTCTGGTTAGCAGTCAAATGCCTTAGGCATGACGCTACCAGAGCTCCTGTTGTAAGTGTAGTGATTGACAACTAATAAGTGCTTAAAAAATCAGTTATCTTTTCTATAAACTATGTAAGACCACAGATTCTGAGATTACTTTATTTTATATATTTAAACTACATATTATTTCAAATAAATTCATTAAAAATGTTTTTCTTCATAGACTAGAATCATAAACTCTAATTAACTATCTGATTCTTCTTTCTAATAGCTATTTATACCAATCTGTGTGTTTTCATATATAATTATTTCAGTGTTGTACTACTCAGGACAATTTTTACCTGTTTTTTGGATAAATGAACCCATTGATAAAATATATAGTTTAGTGTAGTATCATAAATCTTACATTAACTAATGAATTTTCTTACACAAAAGAAGACCATAAGTCTTACAAATAGCTATATAAAGTTTAGCCAGTTTTCAAACCATAAGTGTCCAAACTCTTAGAAACCTAAAAATATGGGGAAGCTATAATAAAGCATTTGGAAAAGATATAGAGTGTGATATAAACAGCCTACTGAAAAATTAATTTCATAAACTGGTCACATTATGAACTGCAAGTTCTGGTAACTTACAAAAATTTATTCAGAAGTTTGCCAAAGTCAATGAAGAATAATTAACTCAACACATTTTAATTTAAAAGATCATAAGGATCCTTCAACTTTTAATATAAAAGGACTTAAGAATCCCTCAATATTTGAAAGGCTAAATGCAGTTCTTAACTTTATGTATATATTGCCCTCCACTCTGAGAAGATTAAAAAAAAAAAAAAAAAAAAACTAAAAATTACAGGCCTGTCATCATCATTACCTACATGGAAACTTACTGAAACATATCATCAAAAATCAATTTGCAACCACCGAGAAAATCATGGGGTACTGACATTTTGAAAAACAAACCCTGTCCAATCAGCTTAATTTCCTTCTATGACAGAGTGGGGAGCTCTGGTAGCATAGTGCCTAAGGCGCTTGACTGCTAACCAGGAGGCTGGCAGTTCAAAGCCACCAGTCACTCCTAGGAAGGAAGATGGGGCAATCTACCTCTGTATTGATATTGCCTTGGAAACCCAAGGAGGGGTCGCTATGAGTCAGGTCTGACTCAACGGCACATAACAACAACAACAACAACATGACAGAGTGAGAAGTACATCCATACTAGGAACTCAATAGACAAAATATATCCTGACATTGGCCAAGATGTAGAGTCAGTTCCACATAATAAAGAGATATGGATCACAGTGTATATTCATTAAGGACTCCTGTCAATGACTATGCATACATAATATATCTGGAAATGATACACAATTGGAATACTGGATAAGAAAAATGATGAGTTATATATAAAGATGATTTATAATATCATAGTAATAACCTAATAGCAAGAGGTTGTTGACTAATTCAGATACTTTTCATACGATGAAAGTTAGAAGGCATTAGTTGTATAAAAACTAAGTAGAAACTGGCAACATTTTGCTGCTTCTTTTTAAAAAGTCATCACACCTTTTGCAACAACTTTTCCTCTCCTCTTGACCTCACTCATTTCTTTGTTATATGTTGCTTTTCTGCGCCATCGAGTCAGACCCGACTCATAGCGACCCCTCCTTGGGTTTCTGAGGTGGTATTACTAGGGAAGTAGATTGCCCTTCTTCCTTCCAAGGAGTGGCTGGTGGGTTTGAACCACCAGCCTTCTGGTTAGCAGTCAAGTACCTTAGGCACCATGCTACCAGAGCTCCTTTGTTATATAATGGAAGTACAATTAAAAATTTACAATTGGAAAGGGTATGGAGAATTACATTCCCCTGGAGATGTTGCAATAGAATAATTCTCTGAGCATTTGGGGTTTGGAGGCCAGGAGAGTGTAGGAGATTATTTCATGACATGAAACAGAATGGCAGTCCTTCCCGGTGAGCAATCTACATTTACTTGTTATCTCAAGTATTTCTTCCCACAAGAAGTGCTTAATATACACTTTTCATCTCTAAACACTCAGGATATTTAACAAAATGAAAAAACCAAGAAACAAAACACCAAATCCACTGCCATCTTGTTGTTGTTGTTGTTGTTAGGTGCCATTGAGTCATCTCCGACTCACGGTGAACTTTACTCACAGCAGAACGAAACACCACCCAGTCCTTAGTCAGGTACATGACTCTTGCTATATTTGAACCCATCGCCATTGCCACCATGTCAATCCCTCTCATTAACGGCCTCCCCCTCTTTTGTCGACCCTCCACCTTACCAAGCATGACAACCTTCCCCAGGGAATGGTCCCTTCTGACAACATGACCAGGTAGGTGAGACAAAGTCTGGACATTCTCTCCTCCAAGGAGCATTTTGGCTGCATTTCCTCCAGGACAGACCTGTTAGTTCTTTTACCAGTACACGGTACTCTCAACATTCTTCGTCAACACCTCAGCTCAAAAGCGGCAATTTTTCTTCAGTCTTCCTTATTCATTGCCAAGCTCTCAAATGCATATGATATGATTGAAAATACTATGGCTTGTGTCAGGTGCACCTTAGTCCTCAAGGAGACATCTTTGCCCTTCAGCACTTGAAAGAGATCCTTTGCATCCTAGTTGCCCAGTGCTATACCTTGTCTGATGTCCTGACTGCTGCTTCCATTGGCGTCAATTGTAAAACGAAGCAATGTGAAGTTTTTGACAATTTTAATCTTTTCTCCATTTATCATGATGCTGCTTATAGGTACAGTTGTGAAGATTTTTGTTTTCTTAATATTGAGATATAATCCATACTGCAGACTGTATCCTTCAATCTTCATCAGTAAGTACTTTAAGCCATCCTCACTTTCAGCAAGCAAAATTGTGCTGTCAGCATATCGCAGGTTGTTAATGATTCTTCCTCCAATCCTGATGTCATGTTCTTCTCCATATAGTCCAGCTTCTCAGATTATTTGCTCAGCATACATTGAATAAGTATGGTGAAAGTATACAACTCTGATGCACTCCCTTCTTGATTTTAAACCATGCAGTTTTCCCTTTTTCTGTTCGAATGACAGCCTCCTGGTCTATGTACAGGTTCCTCATGAGAACAATTAAGTGTTCTGAAATTCCCATTCTTCTCAATGTTATCCACAATTTGTTATGATCCACACAATTAAATGCTTTTGCATAGTCAATAAATCATAAGTAAACATCTTTCTGGACTCTTTGCTTTGAGCCAAGATCCATCTGACATCAGCAATGATATCCCTCGTTCCATGTCCTCTTCTGCTTGCATTTCTGGAAGTTCTCTGTCAATATACTGCTGCAACCATTTTTTAATTATCTTCAATAAGATTTTCATTGCATGTGATATTAATGATATTGTTTGATAATTTCCACATTCTGTGGAATATGATTTTTTTTTATCATAATGTTCCAGTCCAGCCTTGACATCCCATTTATGGATGTGTTACAGGAGGAATTCAAGGGTCAAAGAATTATTTGGATTATTATCCTATTGTTTACACAGATCAACAGAATTAACTCTTATTCCAACACAATTCCCTAAAAGGTCTTGGTTTGTACATTATTTTCATTGGAAACTGAACTTCAGTAACCAGCTAGGTTTTTATGATGAAAAATAAAAACCCACTGCCATCTAGTTGATTTCAACTCAAAGCAATCCTACTGGACAAAGTAGAACTGCACCCATAGGGTTTCCAAGGCTATAAATCTTTATGAAAGCAGACTGCCTCATCCTTCTCCTTGAGAAGCTGGTTGGTTTGAACTGCCTTTACTGCTGTGTCAGCAGAGTTCCTTCACAAAATGAAAACAGTCCTCCCATCAGGAAAATGTCCTTTTATTTTTTTGTCAAACATTATTGCCTTAACAACTAAGAAGAAAGTCAGAATTCTGAGTATGTGTATCAAGTAACAAATGAGTTAATAAAATAAAATTACTAACTTAAAATTGGATTTTGACAAATACTATTTTAAGTAAATTTTGAGGAATCACATTAGCAGATATAATTTAGACATATTGACAAAAGACCTAATTTTATGACATTATCATCAGAGCCTGGACAATTTAAGTTCATAAGAATTGAAAGAGTAGTACACATTATACCAGGACTTGCAGATAATATTCACCTTATATATCCACTCTGAGTGATTGCTAGTGGCTCTCTGAATAATGGGTTGAGACTACTATGGTCACTCTACAGAGTGATAGGATCAGTGAATGAGCTAGACATGCACCAACTTTTCAATCTGATGCTGTGGAAGAACTTTCCCCTATTCTCATAATGAGAAAGATAGCCATTTTATATCAGAGCCTAACTGTAGTATTTACATTTGAGTGTATAGTAAATGTGAGGAATTCTGGTGGTGCCATTAAGGTATTTGGCTATTAACCAAAACATTGACAGTTGGAACCTACCAGCCTTTTGGTGGGAGAAAGATGAGGCAGTCTACTTCTGTAAAGATTTACAGCCTTAGGAACCCTAGGGAGCAGTTCTACTCTGTCATACAGAGTTTCTATGAGTTGGAATTGATTAGATGGCAGTGGGATTGGTCTGGGTTTGGTATAGTAAATATATAGTTTGTAATCATTTTTGAAGATGTATTTATTCATTCTCAATTAGGCTTTGGAGTATTTATTAGGAGTGGAATTAAAGACTTCCTTCAGATACTTTTATAACTATCTGATCTGGAAAAACCTTGCTGGTTACTGAAGTTCAGTTTCCAATGAACATAATGTATAAACCAAGACTCTTTAGGGAATTGTGTTGGAATAAGAGTTAATTCTGTTGATCTGTGTAAACAATTGAATAATAATCCAAATAATTCTCTGACCCTTGAATTCCTCCTATAACGCATCTATAAATAGACTGTCAAGGCTGAACTGGAACATTATAAATAAATAAATAAATAGGTAGATAGATATATAAATATATATATATATATATATATTAATTTATTTAACTTGAAACATGTTTAATGACATCCAGTGTGATCTGGGAAGAGCAACCAGATATTGGTTCAAATCTCCTGCAGTCCTTGTCCTCCAGGATTTTATAGCCTAGTGAGAGATTGAGATGAATTAATTTCCCACTATAGTTCTTTGTTGAAAGTGCTATGATAAAAGTACTGTGGAACAAAGGAAGGCACTTGAATTAGCTCCAACATAAAAAATTCTGTCTTACATTCTAGCTCAATAACTCACTGCCATCGAGTCAATTTGACTCATAGTACCTCTCCTTGCTTTCCCAAGGCATTGCACGCTAAGTATCTCTCTATAACTTTCCACACTGCGTCTACTCTAAATTGTGGGGCCATACAGAACAAGTCTAATCCTTCTTTGACATGAGACACCTTGACTTAATTCTCCAGGGCTGCTATAACAGAAATACCACAAGTGAATTTTTTCAAAAACAGAAATTTATTCTCTCACAGTTTCGGAGGCTAGAAGTGTGAGTTCGGAGTTCTGGCTCTAAGGGCTTGGTGGAGGCCCCTCAACATTGGACTTCAGATCTGCCTCTTCAGATCTACCTCAGGACCACCAGAGCAAGCTTGGGGCTTCTTCTGACTCACACAACTGCTGGCTGCTGAGGCTGACAAATACAAAATTACCAGGTAAAATGGCAGATTGTTTGCTCACAGGCTGAAAAAGCAATACTCCCAAGATTGACAGGTAACATGGCAGGCTGCTAGTTCAAATGCAGCACTGGAGATGAAGACTGAGCCAAGTACAGGATCCTTTCTATATATACTAGAAGCAAGCCACAACGCAAAGACAACTTTCCTTCAATTGATTAACTGCTCACAGCAGATTCCACTATGGAAGTGATTACACCATGTCCAATATCTTTATAGGGAATAACTACATCCAGCTGCCAAGCCACTTAAAGTTACAGCCCAGCCAAGCTGAAACACAACCTTACCTACCCTAGGACATGTAGTGAGAATTACTCATGCATTCTTTTAGCACTTTGTACATATATTACATTGTCTCTCTCTCCATTAGGCTGAGCCAAAACCAAACCAAACCCACTGCCACAGAGTCAGATCTGACTCATAGCGACCCCTCCTTGGGTTTCCAAGGTGGTATCACTATAGAAGTAGATTGCCCAACCTTCCTTCCGAGGAGTGGCTGGTGGGTTTGAACAAGCAGCTTTCTGGTTAGCAGTCACATGCCTTAGGCACTTTGCCACCAGAGGCACCCTCCACCCCCCCACCACACCAGGCTGAGAATTCTTAAAAGACAGGTTGTATTTTGATTCAAGGAGCTCTGGTAGCATAGCGCCTAAGGCACTTGACTGCTAACCAGAAGGCTGGAGGTTCAAACCCACCAGCCACTCCTTGGAAGGGAGATGGGACAATCTACTTCCGTAGTGATACTGCCTCGGAAACCCAAGGAGGGGTCGCTATGAATCGGGTCTGACTCGACGGCATATAGCAACAACAGTACTTTGATTCATTTGAGATCTCTTGCACAATTGGCACATGGCCAATCACATTATAGGTACTGAGTGAATTTTAAATGAATATAAAGGAAGAGTTTGTTTAACTCTGGAGCACCTAAGTATTGTAGAATATCAGAGACTTTTTGAGAGTATAAAGCAATTATAGTGGCTAATCATGTTTGCTGGAGTCATTTTCCAATTAACTGCAAATAGATTGTACCATACAAGAATGATACTCAAAAAATTTATCAACTAATGTCATATGGACATGTCTCTAATTTTGAAACAGGGTTCTGAAAGCACTGACTGTGTTTTGGAAGGTCCAAGACTCATGGGTAGACCAGTAGCTATTTATCTACAGTATTTAAATTGTTACTATATTTTAAGAAACAATAGGCAAAAGTGATGCATGGTGGCTGAAAAGCAGTACTGGAAACACAGAATTTTAGCATTGTAAATTTTAACAGAAGTTTTATAACCCAAAACTTCCATTGTTCTTATCCTAGAAAGGGAAAGAGCCTGGTCAGATTCACAAAATTAGTGACAGAGACAGTAGTACAACCTGTGTCTTCAGAATCTTGACCTCTGCCTATGACACCATACTCTTTCCAGTTGCTAAGTGAAGTTACCACATAAAGGAAAGGAGAAAGACACCTGCTACTTACTTGTTCAACTATAATCCCAATCATACTCCATTCCCTTTGTAAATTGATCTCATATATCAAGGAGCTCTGGTAGCATACTGGCTAAAGCACTTGATTGCTAACCAGAAGGCTGGTGGTTCAAACCCACCAGCCACTCCTTGGAAGGAAGATGGGGCAATCTACTTTCGTAGTGATACTGCCTTGGAAACTCATGGAGGGGTCGCTATGAGTCGGGTCCGACTCGACGGCACATAACAACAACAACAACAACATCATCGTGCCTAAGATTTTCTCAGGATAATTTTTAAAGAGGTGCATTCCCAAGTTCAACCATCAGAGAATCTGATTCAGTAGATCTGGGTGGAGCTGGGAAAAAATTAGATAGAGATAAACTAAACTCTCTCCCATTGAGTTGATTCTGACTCACGGTGAACCCCATTGGGTTTCCAAGGTTATAAATCTTTATGGAGCAGACTGACTAATCTTTCCGCCATGGAGCAGCTAGTAGGTTTGAACCACTGAGCTTTCAGTTAGCAGCCAGATGCCTTAGCCACTACACTGTCAGATCTTGCTTCCAAATCACAGCAAGTTCTCCTTGGGTTTCCTAGGTGGTATCTCCGCAGAAGTAGATTGCCCAGTCTTCCTTCTGAGGAATGGCTGATGCATTTGAACCACCAGCCTTCTGGTTAGCAGTAAAATGGCTTAGGCACCATGCTACCAGAACTCCCTCAGCTGCATATATATATATATATATATACACACATATATACTTAACATGCATGCAATCACCCAGTAGATGCTGTCTGAGGTTCAAATTTAGATAAGAACAAGAGTAATTTTTTGTTTTATTTGCCCTTCTATCCTTAGCATCCTAAACTATGGGGTTCACCTGGAACCCCATAAATACCTGTTTACCTGTTGGATGAATGATTGTTTTTATTTGAACCTGTCTCTCTCTATCTCCCTCCCTGGCTCCCCCCACCCCACCTTCTCTCTATATATACATACATACATATATACATGTTTTCATGCAGCTTGATATTTAGGACTAACATTTTATATATAATCTAGTTCATAATTTGTAAATACTTCAAGGGATTCTATTTTTCTTTTTTGCTTATTTTTAGAGTAAGTAGGAGCTCTGGTGGCATAGTACTTAAGGCATTTGACTGCTAACCAGAAGGCTGGCCGTTCAAATCCACCAGCTACTCCTCGGAAGGAAGATTGGGCAATCTACTTACGTAATGATACTGCCTGGGAAACCCAAGGAGTGTTTGCTATGATTTGGATCTGACTCGACAGCAGTGAGTTTGGTTGGTTTTGGAATAAATAATGATAGTAGTACCCGATGTTACTACTGCATTTTGCAAATATATTTTTCTCACATGGTTTCATTAGATCCTCACAACTATATTTTTAATTGGACATATTATAGTCCCATTTTGTAAATAAAATATTGAGTGTCAGAGAGAATTAATGATTTCCTATGATAACACAAATAAATTCCAGATAAGGACAGAATAAAGTTCTTCTGGTTCTCAGCACAGGGCTGAGGAAAAAGTTTGGTGAGGAAAAAGCTAAATTATGTATTACACAGAACTTTGAAAGTAAAAATCATATATTATATGATTTATTAGCAGTCATGTTTTGCATCTGAGTCTTTAAATGAATATCATAAATCTAAAACCTTTTTGGAAAAAAGGCTTTGCCTAAATAAAATAGACCTATTTAGTGTCTTTAAAGTTTTAAAATGTCCTTAGTGTTTTTGAGGAGCTCTGGTGGCATAGTGCCTAAGGCACTTGACTGCTAACCAGAAGGATGGCAGTTCTCAACAGCAGTGAGTTTGGTTTGGTAGTATTTTTGAGCAGCTCCTATTTTCTTAAATTTTATTTTTATTGCTCTCTCTTTATCTTATAAAGCAGATATCAAAGAGAAAAAATACAAAAATTAAAAAAAAA
>NW_006921588.1:35038908-35057652 GCF_000298275.1 Orycteropus afer afer
GTATCCCTGGGGCTGACTTCTCTTCTCTCTGGCTTCCTGGCTTTTAATCCCCTTTCTCCTGCTCTTCCCACTTGCTGCTTTGGGCATCCCTGAGTTGTCTCTCCTCACCTGTAACCCTGGGGCTTTATCATAGTATGTTCTAATAACCATCCCATTGTGTTGTATAAAATTTGGAGACTTAGAAATTTAAAAAAGGGTTTTACATTTGAGTGGAGGAAAACATATGATGATACACATTGCACTTGGACTTTTATTTACTACTTAATCCAGTGAATAGCCAAATATATTTTTTAAGCTTCCAGCATGAACTTTTTTTAGGAGCAGCAGTCCTTCTCTATCCACTCTTGAAAGCAGCACATTATTTATAAAACTTTTTACATAATTACCAAACCTCAGCGCTGTTGTAGGATGTGTAAGCACATATTTTGAGGAAAATATGAAAGATATACATGAAGAGAGTTGAGGGAAACCTTACGTGATTGCAGACAAGGGAAAACTTTTCGGCATCTTAGGCAGATCTAAGAAAGAGTAAGATCTTATTTTGCTAATAATCAGCCTTCTCTTTACAGCTTATTCATCTAAGGTCATGCTAAGGTCTGATCCCCCAAATTTCTTCTTATTTCTCCTCTGGTCTTTTCTGGCCAAGTACATGATAAAAGCATTTTGGCATACTGTTTAATTGTTTGCTTGCATTTTCCCTTCACCCTCCATAATTTGGATTCTAGCCCTCCCACAACTCTGAATGTGTACTAACAAATTAGCTCTAACCTCTATACTTTAGTAGACCATCAGCACCAGCACTCCAGTACTTATCTTACTGAAGCTCATGGTCCTTACATTTTTATGTCTCTTATACCTTAGAACCATGGGATTGCTTTTGTGATACAACTTTTCTTAGTTCTCAAGTGCTGCTACCACAGAAATACCACACTAGGTGGCTTTAACAAAGAGGAATTTATTCTGTTACAGTTTAGCAGGCTAGAAGTCCAAATTCAGAGGACCAGCTCTGGGAGCTGGATGAAGGCCCCTTGACCTTGGGCTTCAGCTCTACCTCTTTTTCTAGGCCCACTGGAGCTTGAGGCTTCTTCTAACTCACGCAGCTGCTGGCTACTGAAGCTAACGAACCCAAAATCAGCAGGCAACACAGAAGGCCACTGGTTCAAGTCCAGGATCTGGTGAAGAAGACTGAACCAAATGCAGAATCCTTCCTTTCTTTATATACTGGAAGCAGACCACACCACAAAGGCAATGTTCTTTAAGTGATTAATTGCTTACAGTGGATTCCACTATGGAGGTGATTACACAATGTCCAATCTCATCATGGGGAATAACTACATCCAGCTGCCAAGCCACTCAAAATCAAAACCCAGACAAGTTGATACACAACCTTAACTACCACATGACCTAACAGCTTTTATTTCAAAATCACTGTGAAGAATGATTTGTAAATTGCTAAGCATTTAAGTTACTCACACTAATTACTAAGCAATCCAAAGTGCCTAGCTTAAAATAAATATATTAACATAAGGTCTTGATGGAAAGAACAGGATGGTCTCTACTAATTCCTGTATGAATTTTATGCATTGGAAGGATTAATATCTAGATGGCCTACTTTGTGAATAGATCAGCATTCTTCAAAAACTTTTTGGTAATTGGCTCAACTTTAATTTTTATTGTTTTTACACTGTATATTCCACCTTTTAAAAATCTACTTTTGGTTGGCTGTGGAGGAAGTTACAAAATTTTGCTTCAAATAATTAATAAAAAAAAATAGACCTTTATTTAATCTCTGTATCATTGGATAAGGTCTGTCAATAATTTCATACTTAATTGTGGTAAATGTAATTTTAACAAGAATTTGGTAAGAGGGATTAAATCTTCACCACCCATAAATGCCCTGGCTCCCAACAATGTTCCCTCACCTTCCTATCTCTGTCACTGACATTTGCATACAAAATTCTATGCTTCATAATTATTCTAGGATATAGAATAAACTTCAAAAAGAAATTAATGCAGCTCAACTTCATCCTGGATAACGTATTTTCTTCCCCAGATACGCTCTTTGTCAGTAGTAATTTTATTATACAATCTTGAACTTTCCATTGCCTGGGTCCAAAACACATGCCATTGTACCTCTTGAAGGTGAAACTGGAGTTAAGAGGTAATTTGCAGTTTGGATGTCATTTAACACCAGCTGTTCTGGCCCCAAATCACCACATTAAAAAAATTATGATCATATCAAGGAAATAACGTTTAAAAACTAAAAGTCATAAATCATACTGTGTTTTATTATCTAAAATGATATTTTTGAAGATTTTTTTCTCCTTTGTTAGTAGACATTTAAGTTACTTCCTTCCAACTTACTTTAAGTCATAACTTGCCAATTCATTAAGCTTTTCTGGATTTATGGCCATCTGTTGTTTTATTTTTGCACAAATGCATTAAACTACATGGTAATATATTTTGTGACTTATTCATGACTGACAGTTTCACAATTAAAATAAAATTGTTATCTTGGTGAAAGGAATAATGGTCAATGGAGCATCAATTCATCTTCTGTTGACTCCAGAAGATCTGAAATCAACTTTACTAGAGCTGTGTAATTTGATCAATTACAAAATGTTGCTTCCGGGGTTTGGGGATGTGTGCTTTTCCTCCTATTAAGTGAAAGAAAAAGAATAATAGGGGGAAAAAACGAAAGACAACAATGGAAAAAAAAAAAAAAGAGAAAAAGAAAGGAAGTGGATTTATCCTTACTGGCTACACCAGCAATGTCTGCATTCTAAAATTAAGTCCAGCAGGTGCTTCTTTCCAAATAAAATGCAAAGATTTTGGAAAAAGATTCAGGATTCAGTAATTCCTCCCTTCACATATATAAATTGAAAAGGGAGACTTTGGTACAGAGAATGAGGCAAAATACAAAAGTCCTTTGAGCTTCTAAGGCATAGAATAATAAGACTAGGACCATCAAAGATTTATACTCTATTCAGACCATCAAGTGTAGAGTTCCTAAAATTAAGAAGTTGAAAGAACATTTTATGACTTAAATAGACGTAATCATAAAGAAGAAACACATAGAGATTCATTCCTTTTCTTTCTTCTCACTCGCTTGTTCCTTACTCTGAGAAATGTGATCTAAATCTAGGTTGTCAGGCTGAAAGAATACAACTTTTTATCTCTAGTTCTTTTTTTTCACTTTCCACGTGAATCTTTTAACTTCTATTCATCTCTTTATTCTCTTCCAGACAGCTTATCTATTGTCAAAAATACAACCTGCATACAAATCCATCTGTAGCCTTAGCTCATTCATCAAAATAACAATTTCAGATTTCTCAGGTTCTACTGTACATTTCCACATGGACATGCAAAAGCAACTCATGCCTTCTTACCATGAAGGCTTTATTTTCTTTTCCAGAAATTACCAATTCTACCAAGAGCATTACTCTTCTAATATCCAATTCGCCATATTGCTGAGTCATTTTTAACTTTTTATCTTTATGCCCAGTTACTCACCCTAGGAGTTTTCATCATGGTATCTCTTATCTTGGAATTCCTTTCATGAGGTTTTTTTTTTTTTTTTTTCTTTTTGCATTTCATGCTTTCTTTACTATTATCTCAATCTTTATCATGTCACACGTGGATTCACCCAGCTACCTACCAAAGCTTCCATGCTTCATTCTCATTTTCCTTCTGCTTTCAGAAAAACATTTCCTAGAATATTCTTTTGTCAGTCATTTCTCCACACAAATACTATTATGACTCACAGTATAAAACACAGACTCCTTAGGCTACGAAAGTTCTAGGTGCCTGCTACTCAAATTAGCTCTCATTCTACGTAGTCAATCAAATTTTGTCTTTAAATCTTCCACAATTTGAACCCTCTATATGAGGAAATTAGATGTATTAGGTTCCTATTTTTGCTGTAACAAGTTACCTCAAATTTAGTGCATTAAAAAAGAAACACTACAAATCTATACTTGTACATTTCTTGAGGTAAGAAGTCCTAATATCAAGGTGTCAGCTGCACTGTACGCCTTCCGGAGGCTCTTAGTGAGGGCGGGGTGTATATAAAGTTCCTTACTTCTCTAGCTTCTACAGATTGCCTGTATTCCTTGGCTAATGGCACCTTTCCCCATCTTCAAAGTCAGTTGTGTAGTATCTTCAAATCTCTCTTTGTTTCTCCTTCTCTTTTTCTCTCTCACCTTTGCTTCCATTATCACATCTCTTTTTCTGACTCTGATTCTCCAGACTTCTTCTTATAAAATCTTGCTACAAATTGCAACAAAAAACACAACATACTGCCTGGAGTTGGATCTGACTCATAGAGACCCCTCCTTGGGTTTCTGAGGCAGTGTCACTACAGAAATAGATTGCCCAACCTTCCTTCTGAGGAGTGGCTGGTGGGTTTAAACAACCAGCCTTCTGGTTAGCAGTCAAATGCCTTAGGCACTACACCACCAGAGTTCCTTGTGATAAATTGGACCCACCTATGGAGCTCTGGTAGCATAGTGCCTAAGGCACTTGACTACTAACCAGAAGGCTGGCGGTTCAAACCCACTAGCCACTCCTCAAAAGGAAGGTTGGGCAATCTACTTCCATAGTGATACCATCTTGGGAACCCAAGGAGGGGTCGCTATTAGTAGGGTCTGATTCGATGGAACCTAACAACAACAATATAATCCCAGGAGTTCTGGTGGCATAGTGGGTAAGAAATTTGGCTTCTAACCAGAAGGTCAATGGTTCAAACCCACCAGCTACTCCATGGAAAGAAGATGAGGCAAACTACTTCAGTAACAATTTAGAGCCTTGAAAACTCAATAGAGGTAACTATAAGTCAGAATTGACTCAATGGCTGTGGGTATATAATCCAAAATGATCTCCCTATTCAAGATACGTAAGACATCTTCAAAGTCCATGTAAATAAAATATTCATAGGTTCTAGGGACTAAGAAATAGACATATTTGAGAAAGGGCAGTATTCTACTACAACTATGCATAGTTGATCTTTTAAAAAATCAATTTGAAAATCTGTCTTTAATTGTTGAGTTTCATTGATTTACATTTAATAAAATTATTGATAATTTTCAACCCTTGTTATTGTCTGTATTAGTGGCCATTGAGTCAGCTCCTATTTGCGGTGACCTTACAGGAGCTCTGGTGGTGTAGTGCCTAAGGCATTTGACTGCTAACCAGAAGGCTGATGATTCAAATCTACCAGCCACTCTTCGGAAGGAAGTTTGGGCAATTTACTTCTGTGGTGATGCCTCAGAAACCCAAGGAGGGGTTGCTATGAGTTGGATCTGACTGGACGGCAAAGGATTGGTTTTTGGTTTGGTTTACGCATAACCTAACTAAACATTGTCCAGTCCTGTACCACCTCCATGATCTTTGCTATGTCTGAGCCCATTGTTGAGGCAATTGTGTCAATCCATTTCACGGAATGTTTCCCTCATTTTTTGCTGACCTTCCACTTACCAAATATAATATCCTTCTTCATCAAGTCACCTTTTTTTTTTTTTAAGAGATGTCCAAAGTAAGCAAGAGAAAGTCTTACCATCCCTACTTTGAAGTAGCATTGTTTGCATTTCTTCTTGCACCTTACCAAAATAAATAAATAAATAAATCTGATTTTCTTATTTATTTCCTCTCTTTTCTTCTTTTTAATTTTTTAATTTCACTTATCACACTTTTTAAATTATGCTTGTTATACTTTTCCCCTTGTTATACTCACATTTACAATTGTATCTGTAGCTTCTTAAATCTTTGTATTCATATATCCAAACCAAACTCACTGCCGTGGAGTCAGATCTGACTTACAGTGACTACCTCCTTGGGTTTCCAAGGTGGTATCACTACTGAAGTAGATTGCCCAAACTTCCTTTCCAGGAGTGGCTGGTGGGTATGAACTGCCAGCCTTCTGGTTAGCATATATAATAATTGGTTGTTTTTGCTTCTTCTGACACTGTGATAATGACTTCTCATATATTCAAAAACCAGTGATTGTGAATTTATTTTTCAGTTTTACTTTTGTTAGTCCAGTGGGCCCAATTTTAGGGAAGTTTTTCTCCAGAAACGAGCTCTGATGGAGCAGTGGTTAAAGCATTCAGGTACTAATCAAAAGGTCAGAAGTTTGAACCCTCCACCACAGGACAAAGATGAGGCAGTCTGCTTCCAGAAAGATGTAGAGCCTTGGAACCCTACGTGGCAGTTCTACTCTGTCCTATAGGGTCACTATGAATTGGAATCTACTCCATGGTAGTGGATTTGGTTGGTTGGTTTGTTTTTTTTTTTTTTTTCCAGAATGTGTTCTTCAGAGATAGGAACATTGTTGGACCACTTGTGGTTCCCTTGGATTTTTTTTTTATTCAGAATAAATGATAAGATAAAATGCAACAAATGACTCAATAACATCAAGTAGTTAAAACATAAGATTCAATAGAAATATGTTTTATTTTAATCAGATATCTATATCTTTTCATATGGACTCACTAATTTTTATTTCTTCAATATGTTTAAACCATGACAATTTTATTCTTTTCAATGGTCATGTTTGTATGTGTGCATGTGTGTGTGTATATATATATATATAATTTTTATTGTGATTTGGGTGAAAGTTTACAGAGCAAATTCATTTTCCATACAGCAGTTCATACATACTTTGTCTCATGACTTTGTGCAGTCTCTCACAATGCAACAGGTACCCTCCTACTTCCTCACCATAGTTATCTCTTCCCTGTGTCCTTCCTTCCCATGCACACTTGTTCCCCAAGAAGTCTCCCTGAGCATAAACTGCCCTTCTCTTCTCACATGATTGATCTCTCCAAGGAGTATATCTACCTGATGTAAATGTTCAGTCCATATGCTGGTCTTTTATTTGGCTGGAAGCAACAGGAGTGAATTCAGTTTCAGACCTGAAAGGCAGCTAGGGGCCATAGTCTCAGGGGTTACACCCTGAATGGTCATATTTTTATGACATTGGACATAAGGATCATCTTTAATAGGTCTTCTCTGTTTTCTTGAATTCATACTATTAATCTTTAAAAGCCTATTTTCCTTTGACACAATAAGGCATCTAAAAGTCTACTAAAACCAAACTCACTGCCATTGATTTGATTCCAACTTATAGCAACTCTCTAGGACAGAGTAGAACTTCCCCATAGGGTTTCCAAGGCTGTAAATCTTTACGGAAGCAAATTGCCTAATTTTTCTCCTGAGGAGTAGCTGGTAGGTTCAACCGATGACCTTTTGTTTAGTTCCTGAATACTTTTCTTCACTTATGCTACCAAAACTCCTTTGAGACATCCAAAGCCTACCTTATATCTTCACTAACCCAGACATGGAATTTCCATTGCTTAAAAGCACCTTGGATCTTTTTATTTGAAAATAGTATTAGAAATCATAATCTAGGAGGTGAGTTTCCATACTAGGTTTATGCTTGGGTACTAGTACTCCTAGGTCATAAGTGCACAAAGTTGCAAAATAAACACTTGGTTTTCCATCTACCTATCTGGGACTCTGGTGGCATAGTCCCTAAGGGATTTGACTGCTAACTAGAAGGCTAGTGGTTCAAACCCACCAGCCACTCCTCAGAAGGAAGATTGGGCAATCCACTTCCATAGAGATACAGCCTCGGAAACCCAAGGAGGGGTCACCATGAATCAGATCTGACTTGACGTCTATCTATCTATCTACCTACCTACCTATCATCTATCTATTTCAGCTTATCTCTCACTTTCTTCTGGTGGCTATCCTTTCCCTGTGTCCTTCTTGCCTATGCATTCCTTCCTTCCTACCTTTCTCCCTGTGCAAATACTGCCCTTCTGAACTCCCATGGTTGATTGTTCTAAAGAGTATATCTCCCTACTGTAGGTGTTCAGCTCACAGGCCTGCCTATTGTTTGGCTTACAGTTAAGCCATTGGAGTGAGCTCAATTCCAGGCCCAAAGATGACTTGGGGTCCTAGTCTTAGGGGTTTCACTAGTCTCTATTAGATGAGTAAGCCTGGTCTTTTTATGACTTTGAGTTTTGTTCTATGTTTTTCTCACACTTTATACAGAATTTGCAATTTTGATCCCTTTCTGAGTAGTTGGCATTTGTAGCCAGATACCATCTAGTTCTTCTGGCCTCAGGGTCATATGAGTTGAAGTTCCCATGGTGCATCATTCCTTTGAACTAACTATTCTTATGTGTGATTTTTATTTTTATTTTCTTCATTCTTCTTTGCTCCAGAGGAAGAGAGACTAAGTCATTACTCACTGAAGAAAAATGGAGAACAATAGTTCTGTATAATATGTTGTGCCAATTGAGCATGATGTCCCCCATGAACAGTGTCCCCAGTGATCCACTCCCTCAAGGTTCTTGTTTATGGTGTTTATGTGATTCTCTGATTATACTGCTTTTTACTTATAGTGACAATGTAGATTTTTTGTAAAGCTAAACATAATTATATATTATTTTTCTACCAATCTCAAAATAATAGTTAAATGAATGTTAATGTTAAAAGAAAAACTATTGAATTAAATCAAGATTTCTAATAAAGATGTTTCTGTTCTTTGTGTGCATCCTAAAAAGTATATGTACACAACTTACTTTGTTTTAGAGTCACTAGTTATTTCTTATCCTGTGTAGCTACAGTAGTATCTAACTATGATTTGTTTCAGTTTATTTCAAATTCAGGATGTTATCACTTCTCCTGATAATACCTTTATATTCGTAGAAAGTATCTTTTCTAGGTTTGGCATTTAGATTCTGGAAGAGAGTGGTGGAAATCATCTTTATCGGTCTATTTTATGAGATGTGGGAAGGTAAAAACCCAGCAATTTAATCTAAAAAGCCTTGTATAAGTGTTTTGTTCAGCCACTTTTTAGTCTATCTGCCATAGTTAAAGGTATGGTTATATGCATAGGATTCATATATATGACTTCAGGCTGGGCAAAACAATTCTGCCTTCTATATTCACTTTCAAATAATATTAAAATCTACATGTTTTCAAATATTCAATTTAACTTTGCAAAATCTGTTGTGATAGATAATTTTATTTATCTCCCTCTAATACTACTTCAGAAACCCAAGGAGGGGTTGCTATGAGTCGGGTCTGACTTGACCGCAGGTAACAACAACAACAATAAGCTTAAAGCTCTCTTTCTTTCCATAAAACATAAGACCCCCTTACAACCTTAATATATTTCACTGTGCACTGTTATGCCAAGTGGATAAGGCATCTGACTGCTAACCAGAACTTCAGCAGTTCAAATCCACCAGCCGTTTCACTGAAGGAAGATAGGGTGATCTACTTCTGTAAAGATTTACAGCCTTGGAAACCCAATAGGGATTGCTATGAGTTGAAATTGACTCTATGGCAGTGAGTTTGGTTTTGGTTGGGTTATTTCAAGGACTGCAAATGTATTTGTGCACATTTCCAGTTAGTATTAGGGCTTAGTACTATTCAAGTTTTTATTTTTTTCCAAGGAGGCTTTTGAGGAAGACATCTAGTATCTTGGAATTCCATATTATTGCTATGTCAGTATACTCACTCCCATTGAGTTGATTCTGACTCGTAGCAACCCCCATTGGGTTTCCAAGGCCGTAAATCTTTATGAAAACAGACCACTCCATCTTTCTTCTATAATGCAGCTGGTGGGTTGGAACCAATGACTTTTTGGTTACCAGCCAAATGCCTTAACCACTACTCCACCAGAAATTCTTATGTCAGTATGTATATACATATAAAACCAAACCAAAAAAACCAAACTCACTGCCGTGGAGTCAGGTCCAACACATAGCGACCCCTCCTTGGGTTTCTGAGGCAGTATCACTACAGAAGTAGATTGCCTAACCTTCCTTCTGAGGAGTGGCTGGTGGCAGTCAAATGCCTTATGCACTATGTCACCAGAGCTCCCATATTTATATCTATCTATATCTATATATTTATATTTACATTTATATTTCCTGTCATTGAGTGGATTCTGACTCATAGTGACCCCCACTGGATTTCCAAGGTTGTAAAGCTTTACAGAAGTGGATTCCCCTATCTTCCTCCCATGGAGCAACTGGTGATTTGAACTATAACAGCCCAACACCTTACACACTACACCAGCAAAGCTACATGTATATATAATGTTTCTAATTGCCTAAGATACTTTCTAGGATCTCAAAAATCTGCATATATATAGCTAGAATCCTTTTAAATTACAGAAAATCTAATGAAGAATTTCAATTTACCTATTACTCAAATGTCACATGAACTTAAACTTCTTGTCAATTAAAATATTACAAATTGTAAATAAAGTTTATAAAGAAAAAAAAATTAACTACTTTTGTTGAAAAAACATGAAGATTAGTATCTTTAAACTTTCCTAAATGTTGCAAATACACATTTCTCTACAGATTCATAAAATTTTAGATTATCTGGTTCGTTAGAACTTATCCCTGGAAGACACTGGATTTTATAATTGTTATGTACTCCAATAATCACAATTTATCTTTTAAATTTCACGCTCTAGCATCCATTTCTGTAAAACTTAAACTACTTCATTTCAGTGCAGAAACCAAACTCAGTTTCAAAGGCAAGATGCAATGCTGCCAAATGGCAATTTTGTGTTCTACTACCTGGGAAAACCAAGGAGGGGTCGCTATGAGTCAGATTCAACTCCACGGCAGTGTTTTTTTTTCTTTTTTTAAATACTAACTGCATTTACCAATAAAGCGTAATTATTATTTTTTAAATTAAGGTTGAACATCACAGTCTTTAGTTTTACTATAAAATATTATACCTCCTTTCAAGACTTTACACAAATTTTCTTCACATTTTGGAGAAGAAAGTAGACAGATATTGAAATTATTAAATATTTTTTTAAAGATATGTAGCCTGTTGGTGTTGCATCCTGAACATAAAAATTGTAATTATTTTCTGAACTTGTCATGATCTAAAAAGAAAGAATTATTGGTTTAAAAATAGATAATTCATGGGATTTTTAGTTACATATAAGTATGTTCACAGAGTCATTCTGTCCTTCTAGCTAGAAACACACACTCCAACAAATTATTCAAAGATGTTTTATGTTTCAAAATAAAATCAATGTGTTTTCAGTCAAGTACTGTGTGATTTTTGTTTGTTTGCACTTGCCATTCCATTTTAACATTTAATACACTTATATAATCTGCTTATATGAATCAAAGCAGCCCAAACTCATTTTCAAGGGAACAAATCCTTTATCTTCAAAACAAAAATGATCTTACATGTAAAACAAAGTTGCTTACACTTATTGAAATCTCAATGTCCATTCAATACCTCTTGCTAGACTGGAATTCCTAATTTAAAGTACCAATGTATCTTCTGCCTTTTTGTCTTGTAGAGTCTAGGCTTACTCTGAGTCTAAAATTACTCCATTTTAATCAATTTTCAATTACTAGAATGTCTTGCCCTTAACAGCTAAATGTTCTCTTGGGTGTTCTGAGTCCATTATTTCTAAAGAATGCCTATCACTAACTCAAGGCCTTTGGAGATGATGCTTCAACAGCTCAGTTCTTTGCTCTGTAAATTTTCACCCAAATCAAAAAAGAAAAAAAAAAAAAAAAAAAAAGCTCAGTCTTAATATAAGGCAATTTGAGGGGTTTCTTGCAGTCCTTGAAGCAGGAATTCTTGAATCTTGTATGTTGCTGTTAAGTGTTGTTGAGTCGTCTCTGACTCATGGCGACCCTATGCACAACAGAGTGAAATACTGCCTGGTCCTGTGCCAGCCTCACCATCCTTCCTATACCTGTATAGACTTGGCACAAATGTGGATTTAGATAACTCTAAGAGGTGAGAAGGGGGAGCTCTGGTAGCATAGTGACTAAGACACTTGCCTGCTAACCAGAGAGCTGGCGGTTCAAACCCATCAGCCACTCCTCGGAAGGAAGGTTGGGCAATCCTACTTCCGTAGTGATACTGCCTGGGAAACCCAAGGAGGGGTCGCTATGAGTCGGGGCTGACTCGACAGCACATAACAACAACAACAACAAGAGGTGAGAAAGAGGAGAAACTCGTGCATCTGAGTAGGACAGGAGAATAACTCATAGTTTCAGAAGCTCAAACTCAGATATAGCATAGACAAACACTGAGAAGAGTGTTTTATAGGTCTATAAGAACACTACTACTCCAGTTTTATCTCCACATCTTTAACATAGCTTCTGCAATTTTTTCCTATTTAGAAGTGTAATTTTCCCATAAATGCCACCACTCCAGCTGGTTAAAGTGGATTTCTTCCCAAGTCTCAGGATTTCTTAGATGTTTGAGGATATCATGGTCATTGGAATCATCATGAGGAAACTATAATTTTGAATCATTTCTGTTATATCAAAGAATAATTTTAAAGATTGGGAACCAGAACTGTCCAACACTTTCTGAGTAGGAATAGATTGCTTCTTCTTTTTCCTGGAATAGAAGAATACCTGTGATAGATTGACCTGGACTTTAGACAAAAACAAAACTCCTGACATTTTCATGGCATCTTACAGAAAAGATGTATGAGGTGTAGGGACATAACAAAGAAGCTAGATAAGAATTCAGTATTATTCCTAACAGAAATATGGAAGTGTTTTGGACTAAAACAATTTAGGGCCATAACCTGCAATGTCAGCCCCAAACAGTGGGAAAGAAAAGAAAATTATCAATGATATACCCCCATTTGGTCTCATCTTGCTGAACCTGTCTACCACTTTTGAGTGTAATGTCAAGTCTATATTAAAATTTTGTAGAAAATAAGACCATAGATTCTGAATTGAAAATGAGACATTGTCATTAATTACAAAAAAAGAATTGTATCCAGAAAGAAAAAATGTTGGCTCAATTAATGATCTATGCCTACATAACAATATTAACACAAACTTAGAAGCTTAAAATGACACACATTTATTATCTCACAGTTTCTGTGGGCACTATTTTAACACTTGTATGTTGTTGTTGTTGTTATGTGCCGTCGAATCGGCCCCGACTCATAGCAACCCCTCCTTGGGTTTCCGAGGCAGTATCACTACGGAAGTAGGATTGCCCAATCTTCCTTCCGAGGAGTGGCTGGTGGGTTTGACCGCCAGCCTCCTGGTTAGCAGTCAAGTGCTTTAGCCACTATGCTACCAGAGCTCCTAACACTTGTATAGGACCTCACAAAGTTGCTATCACCGGGGGCTACTGATGCCAGGCAATGTGTTAGGTACTAGATGGAGACACAAAACTGAAAAGCTGAACATTTTCTCAGTGGTTTTCACAAAATAATGGAGAAGATTCACTAGTGGAATCTTGCCCATTTCATTACGACAATACAATATATTATTTAGGATTGGGTATGTTGGGTAAGGTAAGGGGCCAGTTGAAAAGGACACTTGGGTTTTTGACTTGAGCTATTGTGTAGTTGGTGTGCCACTCACTGAATTTGAATAAAAAAGAGTAAGTACTGTAAACAATTTGCCCATAGACATACTTTTCTAGAATAAGATAATTGCATTTTATTAATATCCATACAGTTTGTTTTATGTTCTACAGTTACATATAAATATCTGCAGGCATTATACACATCTTTTCTAGAAAAAGGTCTTGTTTCCTCTTGCTTATCCTTAATTAACAATGCCATTCCCCTGACATGGCTGATTGAGCCAAGAGTGGATATCCAACCCCAGAGGAACCAATTCATAAACTAACCTGAATTAATCAGATTCCCTTTTGAGAATTTGAGCTAAGATACACAGAAACCTACTAACATGCTTGCTGAGGTAATGGCAGATCATTAGAGTAAAGGTCCATGATCTCCTATAGCTGAGATCCCAGGAGCTATCTTGTTTTCGAGGCATATTGAAGTCTAATTCTGTTTTTCTTTATATTTTTAAAATAGTCACCTTTATAATAAATTCCTTTATAGTGAACTAAGTTGAGTAGGATTTTATTTCTGAAAATGATGTTTCCTACCTGAAATATATTGAAGACTGTTGCTGCTTATTGAAAAATGAAGGAGCAAATATTAGATTCCACTCCAGGATTATGGGATGAGTTGTTTTTACCTAGATTTTAAAACAGAAAGACATCTAGATTAGAAGGCCACATCTGATCTTACTTTTTATGGATATATTATTTTATTATTTTATATATATTCCAGTATTTTCATTAACCATTTAAAGAAATGCATATTATAGAATCCTTTTATAGAGCCCCAGAGCACTCAGAGTGGGGATTTAATTTATAACTGTTGCTTTTTTTTTTTTTTCATTGCTTTCTTTGAGAAAAATGTGGCCTATTTAATGCAACAAAAACCAAGTCTCTCAGAATAAAGCAAGCACCGTCATTATAATTAGATGTCACTCAAGAAGATTTCTGATTGTTTTACAACCATGATATTTCAAATAGTTCTTGTGGGGACATCGAAAAGATCAAGAATATTTATTTTTTAGCCTGCTCTTTCCTCTGGTGTTACACAAAATTAAGACATTTTTCCCCCCACTGTAGTGGTTAAGGTTGTGTGTCAACTTGGCTGGGTCTGTTTTTTTGAGTGGCTGGGCAGCTGGCTGTAGTTATTCCCCTGATAAGACTGGTAATCAACTCCATGGTGGAATCTACTGTGAGCAGATGAGTAGCTGCCTTAGGAATGTCTTCTGCTTCCAGTATACAGGAAGAAACTTTAAGAAAGGTCCCTAGCTTCTTGGCACATCTGAATCCTGCATTCAGCCAAGTCTTCATGTCAGTGGCCTGCTGTGTTGTCTGCTGATCTTAGGACTGTTTTGGGACTTGAACTAGTGGCCTGCCATGTTGTTTGATAATTTTGGGACTGTGCCATTTTACTTGTAGACCTTGAATTTGTCAGCCTCAGCAGCCAGCAGCTGTCTGAGTAAAAAGAAGCCTCCAGCTTCAGTGGGCCAGAAACAAGAGATAGAGCTGAAGCCAAGGTCGAGGGACCTTTACCCAGCCCCTAGAGTTGGCACTGTGAACTCAGACTTCTATCCTCTTAAACTGTAGGAAAAAAAATCCTTATTTTTAAAGTCATCAACTTGTGGTATTTTTCGGTTAGAGCAGCACTAGAGAACCAAAACACCCACCAAATATGATATTTCTATCAAACTTCACTGAAATTCTAGGCACTGCCCTAAAAAAAATTCATATATACAATATTTACCATATATACCATGTCTCTTTTCAAGGACTGTGGGGCTGGCACAGGTCAAAGGAGTGTTTCGTTCTGCTGTACATAGGGTCACTATGAGTCAGAGATGACTCAACTGAATCCAACAACAACAACAGCCATGTCTTAGATCTCACTACCTAAAGAAAAGAATCTAATCATGGATAGTTTAGAATCATACATGTATTGGTCCAAAATTCATTTTAACCAAAATATATTTATTAATTTATTTAAGAAATATTTATGGACATATTCACTAGCTGTCAGAACTGTGCTAGGAACTGGGCTACTGAGAGAAACAGGATGTCCTAGTTTCAAGGAGTTTTCAATCTACTGAAAATTTATACATACATTTGTAATAAATGTAAAATATAAAATACAAAACAATCTATGTGCAACAGTGTTTTAAAACATTTTAAATGACTTGATTTGATTGAAAGGTGATATGTGAAAATATGTGTTTTATAGAAAGTTTTTATCTATTGATAACTTATATCATAATTTAACATCTGATTGGTTTCTTAGAGTGAAAGTACATACTACTTTTATTAAGGAAATTGTGCACGAGAAGAAGTGTGGAAAAGTGATTTGGGAGTAGCTGAGATTGGATAAGACAGTGTTGACTATGCTACTACCTTAATAATTTTGTTCAGCTAAAGAGCAATGAAAGAAAAGTCATATATTTGCAGATTAAAACTCATCTTTGGCAAACAAAAATTGCCAAAAAAAAAAAAAAAAAGACCAATAAGCCTATCTAAGTTCAAATGCAGCTCTGCTATCAGAGCTCTCCTTAAACATCATATTTTTCTCCTAGTTTTGTGCTGCTTGAAGTCACTTTTATCATCTCTGCTTAAAATAGCTTGTTTTCAGTTTATACTCAAATATTGAAATGTAGACGTTAAATATATTACATTAAATTTCTCTCCATTATTCATAGTATCAAGTGCCTTTAATAAACTACTAACATCTCTGAACATTGGGCCAAGCCTGTGGCAGTTTAGTTCTAAGACAAACTAGCTTGTGTGTCTCTTTTCTCCTGCTGAACCACCTTCCAATGGGGACACTGACAATATCATTTATGATTTCAGCTCCTCTTAATTCCTTAAATACAAACCTTTTCCTTCATCTGAAACATTTCCTTTATCTGAAGCATTTCTTCTTTAATTACTTCAATCATTTAAAGTACATCTTCTATTCCAGCTCTCTTTACCTGGCTTTATAAAGGAAAAGGACTTCACTCATTTTCTTCAGTTTATCACCAAAATAATGAGAGTTCTCAATTTAAAATAGATTTCTTCATCCATAACATCATAAACTGCTCCCAGAAGTCTTTCCTTCTTTTTTTTTTTTTTTTAGCAATGTCAGATGTGAAGTAATTTTTTCCACCAGCTCTTTCATTCAGTAAAATTACTTTTGCAGAACAACTGGAAAACACATTGTTCAGAACATCTTGCAGAATTAAAATTCCCAAATTTGAAAAATCCAGCCAAATATTCCCTATCCAAACTGCTTTACATATTTTTAGTTGCAGTAGTACTGCACAGGCCAAAAGAGTAAATTATTTCTAAAGGAGCAAAGGGAAAAATTATTTTAAAAAAATGTTAATTTTCTTTCCTTTTATGGAAACCTAGAACTTGAAAACAATACTATATGAAATAATTTATCAGTATTTTTTTTCTTTTTACCAAATACCATCATCTTATGATATAAAATGATCACTATAAGTGATCACTTAACTACTACATCCATTCATATGGCCCAACTAGTCCCTTTAGGATTCCCTCTGAGTTAGAATAAGTGAAGATTCCATAGAATCATAAAAATGTAATAGGCAGAAGGACTTCTCTGTATAGAACATTCAACTCCATCATTGATTTATTATTAAATATTAGACCACAAAACCAAGATATTAGGATATTAAATGTAGCCAACAATATAAATCCCTTTAGCCTACAGGGAAAACAATGAATGATCTCATTTAATTTGTAGAAAGTTGATAGCAAATGAAATTAAGTGCTATGCCTCATAGAACAAGCTCAGATCCCCAAGGGGAGATCTGAGTTCCAGTACACAGGAAATAGCAGGAACTTCTCTTAATTTTGCTGTATTTTTAAATAGTTGGTAAGGGATATTGTGAAGAAGGATGTAAATGACCTCATCCTTCAGGAAGCTGAGAAGTCCTTATGTCAATGAACCTCTCAACATTGAAATTAAATATGAAATAAAATTGAAATAAAAATATGCTAGGGTTTTCTTTTCATTTGTCATTTACCTGATTTATTTCTAACTTTCCCATTTACCCCTATATCTCCTCCAAAGAAACTGGATCTAAATTTTGGTATGATTTGTAATTAGATCTTTTCTCTAAACAACTTCATTAGTCATTTCTTATGACTGCTTTAATTTTATTATAAAATTCTACTTTGAACTTTTACAACAATTTGGACTAATGAAGTCTCTTCCCAGAGAAACTAATAATTAAAATATTGTCAGCTGAATTTAGTCATTATTTGACATTTTCTGCTATTCCTTTCCTGATCTCTATGAATCGGAATTTATGTGACACACTAAAGTATCTGGCCCTTTCAATCAGCTTATTTTAAAAGTATACCTTAAAAAATGTATCTGGGGAAAGGAAAGTTGTGATGTAGAGATTGTAAATGGACCAAAGTGAAGGCAGCTGATGGCCCTGCACATGACAATTGTAGAATTGGACATACCTCTTTCAGCATAATTCCCCTCGGTCTAATGTAAGAATTAGAGAGCTTGCATTAAAACAATTTTATTTTATACAGATTTTTCACATGTGAAAAATATTTTCTCTATAGATTATCCCAATTTTTTTAGCCTAATAATTTATGATATAACTAATATCTCAACCCTACAGCAGCTTTTTCTCATCTGTTGCTTTCATGAATTTGTGAGAAAATAACCTCGCTTTCATCTATTAGTCAGTTCTGAGGTATTAGATGGAGCACTAAGCATGAGAACAGATCTGAGTTTGGCTCTTGACTAGGGAAGAATTACCCAATAAGCTAAGTAAGCATGTGCTTAGGGCATCAACAAACAGGGTGTGGTAGTTAAGGTTGTGTGTCAGCTTGGCTGGGCCTGGTTGAGTGGGTGGGCAGCTGGTGGTAGTTAATCCCCATGATGAGAATGGCAATCAACTCCGTGGTGAGATCCATCACAAGCAGCTGAGTAGCTGCTTTAGGGATGTGGTCTGCTTCCTGTATATAAGAAGCAGCTTTGGGAATGGTCTCTAGCTTATGCGACACTTGAACTCTGCATGTAGGAAAGGCGTTCATTGTTCAGTAGCCTGCCATGCTCTGGCGATCTTGGGACTTTCAATGGACTTGAATTAATAGCCTGCCCTGTGGTTTGGTAATATCGGGACTATGCATTGTTACTTGTTGACTTTGAGCTTGTCAGCCCCAGCAGCTGGCAGCTGAATGAAGCAAAGACTCCAGCTTCAGTGGGCTGGGAGCAGGAGGCAGAGCTGAAGCCCAAACTTGAGGGGGTTTTAGCCAGCCCCTAAAGCCTGGCACTTTGAACTCGGACTTAAAGCAAATAAACTCCTGTTTGTTAAAGCCATTCCATTTGTG
>NW_006921588.1:35068044-35071063 GCF_000298275.1 Orycteropus afer afer
GTTTCATTTTTTGTCTGTTGTAAGGGACTAATGCTTGATATTTTTCTATATATGCTAATAAAGGAAGTATTAGGCTCATTAATAAGACTGAAAATTCAATATTTATTCTGCAAAAATGTTACTGCTTTTTGAAATTAAAATGTGTCTAAATTCCTCTTCCAAGCAAGCAGCAAAGAGTGTTCATCAGACCATTATATTTATATTTTATCAGAATATTTGTGTATCTCTGTGTAAGGAAATTGAACAATTCCTGGAAGAAATAAATTAAATTAATAATTGTTGTTGTTAGGTGCCATCAAGTTGGCTCTGACTCATAGCAATCCTATGCACAACAGAATGAAACTCTGCCTGGTCCTGCGCCAGCCTCACAACCCTTCCTATACCTGAGCCCATTATTGTACCCACTGGGTCAATCCATCTTGTTGAGTGCCTTCCCCTTTTTCATTGACCATCCACTTTACCAAGCTTGATATCCTTCTTTAAGGAAAAGTCTCTTCTGACAACATGACCAAAGTAGGTCAGACAAAGTATGGCCATTCTCACTTCCAAGGAGCATTCCAGCTGTACTCCTTCCAGGAAAGATTTGTTAGTTCTTTTGGGAGTCCATGGTACTTTCAGTATTCTTCGCCAACACCACAACTCAAAAGCATCAACTCTTCTTCAGTCTTCCTTGTTCATTGTCTAGTTCTCACATGCATATGAGGTGATTGGAAACACCGTGCCTTGGGTTAGTTGTACCTTAGTCTTCAAGGAGACATCTTTGCTCTTCAGCACTTTAAAGAGATCTTTTGCAACAGATTTGCCCAGTACAATACATCATCTGATTTCCTGACTGCTCCTTCCATTGGTGTTGATTGTGGAACCAAGGAATATGAAATCTTTAACAACTTAAATCTTTTCTCCATTTATTGTGATGCTCCTTATTGGTCCAGTTGTGAGAATTTTTGTTTTCACTGAGATGTAATCCATACTGCAGACTGGTGTCTTTAATCTTCATTAATAAGTGCTTCCAGTCATTCTCACTTTCAGCAAGTAAAGTTGTGTCATCAGTGTATCGCAGGTTGTTAATGAGTCTTCTTCCAATCCTGATGCCACAGTCTTCATCATATAGTCCAGCTTCTCTGATTATTTGTTCAGCATACAGATTGAAAAATTATGATGACAGGATACAACCTTGACGCACTCCCTTCCTAATTTTTAACCATGTGGTATCCCCTTGTTCTGTTAAAACAACAGCCTCTTGGTCTGTGTACAGGTCCCCGATAAGCACAATCAAATGTTCTGGAATTCCCATTCTTTTCAATGTTATCCATAATTTGTTATGATCCACAAATTGAATGCTTTTGCATAGTCAATAAAACACAAGTAAACATCTTTCTGGTATTCTTTGCCTTGAGCCAAGATCCAGCTGACATCAGCAATGATATCCCTGGTTCCAACTCCTCTTTGAATCCAGCTTGCAATTCTGGAAGTTTCCTGTCAATATACTGCTGCAACCATATTTGAAATATCTTCAGCAAGATTTTACTTTCATGTGATAGTAATGATATTGTTTGATAATTTCCACTCTGTGGAATCACTTTTCTTTGGAATAGGTTCAAATATGAATCTCTTCCAGTCAGTTGTCTTCCAAATTTCTTGATGTAGACAAGTGAGTGCCTCTACCGCAGCATTCATTTGCTTAAATATCTCAATGGGTGCTCCATCAATTCCTGGAGCCTTGTTCTTTGCCAATCCCATCAATGCAGCTTCAACTTCTTCCTTCAACATCATTGGTTCTTGGTCAATTGCCACCTCCTGAAATGGATGAACATTGACCAATTCTTTTTGGTACAGTCACTCTGTGTATTCCTTCCATCTTCTTTTGATGTTTCCTGCATCATTCAATATTTTGTCCATAGAATCTTTCAATATTGCAACTTGAGACTTGAATTTTTTCTTTAGTTCTTTCAGCTTGAGGAATGGCAAGCATGCTCTTCCCTTTTGCCTTTCTAATTCTAGGTCTTTGCACATTTCATTATAACAATTGACTTTGTCTTCTCAAGCTGCTTTTTGAAATCTTCTGTTCAGCTCTTTTATCTTGTCATTTCTTTCATTTGCTTTAGCTACTCTTCTTTCAAGGACAAGTTTCAGAGTCTCTTCTGACATCCGTTTTGGTCTTTTCTTCCTTTCCTGTCTTGTTAATGCCCTTTTACTCTCTTCATGGATGATGTTCTTGATGTCATCCCACAGTTCTTCTGGTTTCTGATCATTGGTGTTCAATGTGTCAAATTTATTCTTTAGATGGTCTCTCAATTCAGGAAGAATATATTCAAGGTCTTATTTTGGCTCTTGTAGACTTGTTTTAATTGTCTTCAACTTCAAGTTGAACTTGCATATGAGCAACTGATAGTCTGTTCCACAATCAGCTCCTGGACTTGTTTTGGCTGAAGATACTGAGCTTCTCCATCACCTCTTTCTGCAGATGCAGTCAATCTGATTCCTGTGTACTCCATCTGGCAAAGTTCACATGAATAGCTGCCATTTGTGTTGTTGAAAAAATGTATTTGCAATGAATAAGTTGTTGATCTTGCAAAATTCTATCATTTGATCTCCAACACCATTTCTATCACCAAAGCCATATTTTCCAACTACTGGTGATTCCTCTTTGTTTCCAACTTTTGCATTCCAATCACCAGTGATAATCAACACATCTTGATTGCATGTTTGGCCAGTTTCAGACTGCATAAGTTGGTAAAAATCTTCAATTTCCTTGTCTTTGACTTTGGTGGTTAGTGTGTAAATTTGAGTAACAGTAGCATTAACTGGTCTTCCTTGTAGATGTGTGGATATTGTCCTATCACTGACATCATTGTACTTCAGGGTAGATCTTGAAACATTCTTTGTGACAATGAATGCCATACCATTCCTCTTCAATATGTCATTCCTAGCGTAGTAGATCATACAGTTATCTCATTCAAAATAGCCAATACCAGTCCATTTTGGCTCACTAATGTGTAGGACATCAATCTTCATGTGT
>NW_006921588.1:35071818-35090765 GCF_000298275.1 Orycteropus afer afer
TTCCGTAGTGATACTGCCTCGGAAACCCAAGGAGGGGTCGCTATGAGTCAGGGCTGACTCGACGGCACATAACAACAACAACAACAAAGTTTGTTCTTGGAAGGAAGGTTGGGCAATCTATTTCCGTAGTGATACTGCCTTGGAAACCCAAGGAGGGGTCACTATGAGTCAGGTGTGACAACGACAAATAACAACAACAAGAACAGCAAGTCTGTTCTGACTCATAGCAACCTTACATACAACAGAACAAAACACTGTGTGGTCCTGTGCCAGCCTCACAATCATTTCAATGGTTGAGCCCATTGCTACACCACTGCCTTCCTCATTTTTCTTGACCCTCTACTTTACCAAGCATGAGAACTTTCTCCAGGGTCTGATCTCTCCTGACAATGTCACCAGAGTAAGAGGGTTGAAGTCTCAATATCCTTGCTTCTAAGGAGCATTCTGGCTGTAATTCATCTAAAACAGATTTGTTTGTTCTTCTGGCAGTCCATGGTATATACAGTATTTTTCCCCAACATCAAAATTCAAATGGATCAATTCTGTTTTCTTCCTTATTCATTGTTTGGTTTTCACATGAATGTGAAAATATCATGGCTTTGATCAGGTGCACCTTAGTCTTCAAAGTGATATCTTTGCTCCATAACACTTTAAAGAGGTCTTTTGCAGCAGATTTGCCCAACACAGTAAGTTGATTTCTTGACTGCTGAATTCATGGGCATTGATTGTGGATCCAAGTAAGATGAAATCCTTGACAACTTCAACCATCTCTGTTTATCATGATGTTGCTTTTTGGTCAAGTTGTGTGGACTTTTGCTTTCTTTATATGAGGTGTAATCCATACTGAAGGCTGTAGTCTTTATCATCAGTAAAGTGTTTCAGGTTATCTTCACTTTCAGCAAGCAAAGCAGTATATCACAGGTTGTTAATTAAACAACAGTAATTTCAGCTTGAGAAATGCTGGGCTTTTTCTACCCTTTTGGTTTTCTAATTTCATTTCTTTGCACATTTCATTGTAATATATTATTTGTCTTCTTAAGCCACTCTGAAATATTCTGTTTAGCTCTTTTACTTCATTATTTTTCCCATTTACTTTTGCTACTCTATGTTCAATAGCAAGTTTCAGAGTCTCTCTTGAAATCTAGTTTTGTCTTTTAAATGTATTTCATTTTCCATTTTTCTTCAGACTGACTTTAAGAAATTGATATTATTATGACTTGCATAACAAATTTGCTTGTTGAGAAGTGGAACTTTTGTTACATTAGTTATGTACCTATCTCTTAATATAGAAGTTGAACAATTCTACAAAGAAATAAAATGCACATTTTATAAATTTTGTACATAGTAACAGTTTTTTTTTTTCTTATCAGTTTGATCAGGTATAACTCCACAGTCAGTTCTCTCTTGTTGAATATGTAAGAATGTGCCAAACTCATTGCCACTGAGTTGATTCAGACTAATAGCAACCCTGTAAGGACAGAGTTGAATTGCCCCATAGGGTTTTTCCTAGGCTGTAAATCCTTACAGAAGCAGACTGCCCATCTTTCTCCCATGGAGTGCCTGGTGGGATCAAACCATGGGCCTTTTGGTAAGTAGCCAAGTGCTTTAACCACTGTGTCACCAGGGCTCCTTAAGGATGTTCCAGTGACACTATAATTACTTGACTCATCATATACATGATCCTGTCCTGCACAAAGCAAAAAAAAAAAAAAAAAAAATTACACATTTTTCAGATTGAACATACCCTTGTATCTGAGATTGTTCTTGCTCCCATCAGGTATCAGCAACAGACCAATGAACTGTGAACTGTGAACCAACAAACTGTGATCTGTGTGGTATCAAAGGACAGAAAATGAGTGCACAAGTTTTTAAATATTATTTCAAGATGAAAAATAGTCATGGAGATTTTCAAAGGGCCCATCAACAAATATCATTTAACAAACTAATGAAATTATTTCCGACTGCCTTATAAGTCCTATTTCTTTTGACTACCTCCTCAGACCTGAAGAAAAAAATTGCATGTTCCAAATCTTTTTTTTTTTTTTTTCTAATTTATTGTGATTTGGGTGAAAGTTTACATCTTCCATACAAAAGTTTACATGCACTTTGTCTCATGGCATTGACTGCAATCTCCCACAATGCAACAGCTCTCCTCCCACTTCCTCCCCATAGCCACCTCTTCCTTGTGTCCTTCACTCCCATGCACTCCTGAATCCAGAGTTGTCTCCCTGTGCATACACAGCCCTTCTATTCTCCCATGATTAATCTCTCCAAGGAGTGTATCTACCTCTTATAAATGTTCAGCTCATATGCCTGTCTTTTGTTTGGCTGGAAACCTCATGAGTGGGTTCAATTCTAGACCTGTAGAGTAGCTAGGGGCCATAGATCCACCAGGCTTTATTGGACCAGAAAACCGGGTCCCCACTACCCCGCCTTTTTTTTTTTTTAGTCATTTTGAGTTTTGTTCCACATTGTTCTCCAGGATCTCCTACATAGAGCCTGCTCTGAGTGGTTGACAGTGGTAGCTGAGTACCATCTAGTTCTTCTGATCTCATAGTCATATAGCCTGAGATTCTCTTGGTGTACCAGTCCCTTGGACTAATTGTTTCCATGTGTCTTTGGTTTTCTTCATTCTTCTTTGCTCTGGATAAGGAGAGACCCATAGTTGCATCTAGATGGCTGCTTGCAAGCTTTAAAGATCCCAGTTGTTACTCACCAAAGTAGGAGGTGGGACAATGTTTTTGTGTAGTATGTTATGCCAATCCAAATCAATTTTTATCACTTATTCATTTTCAAATTTGAATTTTTTAATGTCTAAATACAAATGTGGGAGCACTGGTAGCATAGTGCCTAAGGCACTGGACTGCTAACCAGAGGGCTGGTGGTTCAAACCCACCAGCAACTCCTTGGAAGGAAGATGGGGCAATCTACTTCTGTAGTGATACTGCCTTGGCAACCCAAGGAGGGGTCGCTATGAGTCAGGTCCAACTTGACGGCACATAACAACAACAACAAATACAAATGTAAATTTTATTTTATACATTTTAATTGCTTTATATATTTTATTTATTTCCAATTATTAATATTTGTTTGCTATGGTAGAATCAACTTTTTAAAATGATATTATTTATATCCAAGTAAAACGAAACAGCATCAACTAAGTGGAGCATAATAACAAAAACTCTCAGAGGATAAAATAAAAAGGATTTGCAAATGCCTAAAGAGAACTCCAAAATTCCTTTTTAAAATGTAATGGATCAAAGAGACTTCTTCCATTGAACACTCGAGTTTAATGGGTGCAAATCATTGTAGTAGTACCACTAATGCTGAAATTACTAAGAGCAAGACAAATATAATAGAATTTGTTTCAGATTCTGCATCCATTCCTTGCTGTAGGGAAAAAAAATAATGATGTAGAAAGTGAAACTATTTTAGAATCTGAAATTGTCACATCTACAGACTCCATAAATAATGGAAAGACAGATCCTGCTTTGTGGAATAATTTTCTTCTAATGATGTAAGTTATTGGATAGTCAATATCACAGTGGACCATTTGATAATTTGTGTTGAAAATTTCTGGGTGGTAAACAAACAAGGTTCTGTAGCCAGAATATATTTCTAGGGTGCAAAGCTAACTGAAAATTGTAAGAGAGAGTGGCTACTGTATTCTGCACCAGTGGGCTCTGTATATTGTATCGTTTGTAAACTATTCAGTCCTCAATTACTTAATTCTTGATTTGCTACGGATGTGTTTAGCAATTGTTGCCACTCAAATATGATCAATAAACATGAAAACAATTCAATTCTCAGAGATAGGGTGTTGCCAAATTTAAAATAAAGGCATGGTTTGGCTTACCTCATGAATTGGAAATACAAATTAATGAAGAACATCAGTATTGGAAAGTGTTTTGCAACTTGATGTTGCCATCACTATAACAATTACTGAATATAGACTACCTTTTTGAGGAAGAAATGAAGTCTTTAGGTCCCCACAAAATGGAAAGATTTTTTGGTTTACTTGAACGTGTTAGTCACTTTGATTCATTTTTAACAGGTCACAACTCAAAATATCGTAACATAAGAAAGGGCAATCCATTGTGTAACAATGTGTGAAGAATTAATAGATTCAATAAGTGATAAAGTTCAATCAATTATTTTGAGTGAAATAAGTATAGCTCAATATTTCAGTTTGTCTATAGATTCGACTCCTGATCTTTCTCATATAGATCAGCTAAGTATTTGTGATAGTTGGAGCTGTGTGCCAACTTGGCTGGACCACAATTCTGTGTGGTTTAAGCTGTTGTGATGTGGTTATTCGTATAATGGGATCAGATGATTATGTTTTGAGCAGCCAATCTGTTGAAAGGGAGTTTCCCTAGGAGTGTGGCCTGCTTCCAGTATATGTATGGACTTCCTGGGAAAAGGGACATTCTTCTGTGGGTTGGGATTCTGTTGTGCTGCCTACAACTGTCCATGAGTGAACAATCCACTATTCGACCTAGAGATCTTGGATTCATCATTCATTGGAGTCAACAGCCAGTGTACTGCCTGACAGCCTTGAGCTCCTCAGCCCCTGCGGCTGCAAGAGTCGGGAAAAGCCTCCAGCTTGACGTGGAAAAGCCTCCAGCTTGACGTGGAAAAGCCTCCAGCTTGATGTTTGATCCAGGAACTCTGGACTTGCCAGCTTCTGTGTGAGCCATTATTCTAAGATAAATTTCTCTCTATATACATATATATAAGCTTTACTGGTTTTGTTTCTCTAGAGAACCCCGTCTAACACAGTATTGTTTTAAGATCTATATCTATAACAGATGGAAAACCTGTCAAGTAATTTATCACATTGACTACATTAAAAAGTCAAACTAGTGAAGAAATTGCAAATCAAGTACTTCACTGTTTATGTGAAATTTGCAAAATTGATTTTTCTAGGTCCAGAGGCCAGTCCTATGACAATCTTCCTAATATGTCAGCATGTTAGAGAGGTATGCAACAGAAAATTTTAGAAGATAATAAATATGACATTTTCATATTGTGTACTGTGTGTACATTCACTTAATTTTGTAAGTTATAGAACTGTAGATTATTGGCTGGAACCAGCTAACTTTTTCCTACTGTTCCATTACCCTACACATTTTTTTTGTCACCTCTCCTCACAAATGGGCAGTTTTTAATACATATTTAGGTGATGATCAAGTACTGTAATGTCTTTCTAATCCACATTTGGAAGGGCAATGCTGTAGAAATTGGTGCAATCCTGGAATCATACACTCAGATTCTAGATGCCTTAGAAAATATTGCTGAAGACCAGACACGAAAAGGAGACACCAAAAAAGAAACTGAAAACATCACCAACAAAATACAAACACTAGGTTATGCATTTTATGTGGAATAATATGTAGCATTTTCTTAAGAAAAGTTAAGCTCTCCAAGATTCATAACAAATTTAAAGACATGCATAGATCTCTACCAGTCACTAAAAGGGTATTTACATAATTTAAGAAAAGATTTTGAAAATACAAGGAAACAAATATTGCCAAAAAGTGATTATCTAATAGTTTACCATTGCAGAAGCATTAGAAAAAGACATGTAAATGATGGAAGTGCTCCAGAAGTACTGAGTGCCAAAGATCAATTTCGTATAACCACATACTACATGATCATTGACACATTTGAGTCTTGCATGATAAGAAGGGCAAAGTGTATGAAGTTCTTTCAAATAGATTTTCCTCTTAAACAATGTGGATATACCAGATGAAGAATTCATGAGGGCATCCAAGAAATTAGTGCAGGCTTCTACCAATGACTTAGATACAAACCTTTATGGAGAAGTGCAACTATTTCATTCATGAAATTACATGAAAACCAGATTTACAGATTTAGGAAACACAAATTTTACTCATTGAGGCATGTATGATTCCATAATAGAAGATAAAATACGAGTAAGGAAAAGGGGCACCACAGATGATCAATGTTTCTGGCCCTCATGTGACTTAATCTGGTACTATTCCTAACTCTGAGACTTTATAAACTAAAAGGCCTCTAACTTCAATGACTCCCCATTTTCACATCAGCTCAATGGTAAAAGTTCCTGTGTCGTTGAGTTGTTATGAGAATGAAATAAATAGCATATATGAAAACACTTGTAAATGTTTGATCATTATATTTAAGCATTGATCTCTGCTAGAAATTGAGATTTAGCAAATATTTACATAGCAATTGACTCTGTGAATTGGGCTCATTCATACTGGCATAAATGTCATATCTAACTAACTAAGCAAGAAAGTAATAAATAAAGCATGCAATGCTCAAAGAATTACTAGCTAACTTCTCTGGACAGATTGATGGTGGAGCTATTTAAAACTCCTTGAATAACTACATTGTGTCCAACTTTCAAAGAAATGAATAATGTTTCTAAAGTTCACCTTTACAACAAATTGAAGATAAATATATATATTTTTTGTACATTATATTAAGGTAAGTTTGTAAATAACATAAGACTACAAAATAAAATGGTGTAAATCATTCAGGTCTCCTAGAAAATCCCATATTACATCATTTTTTTTTTTTCCATTGAAGTATGACTTACATAGGAGTCCCTAAGTGGTACAAGTGGTTAAGCGCTGGACTAGTAATTGAAAGCCAGTGGTTCAAAGCCACCTAGAGCTGGCCTGGAGATCTGCTTCAAAAAATCACAGCATTGAAAACACTGTAGAGTACAGTACTATTCTGCATACACATGGTTACTATGAGTCAGAATCAATTTGTCAGCAACAACATAATTTATGTACAATGAAATACACAGATATAAAATGTGAAATTTGATGAGTTGTACAAACGCTTATACGCATGTAACCCACGTCTTCTGAAAAAATATAATATTTTCATTTCCATAACTCAGAAAAGTTCCCTGGGCCCCATTTTAGTCAATAGTCTTCCCAATAGGAAGCCACTGTGATTATTTCTGTTACAACAAATGATTTTATCTTTTTTGAATTTCTTACAAGTAGAGTCATAAAATATGTACTTTTTCTGTCTGACTTCTTAAATTAATATTTTGATGATTCATCAATGGTGTTTTATAAATTTATGGTTATTTTACTGATTAAATATATGAAAATTTGTTTATTCATTCTCATGTTAATTAAATATTTGTGTTGTGTATAATGTGGGGACACTAAGAATAAAACAGGCTTTTAATGCACATATATTTCATTTCTCTCAGCTAAATGCCCAGAGAGGGCAATCATGGTTTAGTGGTAGAATTCTCATTTAACATGAGGGAGACCTATGTTTGATTCCTGACCAATGCACCCCATATGCAACAACTATCTATCTGTCAATGGAGGATTGTGTGTTGCTATGGGAGTAGACAAGTTTTGTCTGAGGCTTTCATGTTGTTGTGATGCTGAAGAGGTTTCAGCAGAGCTTCTGCTCTACAATGGAATAGGAAGAAAGACCTGGAAATCTGCTCCTGAAAATTAGCCAATGAGACTCATACTACTACACATTCAATCCTGCAATAAAAATAATAACAATAATCTATAAGTGGATACATAGATACACAAGCTGAATACGGGTGGGAAGGCAAATGGTACTATACCCATGAATATATACAGGCTTGACAGGGAATATTTCTACCTATGTATTTACCTATTCTGCAAATGTAGTCATGAATATAGTAGAGCATGCAGGGGACAAAGTTATGAAAACTTCTCAGTCATAACAAAACACCTTGAGGGAATGAGTTTCTGGGTATGGGGTCTCAGGAGCATAGTTTGTGGGACAATAATATCAATGGGCATAACATAGTCCACAAAAACAATGGTCTATATCCTCCTCTGGTGGTGAGTAATGACTAGGGTCTAAAAAGCTTGTGAATGGTCATCCAAGGTGCCACTGTCCCTGCTTGAAGCAAAGAAGAGTTAAGAAAATCAAAGATGTAAGGAAGCAATTGTCCAAAGAACTAATGGACCAGGTGAACCTGAGCCTTCATGACCCTGAGACCAGAATAATTAGATGGTGTTCAGCTACCACAGCTGACCACACTGAAAACAATCATAATAGGAAGTTTTTGATAGAGTGGGAGAAATATGTGGAACAGAACTCAAAGTCATAAAGAAAAATCAGACTTACTGGTCTAATCGAGACTGGTGAACCCCCAGGACTATGTTTGTAAGTCACCCTTTAAGCCTGGAATTGAACTCACCCCTGTGCCTCAACGTTCAGCCCAATGATAGATAGGCCCACAAGGTAAGCAATAACACCAGAGAGGTATGCACTCCATCGAACTATCAACAATTAAGATCAAAAGGACAGCATTTTCCCAGGGATAAAGGTCAGAAGGCAAGAAAGGATAGGAAAGAAGGGGGAACAGAAACAGTAAACACAGAGAGGAGGTGGGAAGAGTGTTGTTACATTGTGGGGATTGTAATCACTGTCACAAAATAAGATGTGCATGAATTAATGAATGGAAAACAAATTTACTATGTAAACTTGCATCCAAATCACAATTAAAAAAAAAAAAAAAGAAAGAAACCTATGGATCAGTACAGTCTGATCATGTTATACATGGGATGGCCTAGAATCAAGGGACTGGATGGCAGCTAACAATATTAATAACAAATATCTAGAAGTGGAATTGTTGGAGCAAAGCATAAACAAATGTTGAATTTTGTAGGAAACTGACACACCTTTTTCCAAACTAGTTGTACTGTTTTAAGGACCATTCCCTCAAGAAGGATATCATGCTTTGTAAAGTGGACGGTCAATGAAAACGGGGAAGGCCCTCAACTTTGTGTCTTTGTGTCACATTTTTATAATTCTTGCAATATTTCAAACATTTTCATAATGCTATTGCACGCTTAATAGACTACAGTATAGTGTAAAAATAACTTTTATATACAATGGGAAACAAACAAATTTGTGTGGCTCACCTTATTGATATATTCGCTTCATTGTGGTATTCTGAAACAGAATCTGCCTCTAATGGATGACCGTAATCTCACTGTAATTTTAGCTGTTTTGGGAAATGTGATAGAACATTTATTTCATTGTGGTTATAATTTAATGTTTCCTTTTTACTAGTGGTATTGAACACTTTCTTTATAGGCATATAGGTCATTCATATACATTTTTCTGTGAACTTGGTTTATTTGCCCATTTCAAAAGTTGAATTATTTGTCTTATTGCTTGGTTTGTAGACATTCTGTATATATTTTGAATGCAAATCTTTGTGAAATATAGGTACAAGTATTTGTTCCCAGTCTCTGCTGCCTTTTCATTCTACTGAAGATGTTTATTGATAAGTCAAAGATTGAATGCTGTCTGATTGCCATATCCACTAATTATTTCTAGTATTTGTTTTGTAGGTTTCTTAGAATTCTGTATGTAAACAATCAAATATGTGCAATTTTACTTTATTTCCATTCTTCTGTCCTTTTTTTTTCCTCTTGCTTTATTGATGTGGTCATGACTTTAGTTTATTGTTGATCAAAGTAATGAAAACTGACAGACATTCTTGCCTTATCTATTCCTAGCATGTTGACTATATATATATATATATATATATTATCATTAATATATATATATATTATCATTAATGAATGCTAAATTCTTTTTGTATGATAGCTTATATTCACATATTCAATTTATCTAATAGATGTAGGTTATTTAGATTTTTTATTTTTAGTTTGTTGGTTCTTGTGATCAGAGGGAATACTCTATGATTTCCCAATTTCTTGAAACTTATTTGATGGCCTAATATATGATCTACTTTAGTGAATTTATGATTTTCCTTTGAAAAGACTGTCTGCCATTTTTAATATCTATTGTTGGTCATCTATTCTTGGTCATAACCAGTTGCTGAAGACTTGATTCAAACTCCTGGTGGTCCCATGTGTGTCAGAATAAAGTTGTACTCCAGAGGATTTTTATGGCTGTGACCTTCTGGAGGCAGATTTTCAGGACTTTTTTTCTGAGGTGCCTCTGGATGGATTAAAATGGTCAACCTTTTGGTTAGTAGTCCATTTCTTAACCATTTGCACCACTCAGGGACTACTTATTGTTAGTCATAAAACCAAAAGAACCAAACTCACTGTGATTGAGTCAATTCTAATGCATGACAATGCTACATGACAGAGCAGAAATGCATCATAGGGTTTCCAAGGCTGCAAATGTTTATGGAAACAGACTGCCTCATCTTTCTCCCATGGAGCAGCTGGTGTATCTGAAATGCTGATCTTTTGGTTTGCAGACAAATGTTTTAACCACACCACACTTAATAGACTACAGTATAGTGTAAACATAACTTTTATATACACTGGGAAACAAAAAAATTTGTGTGACTCACTTTATTGATATATTCGCTTCATTATGGTGTTCTGAAACAGAACCTACCTCTAAAGGATGGCTGTAATCTCATTGTAATTTTAGCTGTTTTGGGAAATGTGATAGAACATGTATTTCATTGTGGTTATAAATTAATGTTGCCTTTTTACTAGTGGTATTGAACTTAATTGTGTTCAGGAGGAAACTGCACATAGACCAAGAGTTTGTCATTCAAACAGAACAAGGGTATGTTGCATGGGTTTAAAATAAAGAATTGTATGTGTCAATGTTGTATGTATCCTTTCACTATACTCATTCAATCTGTATGCTAAGCAAATAATCCAAGAAGCTGAACTATATGAAGAAGAATGCAAGATCAGGTTTGGAGGGAGACTCGTTAAAAACCTGCAATGTGCAGATGACACAACACTGCTTACTGAAAGTGAAGAAGACTGAAAGCACTTAATAATGAAGATCAAAGACTATAGTCTTCAGTATGGATTAAATCTCAACATAAGGAAAACAAAATCCTCATAACTGGACCAATAAGAAGCATATCATAAATGGAGAAAAGATTGAAATCGTCAAGGATTTCATGTTACCTGGATCCACAATCATCACCCATGGAAACAGCAGTCAAGAATCAGATGTCATATTGCATTGGGCAAATCTGCTGCCAAATACCACTTTAAAGTGTTAAAGAGCAAAGATGTCTCTTTGAAGACTAAGATGAACCTACCCAAGCCATGGCATTTTCAATTGCCTCATATGCATATGAAAGCTAGACAGTGAATAAGGAAGATCAAAGAAAGGTTGATACCTTTGAATTTGGTGTTGGTAAAACAAACAGAAAATATCATGGACTCAAGAACAAACTAATCTGTCTTGGAGGAAGAGCAGCTGGAATGTTGCTTGGAAGCAAGAATGACTGGACTCTATCTCATCTATTTGGTCTTGTTCTCAGAAGACACTTTTCCCTGGAGAAGAACACTATGCTTGGCGAAGTGGAGATTCAGTGAAAAAGGGGAAGACCTTCAACAACATGCATTGACAGTGGCTGCAATGACAGGCTCAAATGTAGCGAGGATGAGGATGTGAGGATGGCACCGGACCATGCAGGGTTTTGCTCTGTTGTACATGCGGTTGCTATGGGTCATGATGTTAATGAGGCAAGACATAATCTACAGTATTAGGTTGTATCCTGAGCTAATATATTTTGAGATATAAAAGCAATTAAACAAGTAAGCAGAGATCAGAGGGATGTACTACCACCAAGATAGCAGAGCCAGTAGCATAGCACATCTTTCAGATGTACTGGGAACATCATGCAACCAGAGGACATAGAGAAAGGAAGACTTCCTCTAAAGCTGGCACTTGGAATTCAGACTTCTAGCCTCCAAATGTGTGAGAAAATTTGTTTGTTAAAACCATCCACTTGTGTTATTTCTATTATATCAGCACTAGATAACTAGGACACCTTGCATAAAAGGACCTGCTAGAATCACAATTAGTCCTCATTTTATGATTGCAATGATTGGTTTTCATTAACATTTCATCTGAAGTTCTTGAGAAATGATGACAATTGTGATTTACTACATAACATTTGCAGAATGAAGATAAATGCTTCTGATCAGTACATTGTCACAGGAGATCACTTCTTTATGTCATTCAAGTATGTGTATCCAAATGCTATGTGACATGACAATAATTATATTAGGTAAAATTTGTTCATGCCTGTAGTGTATCTGAAACTGTGCTCAACTAAGCCAATTTAATCCTCACAACAAATACAATTGTATTATGTTATGTTCTATTAATTCCCCCATTTTCCAGATAAAGACACTGAAGCTTAGGGAGATTATTAGCAATATGGCAATGGCAGAGCTGTTCTTTAAATCAAGACAGCCTGCCTCTAGAGACAGGCTCCGAAATGCTACACTATACCATTATTAACCAGCATGATATTCGATACGGTGATAGAATCTGATTTTTTTTACTCACTGATAATGTATAAAGAAATGAATAGCTTCAGAAAGAATGATTAATAAGTAATAACATGAGACAGGCCAAAGGTGGTGGCTTAGCCAGATAGATACACCATAGTGTCCCTTAAAACAAAGATTCAAGAAACCACGTGAAATGGATATAAATGACAACCTTGGAATTCTGAGCATCAAATCAAACAGAAGGATGAAGAATTAGACCAAACAAAAAAGTGGAAGGAGATATTAAATGAAAACAGTGAACAAGGAGCATTATGGATTGTAGGCAGTACATGACAACATCATCCAGATACCAACCCAGATAAAAACTTCACAAAAACAAAATAAAGCTGCAAAACTGACTATAGGGAACCAGAAATGTTAAGCTATAAACAACAATGTAAAAAATTAAATAAAATAAAGGAGGAATAAATGGTACACTTATAGAGTGTCCAAATGGAAAGTAAGTTAAGGAGATTTCAAGATACAACAGACTATTTAAACATGAGAGGATAGTGGTAAATTTCAAGGTAGCCACAAAAATTTAATAAACCTACTCACCAAAATAAAGAAGAAGAAAATCAACAAGACTCACTCAGTAAACACACACACACACAAAATCAACAAATAGTAAGAAAGGAAAATCCGTATACAAAAACATCTCAGCACAGAAAACTGAGAGGAATGAAGAGACCGTTACCAGCACACACACACACACACAAAGTATAACAAAATGGCATCAGAATTCATACCTATCTATAATCACACTGAATGTAGATGGATCAAATACACCAATGAAAATGCAGAAAGTGGAGAATAGATTAAAGGGGGGGGGGGAAAGTCTCATCAATATGTTGTCTACCAGAAATATACCATAGACACAAAGACATAAATAGGTTAAAAATCAAAGATAGAAAGCAATATATTAAGTAAACAGTAACCAAATCTGTCCTTGAAGAAGTGCAGCCAGAATGTTCCTCAGAAGCAAGAATGGTCAGACTTTGTCTCACCTACTTTGGTCAGATTGTCAGAGGGGATCAGTTCTTGGAGAAGCTTATCATATTTGGTACAGTGTCAGTGAAAAGAGGTAGACCCTCAATGAGAGGGATTGACACAGTGGCTGCAAAGATGGGTTCAAGCACAGGACGAACTGTAAGGATGGTGCAGGACCTGACAGTGTTTCTTTCTATTGTGCTATGTGTTGCTATGAGTCAAAACAAACTCGATGGCATCTAACAGCAACAGCATGTGATACAAAAATTGATGATAAGGCTCCTGGAATTGATGGAATACAAGTTAAAATATTTCAACAAACAGATGCCAACACTGGAAATCCTCACTCATCTATGCCAAGAAATTTGGAAGAGAGCTACCTGGCCAGCCAACTGAAAGAGATCCATATCGGTACCCATCCCAAATAAAAGTGATCCAGCAGAATGAAGAACTTATCAAACAATATCATTCAGATCACACACAAGTAAAATTTGGCTGAGGATAACTCACAAACAGTTGCAGCAGTATATCAACAGAGAACTGCCAGAAATTCAAGCTGGATTCAGAAAAGGACATGGAATGAGGTATATCATTGCGATGTCAGATGGATCTTGGCTCAAAGCAGAGAATACCAGAAAGATATTTACCTATGTTTTATTGACTATGCAAAATTATTTCACTGCACTGATTGTAAGAAATTATAGATAAAATTGTAAGGAATGGGAATTCTATAACACTTGATTGTGCTCATGAGGAACCTGTACAAGCAGTTGTTCAAAAAGAACAAGGGTATACTTCAGGGTTTAAAATCAGGAAAGGTATGTGTCAAGGTTGTATTCTTATATGTGTTCAATCTATATGCTGAGCCAATGATCTGGGAAACTGGAATGTATGAAGAAGAATGTTACATCATAATCAGAGGAAAACTCATCAACAACCTGCAATATACAGATGTCACAACCTCATGGCTGAAAACAAGGAGGACTTGAAGCATTTACTGAAGAATATCAAAGACTGTAGTCTTCAGTATATATTACACTTCAAAATAAAGAAAACAAAAATCTTCAACTGCACCAGTAAACAACAACTTGATAAATGGGGAAATGATTGAAGTTGTCAAGGATTTCATTTTACTTCCATCCACAATCAGTGCCCATGGAAGCAGCATTCAAGAAATCAAATGGTAATTATTGAGATGGTAACATAAAAAATTCCATATCTCCTAATCTCTAAAGCAGCAGATTGTAGTGTTGGCATCTTGGTAATGTACAACACATGGTGCATTTTTCCTATTGAAAAGAATTTAACTGAGAAATGATGCTGTAGAAAGAACTCCTTTTTTTTTTTTTGTAATTAACTGTTTCTTTTTCACATTTTACTTTGAGTGGTGAACTCTTTTTTTCTGTAACTCATTGCCATCAAGTTACAATAGAACTCTAATATTTAACAGACATGTGATGGATTGAAGTTAGGGCAGCAGACTAAGACATCTCCTTCTCTCACCTGAGATATCAATTGAAGAATAGAGCAACTTACACAATTTAAAAATTAGCAAAACTCTCTCCTATGGAGATGCACCCCGGATCAATCGACCATGAGACATCAGAAGGGCAGCATTTCCATAGAGGGAAAGCTGGACAGATAGGAATGCATAGATAAGAAAGGTACAGGGAAGGAGTAGTCCTTTAGTATTTCTAAAAGAAAGAAAGAAAAAACAAAAAAAGTTAGTAAAAGCAAAATCTTAGACCTGACTCCTAAGTGCCTACAAACAATCCTGATATCCTCTTTGTGCTATATAAATGCTAAAAAAAAAACCAGAGCCTAGAAAGTATTGACAGATAATATATTTTGCAACATATTTATCTTTGGGAGTGGTGTGTATGGACATCTGGGAAGGGTAGGGAATATAGATTAGATAGTGATGGAAAGAGAAGAAGATGTAATATTCTATGAATTTATTATCACTATTATTAATATTTTAAATTGATAAAAGGACCACTTCTTTGGATTCATTCTTTAAGAAAAAAATGGTAGGTAATAAATATTTGCAGTGAAAAGATAGGATGTTCTCTCTGTGCAGGAGAAACAAGAGGTGAGCCAGTAGATGGAAGAGGTCCTGGAAAAGGAGCCAGAGCAGTGGCGGTTGGCATCACTCACTGAGAATTCTGAAAACTGTGAAGATAGAAAAATTCCTTTGCCCCTTTTCAGGAAAAAAAAAAAAAAACCCGAAAAACTGACATTTAAATTCCTCAGCACCATGTACACTAGCAGATTAGGTAAGACTCAAGCACAGAATTGTTAGTCCTCCTTGGAAACTATACTGTCAGGCAAACTGGGACAGAGGGATCATTTTTAAATGAAGAGTTAACATTTTTAAAGGCCTAGTCTCATCAGGGTGCACTTCTAGAATATAATAATATTTCACAAAGAAATAAATTAGCTAAATGGGCTTGCATAAACTGCTTTGGAAATTTAGAACGGAGAGTCTGCATTCTACTCCCTGGAATGCTAGCCTAGGCCATTTTCAAATCCCAGCCTATGGAACTAGATAGAATCAGAAATGAGTGCATGGATTCTAGACTTGATGAGATGTTTTGAGAGGTGTTAAAGTAATTTCTGCTCTCCCATATATCCCCTCTCCTGGCTTATCACACTACTGTTATACAATCTGAGAGAATAATTGCTTTGGAGTTCATGTAGGTGCCTCTTTATATGTACTGTGTTATCAATCTGTTTGTTCCATTGTTTCTTAGCTGAGGGAATGGATAGCATAGAGGATGTCTGAAAGGAGGGAAGAAGGTGTGAAACAAATAATTTATGACTCTGGGAATATCTGAGAGTGTCAGACCTGTGTGTGTGTGTGTGTGTGTGTGTGTAAACTTACAGCAACCAGAAGGCAGTATGAAGGCATTGGGTACCCAGGGGTCAGAGAAGTAGGGTCTTGAGTGGTGAAGAAGAAAGTCAAAGGGAAAATAGAAGGGCAGTAAACCAAACACTTTATCTGTCCAAGAACTGTACAGGCAGTGTCCCAGACAGATGACTCACACTAGGTTCTGTTTTAATCTGCCAAGAAGAAAGACAAAGGGGCAGTAGGATGAGTCCATTTGGCAATAATGCATCCATTCATTATCATTCATCTTTGTTTCCATCCCAGCTTTGTCTTTGTCCAAACATACCACATATTTCCTGAAAAGTAGGAAAGAGTAGCAGAGACTGCTGGAGCAGGGTCTGTTCAAAGTTATTTATTTTTCTGGGCAAAAGGGCATCTTAGTCAGACATGTCCTCCATCCTTCTACAGCAAAGATGGTGAAGAGCGGCACAAATCCCCCATCCCTGCACACTCAGTGCTGGAGACCAAGGCACAAGCTTTCCTCTTCCCCCTCCACCAGCCCTGACTGCCACACTTCCTCTTAGCCCTGGCTGCCACCCCTCCTCTGCCTGTCAACCCAGCTAAACAGCAGCAAGCTGCTTGCCCAGCCCTCCCTCCCACCAACCTTGCCAAGAAGTACTGGTTGCTTGCCCTGCCCTTCCTGCCCACAGAGCCAGCTCAGTTCACTGTCCTTTCCCACTGCTTTCTCCCTTCCATCATCCACCACTTGCCCCCTCTCTCTCCCCTGTTGGCAATCACTCACACACTCATTGTGCCCATGGATGCACACCCCCTCCATCTAATAAGAATCTGTGACCAGGACCCTACTACCCAGCCATACCCACTACCCTTGTTGTTCCACATACTTGGCAGGTGCCACTTTCTACTCCTTTGCCATTGGATGGAAGACAGACAGCTGACAACACCCATCCAACCTGCCTTCAGCCACACCATGAAACCAGTGAGCAGAGACCCATTCTCAGACACCCAGACACTACCCTGCCAACCTGGAGACAAGTGGTGAGCACTTCAGTGTGGCTAGTCTAATGACCATAATAGCACACTGATCCCTTATGCCTGGATACATCAAAACAAAACATAGCCAAAAACTGCAATGCAGCAAATAAACATCCAATTAATACATAAACATAATAACACCTCAACGCCTCAAAAATAACAGATGATATCCAATCATCTAAAAAAAGCAGTGTAAGATAGAACAAGAGACCAAAATAAAGTATTTGGAAACCTCTCTGAGGAAGAAATGGTAAGTCTTTGGAAACCTCTCTGAGGGAGAAATGGTAATGGAACTACCAATTAGGAATTTAAAAGACTTATAGCTATACGACCTTCCAAGAGATCAAGAAAGACACAGACAAAAATCAAGGAAAACAGAGAAAAGAATTCAGGCAAAAAACCCAAGAATAAATATGATAAAATAAATAGACAACTAGAAGCAATATAAAACCAGCAACTAGAAATCCACAAGATTGAAATTTCAGAAACAGATAATGCCCTACGAGAACAAAAGAAGCAGACTTGAATCAATGGAAGTCGCAATCAGGAAATAGAGGACAAAAGCCATGATACTAATCTGTTAGAGGGACAATCAGAAAAATAAATGAAGAAAGTCTAAGGATTATGTGACATACCATCAAGTGGAATAATTTATACATGATTAGAATTCCAGAACTGGAAGAGACAAAAAGCACAGAGATAATTTTCAAAAAATTTCTGGCATAAAACTTCCCCCCCATACACACACTTGTTTTTGGTTTGGTTTCAAAAGAAAATCACCAAGACATGTAATAATTAAATTTTCCAAAACCAAAGAGAAACGGAGAATCCTGAGAGCATCTTGGAAAAATGAAAATTTATCTGAAAAGGGGAACCAGTAATATTAAATTCTAACTTCCTGGCAGAAACCATATAGACAAGAATGCAATGAAATAACATATATAAAACCCTGAAAGAAAAAAAAATGCCAAACAAGAGTTATGTATTTAACAAAACTGTCCTTCAAACATAATTGCAACATTAAGACATTTCCAGATAAAAAGAAATTAAGGGAATTGGAAAAAAACAGACCAACCTTATAAGAACTACTAAATGGAGTCATTCAGACAAAGAATTTATGGTGTCTGACAACAAACTGAGATTAAGACACATGACAACATCACCCAAAACTAATTCAAATAAAGAATTTTCAAAAAATAAAATAAAGCCACAAGATTGAAAATAGGGAACTGGAGAAATTAATCTGTAAATGATAACTTCAAAATGGAAAGGACTAAATGCTGTAGTTATAGAACTCCCATATGAAGAGGAAGTTAAGGCAATATCAAGGCAGAACAGACTATTTTAAACTTAGGAAGAAAAAAGTAAATTTGAGTGTAGCCATAAAGAAAATTAACATACATTCTCATCAAAATAAAAATGAAGAAAATCGTAAAGGCTCTGTAAACAGAATCATTAGCAAAAAAGAAAATCCACATGTAAAAAGAACACAGCACAGAGAAGTAAACAAAAGAAAGAAAACATCAGCACCACACACAAAAAGATACCCACAACAAAGTGACAGCAATAAATTCATACTTATAAATAATCACACTGAATGTTTATATATGAAATGTACCAGTTAAGAGACAGGGGTTGATAGCAAGGATAAAAAAACAATGATTTGAGGCGGGGCAAGATGGCGAACTAGGCAGAAGGATTGCACAGACCCTCTTCAACAAAGAAAAGGGAAACCAATTAACACAGACACAGAAGATAAT
>NW_006921588.1:35106053-35113645 GCF_000298275.1 Orycteropus afer afer
TAAGTGTGGGGAAAGGACACAACCCTGACACTCTTCTTTCTTGACTCTAAGCCATGCAGTGTCCCCTTGTTCTGTTCAAATGACAGCCTCCTGGTCTATGTACAGGTTCCTCATGAGTACCGTTAAGTGTTCTGGAATCCCTTTTCTTCTCAATGTTATCCACAATTTGTTATGATCCACACATAACTCATAGCAACATTAGTTAAACAGAACAAAAAACTGCCTGGACCTGTGCCATCCTCAAAATCATTGCTATGCTTGAGCCCATTGTTGCAACCACTCTGTCAATCTATCTCATTTAGGGTTTTACTCTTTTTCACTGACCACCTACTTTACCAATCAAGATGTCCTTTTCAAGGTACTGGTCTCTCTTGATAACATGTAGAAAGTACATGAGAAGAATTCTCACTATCTTAGCTTCTAAGGAGCATTCTGGCAATACTTCTTCCTAGATAGATTTGTTCCCTTTTCTGGCAGTCCATGGTATGTTTAATGTTCTTCACCAACAACATAATTCAAATGCATCAATTTTTCTTTGATCTTCCTTATTCATTGTTCAGCTTTCACATGCATATGAGACAATTGAAAATATCATAGCTTGGGTCAGTCACACCTGACCCAAGTTAGTCCTCAAACTGACATCTTTGCTTTTTAACACTTTAAAGAGATCATTTGCAGCAGATTTTCCCAATGATTTCTTGACTTCCATCGAGTATTGATTGTGGATCCAAGTAAGATGAAATCTTGGAAAATTCAACTTTTTCTCCTTTTATCATAATGTTCCTTATTGGCCCAGTTGTGAGGATTTTTGTTTTCTTTACATTGAGTTGTAATCCATACTGATCTTCATCAGCAAGTAGTTCAAGGCCTCTTTGCTTTCAGCAAGGAAGGTTGTGTCATCTTCACATCACAGGTTGGTAATGAGTCTTCTTCCAATCTTGATGCCACGTTCTCCTTAGACCAGCTTCTCAGATTATTTGCTCAGCATACAGATGAAATATGTTCGGTTAAAGGGTGTTCACCTTTTCTGATTTTAAACCATGCAATATCACCTTATTTGGTTTGAATGACTGCCTGTTAGTCTATGTACATGAGCACAATTAAGTTTTCTGGAATTCCCTTTCTTCACAATGTTACCCATAGTTTGTTATGATTCACACTGTTGAATATCTTTGCAAAGTCAATAAAACACAAGTAAACTTATTTCTGGTATTCTCTGCTTTCTGGCATCACCAACAAAATGTCTCATTATCATGTCCTCTTCTGAATCTGGCTTTAATTTCTGACAGCTCCCTGTCAATGTACTGCTCCATCCAATTTTGAATTATCTTTAGCAAAACATTACTTACATATGATATTAATGATATTGTTCAATAATTTCCACATTTTTTGGATCACTTTCTTTGGAACAGGCACTAATATGTATCTCTTCTAGTCAGTTTACCAGGTAGCTGCCTTCCAAATTTCTTGGCATGGACAGTGAGCTCTTCCAGGGTTGCAAATCTTTGCTGAAATACCTTAACTGGTCTTCCATCAATTTCTGGAGCCTGATTTTTCACCAATGTCTTCTGTATGTCTTGGACTTCTTCCTTCAATATCATGGCTTCTTGGGCATATACTACCTCCTGAAATAGTGGAACAAATTCTCTTTGGTATAGTGACTGTATATCCCATACATTCTCTTTTGATGCTTCCTGTGACATTCATTATTTTGCAACTCAAGGCTTAAATTTCTTCTTCAATTAATTCAGCTTGAGAAATGCTGAAGGTGTTTTTCCCTTTCAGTTTTCTAACTCCAGGTCAAGTTTCCAAGTCTCTTCTAACATGCATTTTGCTTTTTTCTTTCTTACCTGTCTTTTAAATGACATTTGCTTTCTTTGTGTATGAGGTTCTTGCTGTCATCTCACAGCTCAACTGGTCTTCATACATTGATGTTCAATGCATCAAATCTATTCTTCAGATGGTCTCTAAATTCAGGTAGGATATACTCAAGTTTGTACTTTGGCTCTCATGAACTTGTTTCAGTTTTCTTCAGCTTCAACTTAAACTTGTATATGAGCATTTGATGGCATGTTCTACAGTTAGCCCCTGGCCTTGTTCTGACTCATGTTATTGAGCTTCTCTTCATCTCTTTCCACAGATGTAATCAATGAGATTGCTGTGTATTCTATCCTGTGAAGTTCATGTGTACAATCACTGTTTATGGTGTGGAAGAAACGTGTTTACAATGAGTAAGTCATTGGCCTTGCAAAACACTATCAATGCAATCTCTGGCATTGTTTCTACCATCGAGTCCATATTTTCCAACTACTGATCCTTTTTGTTTCCAACTTTCACATTCCAGTCAGTGGAATTATCATTGCATCTTCATTACATATTAGACCAATTTTAGACTGCAGAAGTTGGTAAAAATCCTCAATTTCTTCATGTTTAGTATTAGTGTTTTGTGTAAATTTGAATAACAGTCCTATTAACTTCTTCCTTGTGTTGTGTTTCTATTATATGCCATTGACTTGGCACCGATAGTGACCCTATACAGAACAGAACAAAACACTGCCCAGTCCTGAGCCAGCCTCACAATCCTTGCTGTGCTTGAGTCCATCCTTGAGCCACTGTGCCAATTCATGTCATTGAGGGTCTTCCCTTTTACACTGACCCTCTGCTTTACCAAACATGATATCCTTCTACATGGAATGGTCCCTCTGACAACATGACTAAAGTAGGTGAGACAAAGTCAGGCCATTCTCACTTCCAAGGAGCATTCAAAGCATCAACTCTCCTTCAGTCTTTCTTATTCTTTGTTCAACTTTCACATGCATATGAGATGATTGAAAACAACATGCCTTGGGTTAGGGACACCTTAGTCTCCAATTGATATTTATGCTCCTTATCACTTTGAAGAGATCTGATGAAGCAGATTTGTCCAGGGCCATATGACATCTGATTTCTTGACTGCTGCTTCCATGGGTGTTGATGATGGATCCAAGTAAAATGAAATCCCTGACTTCAATCTTTTCTCCATTTATCATGTTGCTGCTTGTTGGTTCAGTTGTGAGGATTTTGTCTTTATGTTGAAGTACAATCAATACTGCAGACTGTAGTCGTTGATCTTCATCAGTAAATGCTTCAAGTCACCTTCACTTTCAGCAAGTAAGGCTGTGTCTTCTACCTATCTCAGGTTGTTAAGTTTTCCCAATGTCAAATTCTTCTTCATATAGTACAGCTTCTCGGCTTATATGTTCAGCATACAAATTGAATAAGTACGGTGAAGGGATACAACCTTGACACACACCATTGCTAATTTTTAACTATGCAGTATCCCCTTGCTCTGTTTGAACAACAACTTCTTGGTCTATGTACAGTTTCTTCATGAGCACAATTATGTGTTCTGGAATTGCCATTCTTTGCAATGAGATCCATAATTTGTTATGATCCACACAATCTAATGCCTTCGGATAGTCAATAAAACACAGGTAAACATGTTTCTGGTATTATTTGCTTTCTGCCAAGATCCATCTGACATCAGTAACGATATTTCTCCTTCCTCTTCTGGATTCCTCTTCTGAATCCAACTTGCATTTCTGGAAGTTCCCTGTCAATATACTGCTGCAACAGTTTTTTAATTACCTTCAGCAAAATTTTACTTGCATGTAATATTAATGATATTGTTCAATAATTTCTACATTCTATAGGATCACCTTCCTTTAGAATGGGCACAAATAGTGAACTCTTTCAGTCAGTTGGCCAGGTAGCTAACTTTCAAATTTCTTAGCATAAATGAGTAATCGTCTCCAGTGCTGCATCCATTTGTTAAAACATCGTATAAGGTGTTCTGTCAATTCCTGGGGCCCAATTTTTTGCCAAGTTTTTCAGTGAAGTTTGGACTTCTGTCTTCAGTACCATTTTTTTTTTTTTCCTAATCATTTACTACCTTCTGAAATAGTTGAACATTGACAAATTCTTTTTGGTACAGTGACTCTGTGTATTCCTTCAATTTTCTTTCATCATTCAATATTTTGTTCATAGAATCCTTCAATATTGCAACTTGAGGCTTGACTTTTTCTCAGTTCAGTTCTTTCAGCTTGAGAAATGCCCAGCACGTTTTTCCCTTTTGGTTTTCTAACTCCAGGACTTCGCACATTTCATTATATATAGTACTTTCCTTCATCTTCTCCAGCTGCCCTTTGAAATCTGTTCAGTTCTTTTAGCTCATCATTCCCTCCATTCACTTTACCTACTCTCTGTTAAAGAATAAGTTTCAGAGTCTCCTCTGACATCAATTTTGGTCTTTTCTTTCTTTCCTATTTTTTGTAATGACTGTTGTTTTCTTCATATAGGATCTGGTCTTTCGTTATTGGTGTTCAATGTGTCAAATCTATTCATTAGATGGTCTCTAAATTTGGGTGGGATATAATCAAGGTCATATTTTGCCTTCCACAGACTTGCTTTAATTTTCCTCAGCTTCTACCTTAACTTGCTTATGAGCAATTGAGCAGTCAGCTCCTGGCCCTGTTTTGACTGATGATATTAAGCTTCTTCATCTTTTTCCACAAATATAGTCTATCTCATTGCTGTGTATTTCATGTGGATGGTCCATGCATATAGCCCCTTTTATGTTGTTAAGAAAAGGTATTTGCAATGAATAAGTCCTTAGTTTTGCAAAATCCTATCATGTGATCCCCAGCATCCTTTCTATCATCAAGATCATATTTTTCAACTACCATATTTATTCCCAACTTTCACATTCCAATCACTAGTAATTATCAATACATGTGTTTGGCTAACATCAGACTGCAGACTTTGGTTAAAATCTTCAATTTCTTCATCTTTAGCTTTAGTGGCTGTTATTTATTTGGATAATAGGAGTATTAACTGATCTTCCTGATAATCAAAAACCAAACGCACTGCCATTAAGTCAATTTTACTCATAACAACCCCAATTGTGTTTCCAATGTAGTAAATCTTTATGGAAATAGATTGCCTCATCTTCATTTTTGGGAGCAGCAAGTGGGTTTGAACCACCAATCTTCAGGTTAGCAGCCAAACTCCTTAGGCACTGCACCACAAGAGTTCTTTATAAGTGATGGATTTTATCCTATAACTGACAGCATGGTACTTCAGGATAGAAGTTGAAATGTTCTTTATGGATGAATGCGACACCATTCATCTTCAACTTATCATTTCTGGCCAAGTAGACCATATGCTTGTCTAATTCTAAATGATCATTACCAGTCCTTTTCAGCTCACCAATGCCTAGGATATAGATCTTTAATCCTTCCATTTCATTTTTGACAATTTCCAAGTATACTAGATTCATATTTTGTACATTTGACATTCTGATTACTAATGGCTATTTGCAGCTGTTTCTTTTCATTTTGGGTCAAGTTGTGTCAGCAAATGAAAGTCCTGAAAGCTTTACTCAATCCACTTATTAAGATGGACTTTACTTTGAGGAGGCAGCTCTTTCCTAGTTGTATTCCAAGATCTTACAATCCGAGGGGCTCATCTTTTAGCACTAATCAGACAATGTTCCACTGCTATTCATAAAGTTTTCATTGACTAAATTTTTTTGGAAATAAATATCAAGGTTCATCTTCCTAGTCTGTTTACTCTGGAAGCTCCACTGAAACCTGTCCACCATGAGGGACCCTGCCGAAGTACAAGTGCATAGCTTCTGGTATCACAGCAACATGCAAGCCATGACAGCACAACAAACTGACAAATGAGTGTGTGTATACACACACACACACATACATGCATATATATATATATATATATATACATACACATATATATGTGTGTGTGTATGGTGGCATAGAGGTTAAAGCATTGACTCAACTGCAGTGACTTACTTTGGTGTTTCTAATATCTTGCAAACTTTTTAAAATATGTCTTTATTTGCAGTCTCCTTCCCTTATTACACAAAGAGTAGTCCATGGTGATGATTGAAAGATTTAAGAGTGATAAGCTTTGTGTTTATGAACTTCCTTGCCTTCAGTACTGAAACACTGATATGGCACCTAACATATATGCCTGACTCTTTCTACATTTAGGATGAGTTATTTTTCAAGATCTTTGTCAGCCTCACTTCCAATAGACCTCAGATGGCCCCATAGTGGCCATATTTAAATCCTAGTGTAAGCACAATTTATGCTGCATAGAGACCCTGATACACAGTTACTCACCTGTACTTTACTCTTCTGGTCTTCTTATGGGTCTGTCTCTTCTCTTCCAGGATTTTGCATCTGTTCATGTAACTTAATCTGTTATCAGAACTGGTGAGATAGGACAAGTTGAAAAGAGCAAAACTTTTCTGTCTCTGCTTCCTTGTTATCAATTATCTTCAAATTTTTCCCTAATATCCATGTTAATTTTTAAGAAAAAAGTAGAAAAAGAAGATGATGAACAGCTTAGATGCTGTTTCCTGAGTAACCAAATCCAGTCTTTAAGCTCAGAGAGGCATAATTTATATTCTGTACCATTAATATGACATTCAAGTGCAAGTTCTTCTTATAATTTATGTTTATTTCTGTCCTATATTCATCATAATGGAACAGTTGAGAAAGAAAAGGTGTACAACTTTTTTTAAAAAAAATGATTTAAAGGTTGTTAAAAGGTGCATAAAATAAAATGCAATGACATCTTTCAGATTGACATGATTATTAATTCTGGAAATAACTGCAATGGTCCATCTTTACCTTCTAATACTTGGAATTGTCTGCAATGTTCTTCTCTTCTTATTCTACACTCCTTTGGTGGGCATTTGGATTTATTCCCAGAACTTTAGAGCCATCTATATGTTGATGACTGACAAATCTTCACCTTAAGTCTAAAAAAAAAAAAAAAAACAAACAAACTCACTGCGGTGGAGTCAGATCTAACTCATAGCGACCTCTCCTTGGGTTTGTGAGGCAGTAACACTACAGAAGTAGATTGTCCAACCTTCCTTCCAAGGAGTGTCTGGTAGGTTTGAACCACCAGTCTTCTGGTTAGCAGTCAAATGTCTTAGGCACTAAGACACCAGTGCTCCTGCCTTAAGTATAGACATCTCTTTGAGTACTAAGTACTTACAAGACATCTTTATTTATTGGCACTTATGCTAAGCACCTTATTCACAGATCAAAAATTGAACACATCATCTTCTCTGCTAAACCTATGCCTCTTACCATTATTTCCATTTCAGGGCATTAGTCCAACATCCACTAAATATTTCAAGTTAAAAATTCTAGAGATGACATTTGATTTGTAATTCTTCTATTTTCCCATTTTTGACCAATCCGCAAGTTCTATCAATACCAACTTCTAACTATGTGTTGGTCTGTCCACTTACCACCAAACCGAAGCATTACCCTGTTAAAATCATCACCTTTCACTTCAAAATTGTTATAACACTTTAAAAGTGATACTACATCAACTAATAAAATCTAATCTTATGTCTAGCAAAGTGCTTCATCATGCATCCAAAGAAATTTTTCTAAGACATAGTTTTGACCTGCTTGCTTAAAATTATCAGTAGTGAGTTTTTTTTTTTTTTTTTCCCTCATCAATCAGAAGACAAATTCCCAATGTTTACTGTACTTACAAGCACCTTT
>NW_006921588.1:35114620-35132052 GCF_000298275.1 Orycteropus afer afer
GGCTATGTGCTCAGCTGATAACCAAAAGATCAGTGGTTCGAACCCACCAACTGCTCCAAGGGAGAAAGATGTGACAGTCTGCTTCCATACTGATGTACAACACAGGAGACCCTGGAGGCCATTTCTACTCTGTCTTGTAGGGTCAGAATGAGTCAAAATCATCTTCAAGGTGGTAGGTATGGAGGTAGGGAGGAACTGAGCAATAGAAAAGTAGCAACATGGTGCCTTCTCTCACTCACATTCATTACCTTGCTCTATGTCTCTCTCCTCTTTTAGATCCACAGTCATTACCTGTATACAAGCTTTCTTGAGGTACTTCTTTTACCTTCTACCACAACTCCAAGGACTTCACAGCTGTCTCTAATCTTTTTTATACCTTGAAGAATACTCACATATGAAAGTTGATTCTTTTCTTACTCAGAAATTTTCATAGATATTGCTCTAGGTTAAAATAAGTATTCTTTCCAGGAAATAAAAACTATAAATTTGGATTCATAAACTTCATTCAAAAAGTATTATTTTCTTAGTAAAAATGAAGCCAGGAAATATTTTAACTCTATATTTTTTATATACTATTTGAATGCACAATTAACTGGGGGAAAGAAAAAAGTAACTTCAAAGATCTCTCAATCATGGTTTGTGACAAGTAGTTCAGGTTTTTTGTACATTGCCCTCCAGATAGTTCTAAGCATGAGTATCAGCATCTTGAATTTCTTAGGGCATGATTGGTGCTGGGGCCAAACAGACAAAGACACTAGTTTATGAAGGAACTGACTAACCAAATTTCTTTTTCCTATACAAAACCAAGGGAGCTCTGGTAGCATAGTGCCTAAGGCACTTGACTGCTAACCAGAAGGCTGGCGGTTCAAACCCACCAGCCACTCCTCAGAAGGAAGATGGGGCAATCTACTTCCGTAGTGATACTGCCTTGGAAACCCAAGGAGGGGTCATTATGAGTTGGGTCCGACTCGACAGCACATAACAACAACAACAAACACAAAACCAAACCCATTGTCACGCAGCCAATTCCAACTCATAACAACCATATAAGACACAGTGGAACTGCCAATAGGGTTTCCAAGACTGTAATCTTTCAGGAAGCCAACTGCCACATTTTTCTCCTGTGGAGCAGCTAGTGAATTTGAATGGACAATCTTGCAGTTAGCAGCCAAGTGCGTAACCACTGCACCACCAGGGCTCCTTTCCCTTTTCCCCAAAACCCAAACCCATTTCTGTGGAGTCTATTCTAACTCATAGGGACTCTATAGGACAGAATAAAATTGCTCCATAGGGTTTCCAAGGAGCTCTGCAGACCTAGTGGATAAGACATTTGGCTGCTAACCAGAAGGTCAGTGGTTCAAAACTGCCAGCTGCTCCACAGAAGGAAGATGAGGCAATCTACTTCCTTAAAGATTTATAGCCTTGGAAACCCAATGGTGGGTCACTGTGTATTGGAATCAGCTTCATAGTGGTAGGTATAGGGTCTCCAAGGCTGTAAATATTTATGGAGGACCGGCTGGTGGGTTTTTAATCTACCTACCTTTCAGTTAGCAGCCAAGCACTTAGTCATTGTGCCACCAGGCTCCTTTCCCTCTTCTCCTGGAGGGGACTAAATTAGTCAATTGTGATCCTTGGTATTAGGGCTGGAAGAGTGAATTGGTCATTTGCAGTTAGAGATTCAAAATCACTGTATGTAGAGGAGGGGTGAGTTCTAAGTACCTTTTATTAATTAGAAAGAGAATCCAAAATCACTGTCTAGGTTTGAGGCATCAAAAGTACTAGTAGAGAATCAAGATACAAAACAGAGAATTACAGTCAAGAAGGGCAAGAATAGCAATAACTGGTTGTCATGTTACTGGCCACATAGGACAATGTCTGGAAAAGAGTCTGGTGCCTACGTTTGGCTAAACAGTATCATCTATAATATTACATGTGAATAAAGTATTCTTATCCAAAGATAAGAGAAAGGAAAAACACAGATTTGCATACCATTATTTTTCCTTACTCTTCAGGCTTGGGTCATTTGTCCTCAAATGCACAAATATATCATCAGGCCTGGAAGGCAAAGTCTGTGACTGACAATAATAAAATATAGATGCTTTTACTCCCAAGACTTTTTAAAGCAGATCTTTAAACATTGTGAGAAACAAAATGCCAAGGTCTCATCCCATAGAACAGTATTTTACCATGCTCCTTTCTCAAAGAAACCTCAGCTTAATAATGTTACCCCAGATCCAACAGTTTGAGAAGAAATATTTAATACTTTTAAATGCTCTCACACTATTTTATGAATCATCAGAGTTTTCTTTTTGTGAACTTTGTATAGACAAATGCCAAGTATTACCATATAAGGAGTGAAGAACTGCTTATGTAAAGAGTGCTACCTTACTCCAAGCTGTAGGCAGAAACACATGGAGATCTTAAGAAAGCTGATAACAAGTAGGATTACATTTCTCATAATAACATAGTTTTGATGCTTGACAAAGCATTATCTATTATTAGTTAACAAAAGTTTTTGAAACAAGTTGAATTCTTTGCATTTGTGAAGAAATGAATTTTATATCATCTGTGGGCTAAATTTATGTGCTATTTGAAAAACTGGACAAGGGGGAGTTGAAATAATAAAAACAAGAGACAAGTGTAGCATTAGAAAGAGCCAATACCAGAAAGGCAGCAAGGGAATTAGCATAGAAAAAAAAATTTGCAGTTTTGTAGGACTTACAGAAAAAATTTTCCCATCAGCAATCAAAAAACAACACTAAAAGGACCTTAATTTTTTACATGGCTCTGAGAGTTACAATAGACACAGAATAAATGTATGGAATTTTTCCTTGGGTGGGAGGAGGTAAAGAGCAGGTTTTAAAAAGCAACATGGGGGAAAATGGTCATGATAATTGGTTTTGAAAGCTATCATCTGATCCCAGGCAATGATGTGTGACTGGACGTGACTTACACTAAGTCTTGTGGTCATAGGCTTACCATGAATGAGATATATAACCTTAAGCAAGTCTCTTTTTCTCTCTGCATCTTAACATTCACATTTGTAAAATGAGGTGGTTGTTTTATGTAATTACTAGAATTCCATCTTGTTCCGTAATTCAATGAAATGCTAAAGGCTCTAATATGAAATTTTTCTTTCTTTTTCAAACTGATCCTAACCTTATACCAAATAAGCTATTATTTAGATAACATAATGGAAGTATTATTCTATCCAACCCTACCTTTTCAATTTCACCCTCAGGACTGCATATAAACTAAGCTGGACTCTAGTTGAAATGTAATAGCATCTATATTCAGTTCAGATGACTACATGGTCCAAATATTGGTCAGCAGAATCATTTTATTTTTATTTTGAATAGAATACTTGACAGGGTCATAAATGGAATCTTTTAGGAAGGCTGAGTAGATTATTGCTCTGAATACAATTTCAACTATGGTTATAATGATATATTTTTTTTCTAGCTCCTCTCCCACTTCCTCCCTGTGATCATCATTTCCCTGTGATCTTTCCACCTACACATTCCTTCCTCTTTAGCTTTCTCTCTGTGCAAATGCTGCCCTTCTGAGCTCCCATGGTTTTTCTAAAGAGTGTATCTCCCTGGTATAGTTGCTCAGCTTGTAGGCCTGTCTAGTGTTTGCTGAAAATTAGCCACTGGAGTGAGATCATTTCCAGGTCTAAAGGCTGACTAGGGCCCTTGGTTTTGGGGGTTTCACTGTTTTCTATGCAAGCTGTAATCCTGGTCTTTTTTTTTTTTTTGGCTGTTGTTATTGTTCCATATTTTTCTCCCACTCTGTCTAGGATTTCCTATTTTGATCTCTTTCTGAGTATTTGGCAGTGGTAGCCAGCCACTATCTAGTTCTTCCGGTCTCAGGATCATATAAAATGAGGTTCTCATGATCTATTAGTTATTTGGATTATTTCCATGTGTCTTTGATTTTCTTTACTCTTCTTTGCTCTGGATGAAGAGAGACCAATAAGTTGCATCTTAGTTGCCCACTTGCAAGCTTTTAAGACCTCAATCTCTACTCAGCAAAGTAGGATGTAGAATAATGTTTTTGTGTTCTATGTTGTACCAGTTGAACTTGATGTCCCTGCAATCATGTGCCCAAGCCTACAGGCCAAGAAACTCACTCCCTCATGGTGCTTGACTGTGGCTAAGAAGTTATCCTAACTTTGACTGCTATTAGTTCTATACTACATATGGGCATGTTTACAGCACATACAAATACTCATGTAGGAATAGCATCTGTCCAGCCTGTGTGTGATTGTGGGTATATACCCATTCGCCAACCCATACTTGATTTTCTTGCCTTGTCTATCCACCCATAGACTAGAGTTTGCTCTTAGCAATAATGCAGTATTGTGTATGTAATGAAATTTACCTTTATTGTTTGTACCTCTTGGCCAACTCTCTATGTTCCTACTGATAATGTGCTGGTCACACACTTTCATTATATTGCCTTCCTCTTCACTCAAATCAACACCTGCCTCTTAACTCAGTGCTACTGAGTCGGATCTGACTTGTAGTGACCCCTCCTTGGGTTTCCAAGGTGATATCACTATGGAAGTAGATCACCCAATCTTCCTTCTGAGGAGTGGCTGGTGGGTTTGAACTGCCAGTCTTCTTGTTAGCAGTCAAATGTCTTAGGTACTACACCACCAGAGAGAGCAATTTTCCTTCCTCACCCATCCCATCCTTACTAACCAACAGGGATACTTTTCTTCCATGTGTAAACCTTTCCCTGACTTTTTATAATCATAATGATATTATTTAAAGTAGAATGCTTATGTATGCCTTAAAGCATTTCTGAAAGAATATAATCCAAATCAAAAACTCTATCCCCAAATATCCCTTTTGGGGATAGAAGATAGGAGAGGAAATATGGGTAAATGGGTGAATTTTCACTCTTGGCACATATCTGAATTATTTTAACATTTAAAATTTGAAAACCAAAACCAAACTCACTGTCTTCAAGTCAGTTCTGACTCATAGCAGCCCCCACTGGGTTTCCAAGGCTGTAAATCTTTACAGAAGCAGACTGCTTCATCTTTCTCCCTTGGAGTAGCTGGTGAGTTCGAACCACTGACCTTTTGGTTAGCAGTCAACTCTTAACCACTGCACCACCAGAGATCCTTAATATTTTAAATTAGCAGTTATTATGTTCTAGAATCAAAAACAAATGGTAGATCAGTTGTGCTTCTTGTGTGTGGCCATAACTTGTCATTGACTTTTCTCTGACCAGGAGAGATAAACAAGCAAGTGAATAAAAAATAAATTAAGTAAGTAAGAGGACCCCTATTTCACCCTTAGTTCATGTCTTTGTTAACTGTTGAAACATTCCCTAAGCATACAGTGCTCATTAAAGCTGATCCTCTTCTGACTTTCTCCCTATCTCTTCAAGATGAACAGCACAAGATTTCGGAAAGATATGAGTTCCCATGGGGCAACTAACTTTCAAGGTTAAGACTACTTAGGCAGTATCCTCAGATGCAAAGTATACCACAGCCTTAAATTAATTTATTAATGCCCCCACAAAACTTTTCTGACACAACCTGGTAAATTGTACAGTTTTAAGAAATAATATTTCCTGTGACCAAAGAGGATTGATAAGCTATGTTTACTTATGATGTTGTTTCATATCTTCCTCCCCCTAGCCCACTCCCTGTTAGGTAGTATAGAGGTTCCGATTAAAAGCAAACAAAAACATGGAATCTAATACTAAAAGGGAGTAGTTTCACATTCTCCAGTTTTAGTAGTCTAGGGAAAGGACAAAGCCATTCGTTCCACTAAACTATCTGCAAAAGTAAAATTGCAGATGAGAAGCACTATGTGAAAAAGGAGAATTTAGGGCAGCTTCATCTCTGATCATTCAATTTCTAAATATATTGTGCCGAAAACAAATGATGAGGGAGAGTTGCCTGTCTAACAATCTGTGTTTAAAAGCACATGAGTGCCTCAGGAAATAATGGAAAATGATAGTTTAATGAAATGAAGAATTACAAACCTGTAAAAGTCCCCAAGCTTCATTAACATCATTTATCAAAATAAAACTCAGTAAGTTCATTCATTAAGAAATATCGAGTGCTTCTTAGGTACTTTGTTCTATTTCTTTCCTTCTTGAAAAATATCAGCCTATTTGCAGACACTGTGTCTTGTTGTTGATGCAAAACTGCACAAATTTGCATCCCTAGAAAGATGAAATATTCCACTATGGTGAGTGACGAACATTCCTTGATTTAGTATGACAGCTAACACAAAGTAACAGCATACCACGCAGAGTATCAAAGAAAACAAGTCACTTATGGGAGGCAGCAAAGGGTGTCTTTATCCCATTTTTACTTCATTCCCTTAAACGGCCCAATAAAACTCCAAAACCCATTGTTATTGAGTCTACTCCAATTGTAGCTACCCTATAGGATAGGGTGGAACTATCCCCACAGGGTTTCTATGGCAGTAAATCTTCACCAAAGCAGAATAACACATCTTTTTCCAGCTGAGTAAATGGTGATTTCACACTGCCAACCTTTTGGGTAGCAGCTGAGCACTTAACCACTGTGCCATCAAGGTTCCTCTAATGATCCCACATAAAGGACCAATTACCCAAATGCTTTATGCAGGTAACATACGTGCTTTAATTGGATTGCCCAGTTATTTGAGGGACTCCTGAGTTCACAGCTCACTGGATTTAGATAATGAAAGTAACTGTGAAGCCATCAGGTCTTAAGAAATTAACAGTTCCACACAGGCAAATAATGACTCATCTCTAGCTTACTAACGTCAAGTACGTCTGTTTAGTGGACTACTGAGTCATAAGATGAAATGCAGAATTTACAGATTTTCATCAGCATTCGGGTAGATTTCTCTAATTCAACATGCCTCAGACGACAGTACTTGCGTTGTATTCCTTAGTGCATGAATCCATTGGCACACAGATCTTATTACAGAAAATACTTTCTGGTATCCAGTTCTTCTTCTTCATCATCACCATCATCATCATCTTCTTCTTCTTTTAAGATCTCTGGATGACCTTAAATGTGCCTGCTGTCTCAGTGAGGTTCAGGTTTCACTGGGGCCGGAGTAATTCTAAGAGTTACCTGACGCTCTCCTGCCTTCCGTTCCCTCCTGGCCTTAACCCTCACTCCACTCTGCTCAGATTGCAGCTGACCACGTGTCAGTCCTTTGTTTTCATGGTTCCCTGCCTAGTGTCTCTCCTTACTTGTGTCTTCCCCAAGTCTGTGCTCTCACTCCTTTTTGAGTGCCTCACCTGTAGGGTACTTGTACCCCACTTTCTACCCACCATAGTTTTCAAGAGAAATGTGCTTTACGCAACTGTACTTTCTTCACAGTGTGTCAGAGATGATAAATCAAATTAAATATCCCCTGCAGTTCTGACCATACAAAAATGCAGTTTTAATATTTAATCTGTTGACCTTTCTTAAAAAAAAATAAAGATATCAAGGTTGACAATAATAATGTAAGATTTAAAATACGCCATGTTAGAGGTGAAAGACTGAACGAAAATAAAAAGACACTTTCTGCCTCAGGCAATTTATTTTTTGGTTTTAGATACAATTGTGTTGTTGGGTGTCCTGGAGTCAATTATGACTCTTAGCGACCTCAAGTGAAAGAGTAGAATTGCCTCATAGGTTTTTCCTAGGCTGTGACATTCGCAGGAGCAGATCACCAGTTCTTTTGCCCGCGGAGTCTTTATGTGGATTTGAACTACCAATCTGTCAGTTAGCAGCTGAGGGCTTAGGCTTTTGTGCTACCAGGGTTCCTTTTAGATGTAATTAGTATGGCCCAATATACATATATTAATTTGAGTGATCTAGGAAGGAAATGTTTTATTTTCCTTTGTTTTATAAGCTTGTTTTGAATCTCTGAACTAAAGTCTCAAAAAATAATTCTAGTAATTGCCTGCTACTAGAAACAACCACCACTTGTCAGTCACTTTGTTGTACAGTAGTAGCTAGAGGCTATGACACTGGTATTTCAAATACCAGCAGGGTTACCCCTGGTGGACAGGTTTTCAGCAGAGTTTCCAGACTAAGGCAGACTGAGAAGAAAGAAGGGGTCATCTACTTCTTAAAGAATTGGCCAGTGAAAACCTTACGAATAGCAGTGAAACTGTCTGAAATATTATTGGAAAAATTTATGAATTGCCCTGAAATATCATCTGATATGGTATCAAAATATGAGCTGCTCAGGTAGGAAGGCACTCAAAATATCACTGGGGAAGAGCTGCCTCCTCAAGGTAGAGTTAGTTGACTTAATGACATGGATAGAGTAAAGATCTCAGGATCTTCATTTGCTGATGAGGCACAACTCAAAACGGGAAGAAACAGCTGCAAATGAAAAATAATTGAAATATGGAATTATTAAATATGAATGTAGGAAAATTGGAAGTTGTCAAAAATGAAGTGGAACTCATAAAGATCGATACCCTAGGCATTAGTGAGGTGAAATAGACTGTATTGGACATTTTGAATCAGATGACAGTATGATCTCCTATGCCAGGAATGACAAATTGAAGAGGAAAGGTGTCACATTCATCATCACAAAGAATATTTCAAGACCTAGCTCTGGTAGTATAGTGACTAAGGCACTTGACTGCTACCAGAAGGCTGGCGGTTCAAACCCACCAGCCACTCCTCGGAAGGAAGGTTGGGCAATCCTACTTCAGTAGTGATACTGCCTCCGAAACCCAAGGAGGGGTCGCTATGAGTCGGGCCCGACTCGACGGCAAATAACAACAACAACATCCTGAAGTATAGTGCTGTCAGTGATAAGAAAATATCAATATATCTATGAGTAAAACCAGTTAAATATTATTATCCAAATTTAGGCCCCAACAACTAAAGTTAAACATGAGGAAATTGAAGATTTTTACCAACTTTTGCAGTCTGAAATTGAACAAATATGCAATCAAGATGTATTGATTATTACTATTGATTGGAATGTGAAAGTTAGAAACAAAGAAAAATCATTGGGATTTGGAAAATCTGGCCTTGCTGCAGAAATGACACCAGTGATAGCATGATAGAATTTTGTAAAACCAACAACTTATTCATTGCAAATACTTTTTTCCAACAACATAAACGGTGGCTATACATGTGCATCTCACCAGATAGAATGCACAGCAATCAGATTGACTACATCTGTGGAAACTGGCAATGGAGAGCAATTGTTCAAATGCAAGTTCAAACTAAAGCTGAGGAAAATTAAAAACAAGCCCACAAGAGCCAAAATACTACTTTGATTATGTCCCACCTGAATTTAGGGACCATCTAAAGAACAGATATGATGCACTGAACACCAATGACTGAAGACCAGACGAGTTGTGGGACGACATCAAGAACATCATATATAAAGAAAGCAAAAGGTCATTAAAAAGGCAGGAAAGGAAGAACAGACCAAAATGGATGTAACAGGAGACTCTGAAACTTGTTCTTAACTAGAGAGAAGTTAAAGTAGATGGAAGAAATGACAAAATAAAAGAGTTGAACAGAAGATTTCAGAGAGCAGCTCAAGAAGACAATGTCAATTATTATAATGAAATGTGCAAAGACCTGGAATTAGGAAAACAAAAGGGAAGAACACACTCAGCATTTCTCAAGTGGAAGGAACTGAAAAAAAAGTTCAAGCCTCAAGTTGCACTGTTGAGGGATTCTATGGGCAAAATATTGGATGATGAAGGAAGCATCAAAAGAAGATGGAAGGACTATACAGAGTCACTGTATGAAAAAGAATTGATTAATGTTCAACTATTTCAGGAGGTGGCTTATGAGCAAGAATCAATGGTATTGAAGGAAGAAGTCAAACTGTACTGGAGAAATTGGTGAAAAACAAGGCTCCAGGAATTGATGGAATACCCACTGAGATGTTTCAACAAATAGACGCTGCACTGGAGGCACTTACTCCTCTATGCCAAGTAATTAGGAAGACAGTCACCTGGCCAACTGACTGGAAGAGATTCATATTTGTACCCATTGGAAAGAAAGATGATCCAACAGAATATATAAATTATGGAAAAATATCATCAATATCACACTCAAATAAAATTTTGCTGAAGATAATTCCAAAATGTATGCAACAGTATATTGTCAGAGAACTCCTAGAAATGCCAGCTGCATTCAGAAGAAGATGTGGAATGAGGAATACCACTGCTGAAGTCAGATTGATCTTGGCTGAAAGCAAAGAATCACAGAAAGATACTTAGTTGTGTTTTATTGACTCTACAAAAACATTCAACTATATGGATGTAACAAATTATGTATAACATTGCAAAGAATGGAAGTTCCAAAACACTTAACTGTGCTCCTAAGGAAACTGTACAGAGACCAATAGGCTGTCATTCAAATGAATTAAGGGATACTGCATGGTTTAAAATTAGGAACCTTGTGTATCAGAATTGTATCCTTTCACCATAATTATACAATTTGTATGCTGAGCAAATAACCTGAGAACCTGGACTATGAAGCAGAATGCAGCATCATTATCAGAGGAAGGCTCAGTGACAACTTAGGATACTCAGATGACACAGCCTTGCTTACTGAAAGCGAAGATGACATGAAGCACTTACAGATGAAGATTAAAGACTACAATCCTAAGTGTAGATTACACCTTAACATAAAGAAGATGAAAATCCTCACAACTGGACCAATAAGCAGCAGCATGATGAATGGAAAAAAGATTGAAGTTGTCAATGATGTCATATGACTTGGATCCACAATCAATACCCAGGGAAGCAGCAGTCAAGAAATCAGACATCATATTGCACTGGGCAAATCTGCTGCAAAAGATCTTTTTAAAGTGTTGAAGAGCAAAGATGTCACTTTGAAGACTAAGGTGCACCTAACCCAAGCCAGGGTATTTTCAATCACCTTATATGTATGTGAGAGCTGGACAATGAACAAGAAAGACTGAAGAAGAGTTAATGCTTTTGAATGTGGTGTTGGCAAAAAATACTGAAAATACCATGCACTATGAGAACAATGAACAAATCTGTCCTGGAGGAAGTACAGCTGGAATGCTCCTTGGAAATGAGAATGGCCAGACTTTGCCTCACCTACTTTTATCATATTGTCATAAGGGACCATTCCCAGCAGAAGAACATAATGCTTGGGAAAATGGAGGTTCAGCAAAAGACAAGAAGACCCTCAACAAGATGGATTGATACAGTGGCTACAATGATAGGCTCAAGTATAGCAAGGATTATGAGGATGGTGTGCAAGTGAGCAGCATTTTGTTCTGTTGTACATAGGCTCACTATGAGTCACAGTCAACTTGAAGGCACCTAACAATACAACAACTAGAAACAATGTGTAGGAGACTTTTTACTGGGATATTTTGCCTAATACACACCAAATCCGTTCCCTAACTCCCCAGAAATATTCTTAGTCATATCTTCCCTTAAGGGGTATATATTTTCTTTTAGGGAATGAAAATGTTAATTCTTCAATCATCCAATACCCCCTACGAGTAAGCAAATTGCCATTTATTACCCATCTCCCATCTTTTGTACATCAAGTATTTGGTTAAACGTCCTTGAAAAGCATCTCAACTAAGTACAAACTTGCACAAGCTTGATCTTATTTACTTATCACATGCCTAGCAACAAAAATACCATTATTCCTGTTTTTATAAACAAGAAAAGTCAAGTAATTTATTTGCCTAGGATCAAACTTATAGTATATAACACAGGATATTACTGGTTATAAGGTGAGTAATAAATATTAACCATACTCAAAATACTTGTTCTTTAGTACTGAGATGAATGCTAACAATATTTATTATTGGGTTTAAGGAGTATGATTATTTTTCAAAAACTGTGCCCAATTTTGCTCTCTCTTTCTTTTTATACCAGTCAGGCAGTAGTGATGTTTTTATTCTCCTCCTTTAGCAATTGCATAAATTGTGTAGATTCAGTGAACTATATGGCCTCATCTTGTGCATATGCTAATAGCTACAGATCTTCCCTGGTTTAAGAATAAATATTGTGGAAGATCTCATTATCTGCTGAAAAGCCAGATTGGGTTAAATATTAGCCACTGACAGTGGCTCAACAGTTTATGGTATCTTCTCTTGGATTGAAAAGACCAGCTCATTCAAAGAAACATTTTTCATTTTTTCACAGCTGAATGTTCTGTTCGAAAAATTTTATTCATTTTAGCTCAGTAACTGAATAAAGAAGAAAACAATTTCTCTCCTCCCACAACATTCAACTTCCTGGTTGTCATCTGGCCATTTTTCTCCTCCTGCACATACTTTTGCTTATCACAAAAGTCCTGCATTGCAAATTTCTTTTGCATGTGACAAGGTATGAGGGAAGTATGCACTCTCCAGTAATCTGAACATTTTCCAAATGACAAATTTTATGGCTTGAGGAGAATATTCTAAAACAAAGTGACATCAAACAATTGTAAAATAATTGTTTCAAATAACATCAAAAGAACATAGATTCATAGAGTAAATTAGCTATGAAAAATGCTTGAGAACCGCTGATAAGATTTCTGTTTGTCCCTTTTTGTTTTGTTCTACTTTAGAGAAGAAATGCTTTGGGGAAAAATTTCAAGCATATCTTCAAAAACTATATATGAAAAATACACACAAACACATATATATGTTCATTAATAAAATCTAAAGTGCAATACTGAGTGGAACTGATAATGAAATTTTTTGCCTTAAAAATAAGGCTTTCTTAGAAATAATATTACCAATGTCTATTAAATCTGAAAATGCTATTTCCAATAGTAGTGATAAAAGTCTAGTGGAACTTTTAGGTTATTTAATTTATTTAAATAATATTGAATTTAAAAATGAAATATCTACTTCAGTTTCATAGAAATAAGTGGCTTTTACACTTTAGCTGTCTCTGCGAAGCTAGAGCAATTGTACTAACAGTGCAGTGAAATTTAGAAATGAAATAAAAGGCAAATTCAGAGGTAATGGAAATTACAATCATTACATATGTTCATGTCAGCAAGATGATTTTGTTGGAGGTATATATATATCTTTAAGCTCTGGTGGCTTAGTGCCTAAGGCATTTGACTGCTAACCCAAAGCTGGCTATTCAAACCTACCAGCCACTCCTCAGAAGGAAGATTGGGTAATCTACTTCTGTAGTGATACTGCCTCAGAAACCCAAGAGGAGTCACTGTGAGTCGGGTCTGATTCGACGGCAATGAGTTTGGTTTGGTTGATATGTCTTTATGAATCAAAATATTTTTGAAGACCATGACTTTGTAGAATTTTGATAGTTTTAAATGTTGCAGATATTTTAACATGGGTATCTATAACCTAGCCTCATTTATTTTGAAGTAATTCCAGTCTTTTAAACACAGACAAAACAAAGAAATGTTTAACATATATTTTCCTGGGTAATTAATATCATTTAAATCTGTTATGAAAATGGAAACATCAAAAAAGGTAACCAACTGTTTCTTTACTTCTGTTTGTATATCATTTTATATTCTTGGCTGAAATAGCTGAATCTTTCTCCATAAAAGTGTTTTTAAAGGTCTAAAACATTGATTTGAAAATAACTATATAAAGGATAGCAATAACTTTTTATCTTAAAATTTTGGGGAAATGGGAATTGGATATGATTTTTTAGATGCATGTATGAAATAATTCAAGATGCAATACTCATTCATTCTTCCTTCATCACACAAGTAAGTGATAATATTTGCATTTTAATAAAAATTAAAATTGATTTAGATGTTATAAAAATTTATAATTGCTATTATTAAAAAAATATGTATAATGCCTACAGAAAACTAAAGCAAAGGAGTTTAGGAAAAAGTGATTTGGATCTGAATTTTAGAAGTCGTATTTGTCAAAGGAATAGTATACAAAACTCAATCCCCACTCCTTCTTTTTACATAAACCAAAAAAAAAGAAAAATCACTGCCATTGAGTCTATTCCAACTAGAGACCCTCAATGAGTTTCAGAGGCTGTAACTTTTTACTAAAGTAGATCACCCTATCTTCCTTCCGCTGAGTGGCTGCTGTGTTTGAACCACTGACCTTCTGGTTAGCAGCCAAATGTCTCCACTACACCACCAGAGCTCCTTTCTTTTTACATAGGCAAGCAATATTTATCTGTGTTGTACTGCAAAATGTTACATTGGCTAAAATATGAGGGAAATTTATAACAATGTACCAATAATCATAGCCCATACAAATATAAAGCCAAAAGAAAAATAATCGCAATTTAATTTTTTAAGTATTCTTTTTACAAAAGAAACATAAATTGTCATAAAAAGAATAAAAATGTTTATAACATAGGATATAACAATTCTCACACATATTCTTCATTACATTCTCCACAGAGAGAGACTATTACAAAATTTAATGAGTTTTACCACACATTTTCAGATCACATATATTACTCTTTTATATGTATATGATATTTGTTCCTTTTTTATTCCCCAAAAGTAAAATAATATTAGAATACTTGCTTTTTTAAATAACAGCATATCATGGACATTTTATATATATATGTAAAAAAAAAACCCAAATAAATCATTTTTTAAAGCTACATTGACATTTTGGATGTATGGTTATATGAATAAATAATATATTTTAAAGTGCTTTTTTCTACATTTTAAAATTCCGAAGTAAATTTTAACCACTTTGATATATTATCTTGCTTTTCATAATGTTTTAGATTATCCTTTTGTATTTTTAGACAGACAATAATATAATATGTAAAAATAATAATTTTTCCATCTTTGTATATTTATACTATTCTTTTTTTTTTCCTCTTTAAATAGCATTAGCTGATATTTATAGGGGAGCTTTGGTGGCATAGTGCCTAAGGCATTTGACTGCTAACCAGAAATCTGGCAGTTTAAACTCCCCAGCCACTCCTTGGAAGGAAGTTGGGGCAACCTACTTCCTTAGTGATACTGTCTTAGCCACCCAAGGAGAATTCCCTATGAGTCAGATCCAACTCAATGGCATTGAGTTTGTTTTTTGGTTTTTTTTTGGGGGGTATGTATAGGAATCCTAATACAATGTTAAATTAATTTTTTAAGAGATAGTTATCATCCTTATTTGTTCCTAATTTTAACAAGAATAATCTAGACTTTTCACTATTGACTATGGTATTGGTATTGGGCTGAAGGGCTCCATGTATTCATCCAACCGTAACGTAAGTGGAAATGGATGAAGATAGACCAGGTCTTTTTGGTGCAGTGACTCTTTGTATTCCTTCCATCTTCTTTTGATGCTTCCTGAATCATTCAATATTTTGCCCATAGAATCTTTCAATATTGCAACTCCAGGCTTAAATTTTTTCCTCAGTTCTTTTCCAACTACTGGTGATTCTTCTTTGTTTCCAACTTCTGCATTCTAGTTACCAGTGATAATTAACACTTCTTGATTGCACATTCAGTCAATTTCAGACTGCAGATGTTGATAAAAATCTTCAATTTCTTCATCATTGCCTTTGGTGGTTAGTGCATAAATTTGAATAATAATTGTATTAACTGGTCTTCCTTGTAGACAAATGGATATTATCCTATCACTGACAGATTGTACTTCAGGACACATCTTAAAACATCCTTTGTGATGATGAATGCCATGCTATTCCTCTTCAAATTGTCATTCCCAGCATAGAAGATCTGGTGGCGTAGTGCCTAAGGCATTTGACTGCTAACCAGAAGGCTGGTGGTTCAAACCCACCAGCCACTCCTTAGACGTTAGATCGGGCAATCTACTTCTATAATGATACTGCCTCGGAAACCCAAGGAGGGGTTGCTATGAATTGAATTGAGTCCACGGCAGTGAGTTTGGTTTTTTGTTTTAGCATAGTAGACCATATGGTTATCTGATTCAAAATGGCTACAACTGATCCATTTCAGCTCACTAATGTCTAGGAAGGAAAATGGAGCAATCTTCTTCCTTAGTGATACTGCCTCGGAAACCCAAGGAGGGGTTGCTTTGAGTTGGGTCTGACTTGATGGCACATAACAACAACTGAGAACTTGAACTATATGAAGAAGAATGTGGCATCAGGATTGGAGGGAGAATCATTAACAATCTGTGATACGCTGATGACACAACTTTGTTTGCTGAAGTGAGGATGACTTGAGGCACTTACTGAGAAGATTGCAGAATACAGTCTGCAGTATGGATTACATCTCAATATAAAGAAAACAAATATTCTCACAACTGGACCTATAAGCAGCATCATGATAAATGGAGAAAAGATTGAAGTTGTCAAGGACTTCACATTGCTTGATTCTACAATTGACACCAATGGAAGCAGCAGTCAGGACATCAGACGACGTATAGCACTGGGCAGAATGGCTGCAAAGGACCTCTTTCAACTGCTGAAGAGCAAAGATGTCTCCTTGAGGACTGAGATGTGCCTGACTCAAGCCATGGTATTTTCAATCACCTCGTATGCTTGTGAGAGCAGGATGATGAATAAGGAATACTGAAGAAGAGTTGGTGATTTTGAGATGTGGTGCTGGTAAAGAAAAGTACCGTGGACTGCTAAAAGATCTAACAAATCTGTCCTAGAGGAAGTGCAGCCAGAATGCTCCTTGGAAGCAAGAATAGCCATATTTCATCTCACCTACTTTGGTCATGTTGTCAGAAAGGACCATTCCCTGGAAGAGGATGTCAGCTTGGTAAGATGTAGGGTCGACAAAAGGGGGGACGGCCTTCAATGAGACAGATTGACACAGTGGCTGTGGTGATGGACTCAAGAATAGCAATAATCGTGGAGCAGATGCAGGACTGGGCAGTGTTTCATTCTGTTGTGCATAGGGTCACTATAACTCAGAGACAACAGCAACTAACAACAACAACAACAACAGTGTAAGTGTGGCATATGGTTAAGTACTCAGCTGCTAACCCACAGGCCTGTGTATCACCCTCAATATTCGCTCCATGGGAGAAAAATATGGCAGTCTTTTCTTGTACAGATCACTGTTGTTAGGCACCATTGAGTTGATTTTTGTGTACGAGAACAAAAGCTTGGTTGCCTAGTTGCTCTCCTCACAATTGTTACTGTTTGAACCCATTGTTGCAGCCACTGTGTCAATCCATCTCATTGAGGCTGGTCTCCCTCTTTTTCACAGATCCTCTTTTTAACTTCTCCAACAGTTGTTCACTCCTGAAAACCTGTCCAAAGTAAGTGATATGAAGTCTTTCCATCCTTGCTTCTAAGGGACATTCTGGCTGTATTTCTTTCAAGAGAGATTTGTTCATTCTTCTGGCAGTCAATGGCATATTCAATATTTTTTTGCCAACACTATAATTCAAATGCATCAACTCTTCCTTGGTCTTCCTTATTGAATAAAAATATCCAGCTTTTGCATACATAGAGAGAATTGAAAATAAACATAGTTTGGCAGCTGAACATTTACATTAGGTAGATACACTCCTTGGAGAAATCAATCATGGGAGAATAGA
>NW_006921588.1:35156138-35177168 GCF_000298275.1 Orycteropus afer afer
GGCATTTAATTTCACTGTAGTGAAAAATCTTAGTCTAACATTATTTCCAGCATACGTAGCTTAAGGTGAATATATGGCAAATGATTCTGTACTCAATTGCTTTTGATTCTCACTGACATACAGATAAAATGTACTTTGTTTTCTTTCTTTTTTACTAAAACATTACATGCAGTTTCACCATTTTCTTTGTGAACCATGTTTTACACTACAAATGTTTATTTGAATGTTGGAACAATGTATTCTATAGGGAATTATCATAACAAGAGAGCTTAAAATAAAGTTTAAAAGTATGTTTAGATGTGACGTGACTCTTTTACATTCCCAGATTCAGACTAAAAGGATTTAAAAAAAATAAGCATAATGCTTGTCAATTAATTTAGATATGAAGATTATTTGAGTTTTAGGGGATTTCATAAAACCACCTTCTCAGAAATTTGAGGACCGGAGAAGTAATTTAATCTGAAATCTTGTACTGTCCAGACTGAAACCTTGACAAAGTGATTTAATCCCACGCTCATTAGCTCTCCTTTCACAATTTACACCTAAAATTTACATCTTAGAACTAGAAATAAAATGCAAAATAAATGTACAAATCCTGCCAACACATATATAATTTGGGGTATAAATAAATGTTTCTCTTCCTTTTCAATTGCCTCATACATATGTGATAGATAGACAATGAATAATGAAGACTTGATCTTTTGCAATACTAAGTGGGTTTTCTCTCCCTTTATTTACATTTAGGTCCATATTTATGCATCTTTTTATTGTACACCACTGCAGACAACCTAGGGTTTTGTTTGTTTGTATGTTATTTGATTTTTTTAAAATAATAGTCTATTGTTTATAGTAGTTTTAGACTTACAGAAAAATTGAGAAGATAGTACAGACAGTTTCCATGGACTCCCATATTCAGTTGCTGCTATTTTTACCATCTTATGGTGGGAATTCTGGTAGCATAGTGCCTAAGGCACTTGATTGCTAACCAGAAGGCTGGCAGTTCAAACCCCCAGCCACTCCTCAGAAGGAAGGTTGGGCAATCTACTTCCATAGTGATACTGCCTCGGCAACCCAAGGAGGGGTTGCTATTAGTCAGGTCTGACTTGATGGCACATAACAACAACATATTAGTATGGTACATTTGTTAATGAGGCAATATTTATACATTATTATAAACTACAGTCTATATAGTTTATGCAGATTTTCTTTTCTTTTTTTTCTTTCTTTCTTTTTTTTTACCTAATGTAGTTTTTCTGATCCCATCCAAGATACCACATTACATTTACTTGTTATATCTCCTTAGATTCTTCTTGGCTATGATAGTTGCTTAGACTTTTCTGTGGTTTTGACTACCTTTGAGAGTTTTGGGGAGTATATATTATATATATAATAGGTATATTGTAGGATATTTTTCTGTGGGATTTTTTCTGATATTTTGTCATAATTAGACTGAAGTAATGAGATTTGGGGAGGAAGACCACAGAGGTAGAGTGACATTTCCTTCCATCCTATTATGAATACATGCTATCAGCATGATGGAAAGACAAGTGGTTTGAACCTTCCAGGCACTCTATGAGAGAAAGAAGTGGCAGTCTGTCTCCGTAAACATTTATATCATCGGAAACCATATAGCACAGTTCTACTCTATCTTAAAGAGTCACTATGAGTTGGAATCAACTCAACAGCAACAGGTTGTTTTATTTTTTAAAAATTGAGCTTGATTACCTCACTGAGGTTAGATTGTGAGAATTCCCCACCATAAAGTAACTCTTTTTACTCTTTTCCATACTGTGTACTTTGGATGCAAATCACTCTGTGCAGGCCATACACTGGGAGTAGAGAGTTATGATCTTCTTTGGGATGGAGTATCTACACGGATGATTTGGAATCTTTTTGCCCAAAATATTTCTCATTTTCCTCCATTTATTAATCTATTCAGTCATTTATTAATGTCTATAACTCATAGGTAATTATTTTATACTTTGAATTATAGTAAAACATTTTTTTCCCCTCAAATTATTCTAGCTTTGTCCATTAGGAGCCCTTCCAGTTGTCTTCCATGCCGCTTTGACATATTGCTATCAATGTTTTTGTTTTGGGGGATTTAGTTTCTGTTTATTTTTTAGCACTTCCTCAACTTCTAGCATAGCAAGCTGCTTTAGACTCATCTTGAATGTTTCTTGTCCCAGTTCTAGAACTAACTATTTCTCCAAAGAGCCTTGGTCCCTTTCTATTAGAGAACGGTATTAGAAAGCAAGATATGAGTGCTACACAATCCCCAAGGGCTGTTTCCTGCCAGAGATTCAATGTATTTTGTCCCGCAAAAGTCAAGTTTTTGAGGCAGCACAAATAATCATAAATGAACTTTTTGGCAAGGTGTCTTAATTGAATTTGAGTTATTTCCCCTTGTAGCTTCTGAGTTAGGAGATGATAGTTGCTCTCATGTTTTATATGAAATCTTGTTTATTTTATTTATCAAAAATGATATTGTGAATCTCCAGTAATATCCTCCACTTGTTTTGACTTGTTAATTAACCTTTGCTGATTTGAGTTACTCAAACTTTTCTTTCACCTGATGGGAGTTTGTGTAATGGTCAAATATATGGAGTTTGTGTAATGGTCAAATAGCCTCTTATTTAAGTTCAAGAACTTGGGTATATTCTTTGAATAAAGTTATACTCCTAGGTTTTTAGTTTTTATTTCTTCTTTGAGACTTTCTAGATTATTTCCATCTTGAAAGTGCATTTTTAAACATTGTGGTATTGATTCTTATGAAGAGAGATCTTTGGAAAGGGCAAATGAGTTTTCTAAGAAAAAAACAGAATCTGGGGAAAATGGCACATTATGCTTTGAGTCTTAGGAGAGAGAAATTTGTATTTGGGCCAAATTTAGAATAGTGGAGTTTTCTGCTCCCAGGTGTGATCTACAGAATATTCTTTGTAGGGCTGGATTATGTATTTCCTCCAAAGAGATTTCCTACTTGAAGAGTGAAACTATTGAAAATAATCTCTAAAGAGAACTCACAGTTTAGTTTCACATCAGAGCAACAAATCTGTTTATTGTCACTTATATCCAAAGGGAAGATGGTTTCAAAAATCTTTCAATGCAGATACAGCAATTTTGCTCTTTCAAGCTAAAGGGCTGTAAAAAAAAAAAAGAAAGAAAGAAAGAAAGAAAAGAAAAGAAAAAAAGAAAAGGAAAGGAAAGGAAAGAAAGAAAAAAGAAAAGAAAAAAAAACTCACTGTCATTAAGTCAATTCTGACTCATAGTGACTCCCTTTGGGTTTCCAAGGCAGTACATTTTTAAGGAAGTAGATTGCCCAGTCTTCCTTCCGTGGAGTGACTGGTGGGTTTGAACTGCCAAACTTCTGGTTAGCAGTCAAATGCGTTAGGCACTACACCACGAGAGCTCCAAAGAGTTGTAAGAGGGAGACTAAAATGAAGCGTTATTTTTCACTTAAGTAATCTACAGTTGAAATTTTAATTTTTGGATGATATTTTCTCAGTGCCAATTTGAGTGCTGTATACCAGGGGGATGACAGAGCAGAGCAACAGCCAGGCATCCAGGTAAGGGAGAGGGAGGGATCCAGGCCCCACCCCCACCAGCCAGGAAAATGGGGAAAGAGAACCAGAGGCAACAACAGGGCAGAGCAGCGCCAAGCAGAGCAGTGCCAGAGACACAAGTAAGGGGAGGGAAGAGAGGTTTTAAACAGCTGAACAAGACAAATTTGTCTGTCAGCTTGTCCTACTATTGTGGCTTGCATGTGGCTATGAGGCTTGAGGCTGTACCACTGGGTTTCAAGTGCCAGCAGGGTTGCACATGGTGCACAGGTTTCAATGCAGCTGAGACAGACTGGGAAGAAGGAAGAGGCCATTCACTTCTCAAAGAATTGGACAGGGAAACCTTATGAATAGCAGAGAAACACTATCTGATACATTACTGCACAACTTTGTGAATAGACAAGAAACATTATCCAACAGTGCAGGGTGATGAGCCCCTAAGGTTAGAAGGCTTTCAAAATATGAGTAGGAAAGACTTGCATCATCAGAATAGAAACAACCTTACTAATATGGACAGAGTAAAGCTTTTGAGACCTCCATTTGCTGACGTGGCATGACTCAAATTGAGGAGAAATAGCTGCAAATGTCCATTAATAATAGGAACATGGAATTATGAAGTATGAATCTAGGAAAATTTGAAGTTGTCAAAAATGAAATGAAATGCATAAAGATGATAACATAGGCATTGGTGAGCTGAAATGGACCAGTTTTGACCATTTTGAATAGACAACCATATAATTTACTATGCTGGGAATGACAATTTAAAGAGGAATGGCGTGAGATTCATCATCACAAAGGATGTTTTGAGATCTGTCCTGAAGTAAAATGCTGTCAGTGATAGGATAATATCCATACACTTACAAGGAAGACCAGTTAATATGACTCTTATTCAAATTTATGCACCAATCACCAAAGCCAAAGATGAAGAAATTAAAGATTTTTATCAACTTCTGCAGTCTGAAATTGACCAAACGTGAAACGAAGATGTGTTAATTATCACTGGTGACTGGAATGCAAAAGTTGGAAACAATGAAGAATCATCAATACTTGGAAAATTTGGCCTTGGTGACAGAAATAATGCTGGAGATCACAGGATAGAATTTTGAAAGACCAACCACTTATTGCAACTAGCTTTTTTCAACACAAATGGTGGTTATATATGTGGACTTTGCCAGATGGAATACACAGGAATCACATTGACTACATCTGTGGCAAGCGATGATGGAAAAGCTCAATATTTTCAGCCAAAACAAGGCCAGAGGCTGATTGTGAAACAGACCATCAACTGCTCATATTCAAGTTCAACTGGAAGTTGAAGACAATTAAAACAAGTCCATGAGAGCCAAAATATGATCTTGAATATATCCCTCTTGAGTTTAGAGACCATCTAAAGAATAGATTTGATGCATTGAATACCAATGACCTAAAACCAGAAGAATTGTGGGATGACATCAAGAACATCATCCGTGAAGAAAGCAAGAGGTCATTAAAAAGACAAGAAATGAAGAAAATACCAAAATGGATGTCAGAAGAGACTCTGAAACTTGCCCTTGAACGGAGAGTAGCTAAAGTAAATTGAAGAAATGACAAGATAAAAGAGTCGAGCAGAAGATTTCAAAGAGCAACTCAAGCAGACAAAGTCAATACTATCATGAAATGTGCAAAGACTGGGAGTTAGAAAATGAAAAGGGAAGAATACACATGGCATTTCTCAAGCTGAAAGAGCTGAGGAAAAAATTTAAGCCTCAAGTTGCAATATTGAAAGATTCTATGGGCAAAATATTAAATGATGCAGGAAGCATCAAAAGAAGATGGAAGGAATATGCAGAGTTGTTGTACCCAAAAGAACTGGTTGGTGTTCATCCATTTCAGGAGGTGGCATATGATGAAGAACCAAAGGTACTGAAGGAAGAAGTCAAAGATGCACTGAATGAATTGACAAAGATCAAGGCTCCGGGAATTGATGGAATATCCATTGAGATGTTTTAACTCTCAGATGCCGTGCTGGAGGCACTCACTCAGCTCTGCCAAGAGATTTGGGAGACAGCTACCTAGCCAACTGACCGGAAAAGATACATATTTTTACCCAGTCCAAAGAAAGGTGATCCCATGGAATGTGAAAATAATTAAAAAATGGTTGAAGCAGTATATTGACAGAGAACTTCCAGAGGTGCAGGCTGGATTCAGAAGAGGATGTGGAAAAAGGGATATTATTGCTGATGTCAGATGGATCTTGGCTGAAAGCAAAGAATACCAGAAAGATGTTAGCTTGCATTTTATTGACTATGTGAAAGCATTTGATTGTGTGGATTATAACATATAATGGATAACATTGAGAAGAATGACAATTCCAGAACACTTAATTATACTCATGAGGAACCTCTACATAGACAAGGAGGCTGTCATTGGAACAGAACAAGGGGACACTTCGTGGTTTAAAATCAAGAAGGGGGTGCATTGGGGTTGTGCTTTTTCACCATACTTATTCAATCTGTACCCTTTGCAAATAATCCAAGAAGCTGGAGTATATGAAGAAGAATGTGGCATCAGGATTGGAGGAAGAATCATTAACAACCTATGATACACTGATGACACAACTTTGCTTGCTGTAAGTGAGGATGACTTGAAGCACTTACTGATGAAGATTGAAGAATACATTCTGCACTATGGATTACATCTCCATATAAAGGAAACAAAAATTATCACAAGTAGACCTCTGAGCAGCATCATGATAAATGGAGAAAAGATTGAAGTTGTCAAATAGTTCACATTGATTGTTTCTACAATGGACGCCAATGGAAGCAGCAGTCAGGATATCAGATGATGTATAGCACTGGGCAAGTCAGCTGCAAGGGGACTCTTTCAAGTGCTAAGGAGCAGAGATATCTCCTTGAAGACTAAGGTGCACCTGACACAAGTCATATTATTTTCGATAGCCTCATATGCATGTGAGTGGTGGACAATGAATAAAGAAGACTGAAGAAGAGTTGATGCTTTTGAGTTGTGGTGTTGGAAAAGAACACTGAAAGTACCATGGACTGCTACAAGAACTAACAAATCTGTGTTGGAAGAAGTGCAGAGGGAATGCTTCTTGGAAATGAGAATGGCCAGACTTCGTCTCACCTACTTTAGTCATGGTGTCAGAAGGAACCATTCCCTGGAGAAGGATGTCATGCTTGGTAAGGTGGAAGGTTGACAAGGGAGAGGAAGGCCCTCAATGAGATGGATTGAAACAGTGGCTGCAGGTACAGGGTCAACTATAGCGGGTATCGAAGAGCTGACGCAGGACTGTGCATAGGGTTGCTATATGTCAGACTCGGCAGCACCTAACAACAACAACAATGTTATTTATACAATAGATGACTAATTTCATTTTCAAATTTTATTCATAAAAATAGATAATATGCAATGTTTTCTTTTACTTAATTCTATCTATCTATCTGTCTGATTAGAATATACTTTTTTTTTTTCATTCCAAAATCAACTCTGTTTTTTTCCCAAACCATCCTATAAGATAGAATTGACTAAGGTATTTTCACCCACCAGCCACTCCTCAGAAGGAAGGTTGGGCAATCTACTTCTGTAGTGATACCACCTGGGAACCCAAGGGGGGGGTGTCACTGAGTCAGGGCCAACTTGACGGCACACAACAACATCAAGGTATTTTATGTTTTTCCTAATCCTGATGGTGCCTCAGGTTGCAGTTACATCATAGGATAAATTAATTTTTTCATAATTAGTTTTTTCAAAATGAATTTTGAAGATTAATGGAGTTTATTTCTGACTTAGTCATTTACTTCTTTGTTCTTGGCCGGTAGCTAACTATGGTTTTAGCCTAGTATCTTTAATCTTAATGTCATAGAATTGATCTTTGAGTCTCTTATAGCACCAGCAATTATGTACTCCATGTTTGATTCTATTCTTTCCTTTAATATAATCCATAAAATGAAAACCAAACCAGTGGCTGTCAAGTCAATTCCAACTCATGGTGACCCTATAAGACAGAAGAGAACTGCCCCATAAGTTGCCAAAGTTGTAAATGTTTATGGAATAAGGCTGTCATCAGGGCTCCTAATATAATCAATAAGTGAGAAAAAGAAATTTTCAGCAAATTGTTCTTCCATATACTTTATGTTTTATGCACTGTTTCAAATTGTTTTCTTCTCAAATTGAGGCATATCAGGCATGCAGGAGAATAAGAACCAACTAAAAAAATAGTGCCTTTTAATGAAAGGCTCTGTTTTTTCCTTAAGTGCATTCAAGAACTTGTAGCGACCCCTCCTTGGGTTTCTGAGGCAGTATCACTATAGAAGTAGATTGCCCAAACTTCCTTCCAAGGAGTGGCTGTTGGGTTTGAATGACCAGCCTTCTGGTTAGCAGTCAAATGCCTCAGGCACTATGCAACGAGAGATCAAAATAAAAAAGCGGACCAGCACAAGTATTTGTTGTTGTTGTTATGTGCCATTGAGTCAGACCTGACTTATAGTGACCCCTCCTTGGGTTTCTGAGGCAGTATCACTATGGAAGTAGACTGCCCCATCTTCTTCCGAGGAATGGCTGGTGGGTTTGAACCACCAGCCTTCTGGTTAGCAGTCTAGTGCCCTAGGCACTACACTACCAGAGCTCCCGCACAAGTATTTAGCAAATACTAAAACAATAACAATGAAGGAAATGATAACATGATTCATAAACAAAAAGAACTCAGCACAGAAAATTACATGGAACAAAGAAATCAATACCATGAAAAGCACATAACAAAAATGACAGCAACAAATTCACACTTGTTGATAATTACATATATGACAAGGGACTCATCTCTAAGATTTAGAGAAAATTCCAATGCTTCAATAGCAAAAGAATTAACAATCCAATTGAAAAATGGACAGAAGACATGAATAGACACTTCACCAAGGAGGATATTCAGGTGGCTAGCAAATACATGAAGAGATGCTCATGATTATTGGCCATCAGAGAGATGCAAATCAAAACAACAGTGAGATACCATTTCACCCCAGCACTGATGGCAAGGTTCAACAAGACAGAAAATAACAAATGCTGGTGGGGATGTGGAGAGATTGGGACTCTCATACACTGCTGGTATGACTGTGAAGTGATACAACCACTGTGGAAAACAGTATGGTGATTCCTTGGAAAGCTGGAATTGGAGATACCATTTGACCCAACAATCCCATTACTAGGTATATATCCTAGAGAGGTGAGAGCCAGAACAGGAACAGATATATATACAACCATGTTCATTGTAGGACTAGTTACAATAGCAAAAAGATGGAAACAACCTAGGTGCCCATTAATGGAAGAGTAGATGACCAAACTAAGGTACATACACACAATGGAATGCTATGCATCACTAAAGAATAATGTAGAGTCTGCAAAACACCACAGAACATGGATGAACTTGGAGGACATTATGCTGAGTGAAATAAGTCAATCACAGAAAGATAAATATAGTATTAGTTCCTTATTGTGGAGGGTCAAGGAAAGGCTTATATATGGAAGGAAGTGTTCTTTGTTGGTTGCCAGGGGTAGGAAGGGAGGGGAAGGAACACTGCAAAAAAATAAATAAATAAAATTAAAAAAAAAATCATTGACTCATGTCACTTTAGTTTTGTGTATTTCACTGTACATAAATTATATTTTAATAAGTTGCATTAGAAAAAAAAAAAAAAAACTTCAAATTACTTGGTTCCACAATCAGCACCAATGGAAGCAGTTGACATTGTATAGCATTGGGCAAATCTGCTGCAAAAGACCTCTTGAAGTGCTGAAGAGCAAAGGTGTCTCTTTGAAGACAAGGTGTGCCCAACTCAAACCATGGTGTTTTCAATTGCCCCATATGCATGTGACAGCTGACAGTGAATATGGAAGACCTAAGAAGAGTTAATGCTTTTGATTTGTGGTGTTGGCAATAAATACTGAAAGTACAGTGGACTGCCAGAAGAATGAACAAATCTGTCCTGGAAGAAGTACAGACAGAATGCTCCCTGGAAGTGAGAATGGCCGGACTTTGTTACACCTACTGTGGTCATGTTGTCAGAAGGGACCACTCCCTGGAGAAGATATGCTTGGTGAAGTAGAGGGTCAGTGGGAAAGGAGAAGGTCTCAATCAGTGGATTGACACAGTGGCTGCAACAATGGGCTTAGGCATAGCAAGGATTGTGAGGCTGGCACATGACTGGACAGTGTTTTTTCTGTCATACATAGAGTCGCTGTAAGTCAGAGCTGACTCAGTGGCATCTAACAACAAAGGCAACAAAAATGATAACAGTTAAGATATACTGAATGTGTCAGACATTCTGATAAATACTTTGTTCCTTTTCATTTGAAGCCTTAAATTGACCTTTGAGAAACTCCTATTTTTTCAGTAGAGATGTGAAAACTAAGTCTCAGGGCAATCAGGTGACTAATGTCATACAGGTGGTTAATAGTGGGTGTGCCAGATTTTGAATCTGTCTTTAGCGTCTGCCTTCTCCAATCACTGCTGTTGTGCTGTTGGAAGCCAGGGTTACAAGCTAATATTTTACCAGTGATCTGTGCATCTCTTTAGGGGAGTGAGTAAACTTCATCCTTGGCTATCTGTTAAAGTGATTAACTGTCTCCTTTCTGGATGAGTTCCTGATGTTTATCCAACATAGGACTGAAACACATGTTTGTTTCCATAAGATGATTGTAATAATGTAAAACTACCTAGAAATTTAAATTTCCTTTTTTCCATGACAACTTCAAATTTTTGTGCATTTGACTTCAAACCTAGAATACCATAAATATCAAACTGTCTTACGTTGCATCCATCTGGAAAATATGTGCTTTATGAGAAAGATGGCATTATTTAACAGTACTATATCCCTACAATTATATGTCCTATGTGACTATAAATTTAAGCCCTATACCAAACTAACATTATATTATCATAAAATCTATCTACCTCAGAAATTTCTAAGCAGCCAGCAGCTGTTTGAGTGAAGAAAATGCCTCTAGTTCCAGTGGGCCGGGAGCAGGAGGCAGAGCTGGACCCCAAGGTTGAGGGGCTTTCACCCAGCCCCTATAGCCTGGCACTTTGAACTTGAACTTAAAGCCTCCAAATTGTAAGAATAAACTCCTGTTTAAGACCATCCAATTTGTGGTATATATTTCCTGTCAGAGCGGCACTAGGTAACCAGAACAGGTACTAACCCAATTAAATAGATTTACTTCATACTTCATCTACATTAAGAAACACGTTATCATTTTTAAAAAAAAAAAACTCTTTTTTTTTTTTTCCTGATTAATAAATGTTTGAGGCAACACAGTGTCCAAGAAAGTGATCTGGGCAAAGAGTCAAAAGGCTATGAGTTTACTTTTTAATGAGTTTTTGGCCCTGGGAAAGCACTTTAGACTTTGAGCTCAGTTTATTCATTTATGAAATGAGGAGCAGAGGAGACTCAGATGATAGCTAGGACCTCTTTTAACTCTAACATTTTGAAACCTGTTATTCTTACTGTAGTTGATAGTTATTTTCAAGTATCATGTCCTTTCTACTCCAGGATATATAACCAACATTATAGCAGTAAGGAGAGCCTGGTAGCACAGCATTAAGTGCTCAGTTGCTACCCAAAGTATCTGTGGCTCAAACCCATCCGATGGCTTTATTAGAGAAAGACCTGGCAATCTACTCGCATCAGATCATAGCCTAAAAAACCTTTTGGGAAAGTTCTATTCTGTCAAATGGGATCACTATGAGTCAAAAATCGACTCAATGGCACCCAATAACAACATTATAGCAATATTTTAATTGTATTAAATCACATGTCTTTTATGAAAAAAAGATAAATAGTAAAGTTTAAATTAATATAAACATGAAAAGATGTCTTAGTTATCTAATGCAGCTGTGACAGAAATGTCACAAGTGGGTGCCTTTAACAAACAGAAATTTATTTTCTCACAAGTTGGTAGGCTAGAAATCCAAACTTAAGGAGTCAGCTCTAGGGGAAGGCTTTCCTCTCTCTGTTGGCTCTGGAGGAAGGTCCTTGTCCCTTTTGGGCTTCTGCTCCAGTGCAATCTTCATGTGGTTTGGCATCTCTTCCCCCATCTCTACTTGCTTCTCTATCACTGAACTACTCTTCTTCATATCTCAAAAGAGACTGACTCAGACAAGCCCTGCAATAATACTGCCCAATTAACATAACAAAGAAAACTCATTCCTAAATAGGATTATAGCCACAGGTATAGAGGTTAAAATTTCCAACACATAAACACATACTTTTGGGAAGCACAATTCAATCCATAACATAAGGCTAGCATTTTAAAATTCATCCATATTCCTAAGAGTATATGATATGAAGAGCATGAGAAGCAACTCTTTTCTATTTCTACAACTAACAAGAGAACAAATATGCCCAGCCCCTAAGAGGAAATACAAAGGTTTCCCATGAAGAAAAATGCAGTGGATTTAAGGTTATATGGATAGGGGACATGGTTAATTTTATCAGAGGACGATAAGGAGAGCCTTTTGCTGAGAATCAACAATTCAAAAGTTATGAGTTGCCAGTAGTATCAGAAGACACAGCTGAAAATATGGTGGAAAGCCATCAATCTTAGAATGCCTTCTCCTAAAGCCAGTGGGACAAATGTGATAATGTCTTGACAAAATGGATGAGTTTGTTCCCTTTGTCCTCTGTGTGTGAGCTTGCAGATATAAAACTTCAATCTTCTTCACCCTGCCAGCTTTTAGTATTATTTCAGCTCTGTGAGATTCATCCATAATCCTGTCTATGCCTCTGGTGCACACATTTCTAGAAAGCAGCTATTGATACACAAAATACTGTCTATGATCGCTTCATGAATTTCTGTATGTACTTGAAGTCTACTGAGGTAAAAGTTACATGGAAAATTTCAAATAGATATTAGGTCGAGTCCGCAAAGCCACTGCGTATTACTAGTAAGAAAGAATCAGAATCCAAGAGAATAGAGGGCTTCCCCCCTGCAAAGGAAGTCTCTATCATCTGTGAGAAAATGAACAAACAAAAGACTAAATTTTTTTGATTGACTTGTAAAATGTTTTCCATATGGTAATTATATACTGTTGTTAGGTGCCGTCGAGTTGGTTCCAACTCATAGTGACTCTATGTACAACAGAGCAAGACACTGCTTGGTCCTGCGGCAGCCTCACAATCCTTGTTATACTTGAGACCATCGTTGCAGCCACTGTCTCAATCCATTTCCTTGAGGGCCTTCCACTTTTTCACTGACCCTCCACTTCACTTAGCATGACATCCTTCTCCAGGGAAATGTCCTTCCTGACAACATGATGAAAGTAGGTTAAGGCAAAGTCTGGCCATTCTCGCTTCCAAAGAACATTCTGGCTGTACTTCTTTCAGGACAGATTAGTTCTTTCATGTGGTGGTCCATAGTTCTTTCTGTATTCTTCACCAACACCACGATTTAGGGCCTAGTTAACCTGACTGTATTAACTTTCCTGTTATGGTTAATTTTCTTAGTATTCTCATGAGCATGAAACAGAACCCAAGGTCTGATAGTTCTCCCTATATATTTCTACTGACTGTTATGAATATTCATTTCCTTTGTGATTGACAATATTTTTATTATGTGTCATCATATTTAGAGATTGTATATGTGTGTGTTTGTAGAGGGTTACATGTTGCTATCACTATGTTCTCGATAGTTTTTACGGAACTTCTTCTAATCTTTGATGTCTACACAATACTGTTAATGTGATCCAGGCCTACCATTTTGATTACTCAGAGGATATCTTGTTGTTTACCTCATCTTCAGTGAGGGAAAATGATCTAGCCATGGACCAATAGGAGGTTTTATTTTGTTTTTGTTTTTCTTGTTGTCTTTCTAGAGTGAATTGACATTTCAGAGATAGAAGACAGAGGTATAAATTTACTCCTCAAGGTCTCATTTTCCTCTAGGGTATATAGTGTGTGTATATGAGTGTATGTGATCCCATGAGGTCACCAGACTGGATCATTTCTTTTCATTATGGCACTGAGTTCCCTTTTTATTTCTGCTTATAGAGACATTTCTATTTTCTTTCTTTCATACTTGATATATATTTTAGGACTAGTAGTTATATTTTATCCAGTATTTCTATATTATTATAGCAAGGAGGAGGCAACTACATCCCTGAAACTAAAGGATACATCTTTATTATAAAATTAAGAAACACAGGTAGAAAGTAGAAATAAGGTATCTAGCAATAAATAGGTATGATTCTCATTATTCTTTGAGGGGTTATTATAGCTAAAGTGGGTTTTGTGAAAGACTTACAATATGTCTACAGATATGGAAGATGTGTAGTTGTACAACAGGAAAAATGTTCACTTATTGCAAAGACAAATTTGAAATTCTTCCTTTGCAATAGACACAGGTAAGTGCCTGACAGCTTATTACCAACTATTTAGAAACTATCAGGACCATGTGAGAAAAACACAACTAGTGAGGTGAAAAAAGTGTGAGAATTATATTGAACTGCCAACTAAATTTGAATTTTCAGCTTAGCAAACAACTTGATTATTGACTAAGGTTAGAGGAAATGAGAAACATATTTGAAGACTCAAGTCAGGAAGATAAATATGTAACAACCATCTGCTAGGCAAGCGGTATTTTCCTATGGAATAGGGGAAACATCTCTAGCGAAAGTTAGGTTTATTCAGGGACACAGTATCCAACTATAGAAGCTAAAACAGAAGGAAATAGAATAGAATAAACTGGGAAATCTCTCTACAATTGCTTCCCTGGCCATGATTTAGATTTCATATTAGAAAAGTTTAATTTTTGATATAAATTAGCAAATTAACAACACTAAAATAATAATAATAAAATAAAATAATACATTTAGCAATATCAGAGCTCTGGTGGTGTAGTGTCTAAGGCATTTGACTGCTAACCAGAAGGCTGGTGGTTCAAACCCACCAGCCACTCCTTGGAAGGAAGGTTAGGTAATCTACTTCTGTAGAGATATCAGTTTGGAAACCAAAGGAGGGCTCTCTATGAGTTGGATTTGACTCCCTGGTAGTGAGTTTTTTTGAGTGAGATTTTGGTAAACTGACTTTAAGTTGCCACCCATGATCCCCATCTCTCTCTCTAAACACACCTTTGTGTAATCCTCCATCTTGAGTCCAGACAAGACCCGCAACTTGCTTCAAACCAATGGAATGCAACATTAATGATGGATTGCATGTGAATAAGTGTTAGTTGTCATACAAGTATATAGCTTTCATCTTGCAAGTTTCTCTCTCCATTGTTACATTTGAAGAAACAATCTGCCACAAAATCCTACATCTACAAGAAAGTGAATTCTGCCAAAAACCCAAGTGGGCTTGGAAGTAGATTCTCTCCAAGTTGAGTCCCCAGTGAGAATCCAGCTTGAGCCAATTTCATGGCTTACATGCCTGGGATACTGACCTGGAGAAATGATAAGATAATAAAAGTCTGTTGTTTGAAGCAATTAAATTCATGGTAATTTTTTGTATGGTAATCGATAATTATACACCTATTTATATTAAGTCATTCATTCATTCACTCATTCAATACTCCCTCAAGCACTCTCCTGTGTCCCAAGTGCACTATGCTAAACCAAGGTTTATAGATATATGAAACAGATATTTACTATATTGTGTAATAATTTGGAGGAAATATAGATGCTATTGGAAATATAGAAAGGTTGCTGCAAGGAATTCTATCTCTTGTGAAATCTGAATAGAAATTTTTGAGGTAAAAAGAAAGTGAAGAAAGAATGTTTCAGGAAAATAACATGCAGTGCTCAGAATGAAACTGAAACTAGATCAGACTGCCAGGGGTTTAGGTTGCAGTTCATTTGTGAGTGTGTGTGTGTGTGTGTTTGTGATGTGTGTGTGTATGTGTTAGTGGGAGTAGGAGTTGGCAAAAGACAAGGTTGTAAGGAAAGTGAGGCCTCATTATTCAAGTTCATTTTTATCACTTTCAAGAATTTGGACTTTGGGGGACTTCCAGTAAGATGGAGGAATATGTAGACAAGTGACACAGACCATATTCAACAAAGAAAAGAAAAACCAAGTGACAGAGATACAGAAGATAATCCTGGAGCCCTGACCTTTGAAAGGAATTATATAGAAGTGGATTAGGCACCAACTAATGGAAAAACCTGAACAAAAACAGTGAGTACAGAGATGGTCGGAGCTGCGGACTATAAGCTACTCCAACGGGCCCAACAGCCTGAATATTTCTGAGTGGGGCTGGGACCTGAGAATTGACCTAAGATCAGCCCTGGTCACCAATGGCTGCAGGGATGACTGCATTGGTGGCCTATGACTGGGAAGGGAAATAGCAAGGTGGGAGACAGCCTGAGCTGCTGACTTTCTACTGTCTGGAGGGTGCAGCCATTTTGATTGTTTACACATGGCAGCCATTTTGGATATTTAAAGTGGCCAAGGGCGCAGCCATTTTGAATGTTTAATAAGTCCTGTCAACGAGCAAATAGAGGAGCACAGCACAGTACCCACTTGCTTAGATAAGATACAAAGAAAACAAAAATCATGGGCTAGTCACTCCAACATATAATCACCAATTAAATATAAACACAAAAATGTTACAATGCCTCAGAGAAAACAGAGCTTCACAGTTCATACAAAGAAGCAAGATAAAGCAGGATAAACAAGGGACCAAGATATAGACCCAAAACACACCCCTGAGAAAGATGCAGCTCTAGAACTCCCTAATAAGGAATTAAAAATAATTATATTTAGGTATCTTCAACAAATTGAGAGACAAGTCAAGGAAAACACAGAGAAAACGCTAGAAGAATTTTGAAAAACAATAAGAGAAGAAAATGACAAAATAAATGAAAAATTAGAAATGATACAAAATCTACAAACAGAAATCCAGAAGATTAATGCTAAATTTTCAGAAATAGATAACACATTGGATGGGCAAAGGAATAGAATTAAATCAATGGAAGGCAGAATTAGTAAGATTGAAGGCTGAACACTTCTTTGGAAAGAGATAAATCAGAAAAAAAAGCAAAACAAAATGAAGAAAGCCTAAGGTTCATGTGGGATACCATCAAAAGGAATAACCTATGTGTAATTGGAATTCCAGAACAGAAAGACACAAATAAAACCACAGATCAAATTGTCCATAATTTGTTGGAAGATAATTTTCCTGGTATGATGAAAGATGAGAATATATCTATTCAAGAAGTCCAATGAACCCCAAACAAGATAGATGCCAAAAGAAAGTCACCCAGACATATCATCATCAAGCTTACCAAAACCAAAGACAAAGAATGAATCATGAGAGCAGCATGGGGGGGAAAAAAAAAAAGTTACCTACAAGGGGCAACTAATAAGACTAAGCTTCGATTTCTCGACAGAAACCATGCAGGTGAGAAGACAATGGGATGGTATATATAAAACAATGAAAGAGAAAAATTTCCAACCAAGAATTATGTACCCAGCAAAACTGTCCCTCAAATATGATGGTGAAATTAGGAGATTTCCAGATAAACAGAAATTAAGGGAATTTGTTAAAACCAGACCAACCTTACAAGAGATACTAATGGGAGTCCTTTGGACAGAGAAGCAACAACAGCCAACAACAACTGACCATTAACACACATGATGATATAACCCAGAGACCAACCCAGCTATGGAAGTCTCCAAAGTAAATAAGCCTACAAGATTGTAAACAGGGAACCAGAGATATCAACTGACAAATGAGGACAACTACAAATCAAAAAGAGGGAAAAAACTGTGTCATTACAGAACTTCTAGATGATAGGGAAATTAAGACAACTACAAGATAGAACAGACCATTCTAAACTTGGGAAGAAAACTATAAATCATAGGGTAATCTCAAAGAAAAATGAAAAACCTCCACATCACGAAAGAGGACCAGCATAAATATTCAGCAAATACTAAAACAATAGCAATGAAGGAAGTGATAACACGATTCACAAACAAAACGAGCTCAGCATAGAAAATTACATGGAACAAAGAAATCGCCACCATGAAAAAGCACATAACAAAAATGACAGCAACAAATTCGTATTTGCTAATAATTAATTACATATCTGGCTAGGGACTTATCTCTAAGATTTATAGCGGAAGAGTAGATGACCAAACTATGGTACATACACATAATGGAATGCTATGTAGCACTAAAGAATAATGTAGAGTCTGCGAAACACTGCATAATATGGATGAACTTGGAGGACATTATGCTAAGTTAAATAAGTCAGTCACAGAAGGACAAATACAGTATTAGCTCGCTGTTGTGGAAGATCAAGGAAAGGTTTATACATGGATGGAAAATTTCTTTGTTGGTTGCCAGGGGTGGGAGGGCAGGGGAGGGCACACTGCCAAAAAAAAGCATTGACCTATGTCACTTTAGTTTTGTGTATTTCATTGTACATAAGTTATATTTCAATAAAGTGCATTAAAAAAATTTATTAAGGCTTTGTCCTAATAAACTGATGTTTTCCAGTAGATGTGTGCATCATTTTGTCTTCCCTTCCTAAAGATTTTAGATCATGGAAGACTTATCAATCTTTTTTGTTGTTGTTGTTTTAACATTCTAATCTTGTTTCACTTTTCCAGTTTCCTTACATGAAGTAAAGACTGTGATACTTGGAAGCAGTAAATGGCAAAGACAGATTTGAAGAACATGCCCCTGATGTAAGGGTTGCTGTCAACAGCCATGCAAGCCGAAGAATTCACACCTTCAGAGGTTGCAGTCACACAGAACAATGTTTTTCAAACACCACTGCATATGAAAACTACCTGGGTCTTTCAAAAATGTTGATTCTCATTCAGTAAATCTGGAAGGGCCTGAGATTCCAGCAGGAAGGCAGGATGCTTATGCTGCCTGTCTGTAGAGCACAGCTGGAATATCAAAGTAAATAAAAACGTGACAAGAGTCCCTGGAGCTGGTTAGGGTGATGTCTCACTTTGGTATAATTTATGGAAAATTAGAGAATCGTGAAGTTGAGAAATTGCAGGTGTGGTCATAGCAACATGATATGACTCAAGAAGTTTAGATTTCATATAAAAAATATGAAGAGATACTTCTAAGCCCTTTGGAATAAAAATAGTTTTAATACACTCTGATTTACCTCCTTAAATTACATATTGTAATTTAAAATGAACTTTTGTGCTTTGTGGATACTCAGTATTGCAGTTCAGCCCTCTTTGGTTACTCTTTGCATTGAGCCAATTCTGATTCACAGCAACCCTACAGCACAGAGTAGAGCTGCTTCACAGGGATTCTTAGGCTGTAAATCTTTATGACAGCAGATTTCCAGGTCTTTTCCACCATGAGTGACTGGTGGATTCCAACTGCCAACTTTTCAGTTAGCCGACCAATGCTTCACCATTGTACCACCAGGACTTCTTTTGGACCAGTAAACCAAAAACCAAATTCACTGCTGTCAAGTAGTTGCCAACTCATAGCAACCCCTCCTTGGGTTTCCAAGGCAGTATCTTTACAAAGAAGATTGCCTAATCTTCCTTCCAAGGAGTGCCTTGGAATTGAACTTGGAGTGTACAGTATGAACTGCCAGACTTCTGGTTAGCAGTCAAATGCCTTAGGCACTACACCACCAGAATAGGTCTAAAATCCTGGGCAGAATTCTATGATGGGAAGTTAAGTGGTGATTAGATGTGTGAATATCCACTAAAGAAAGGTTATCCTCAGCAGTGAACATACAACTGTATTTCTAGTACCCTGATACAAACTAAGAACTTGTGCCTTTCTTTTACTGCATCCCAACTTCTACTTCAGGTGCCCAGGGAACTCAGGCTGCCCTCCACAAGTACCAGGCAACTCCATAATCCCCGAATTGCTCTATCTTTGTCATGATTTTCTATTCTTTCATGACCTAATGCTCTAGTAAGACTATCGTGATGTATGACATTCTTAACAAATCATTATGATAAAGTTAACCCAGGAGGAAGATACTGGAATGAAAAATTACATGCAAGAAGTTTATTGGGAAGAGATACTGAGATCAACAGGTGTGGGAATATGAAGGAAGCATGACTGAGCCATGAAAATGTTAGACTGTGATGTATTCATAACAAAGGTCTCACTGATTCTATGAATTGCTCGGAAAGAGGGATGGTCCCAACGAGTTGCCTCAAATTGGGTCAATGACGCCAGGCTGCTATTCTTGGAAAGAAGGCATGCTTTTAGGTGAAACAGTTCTTTTCATGTAAAGGTAAAACATCAGCTGCCAGTTGTGGGCTTTCCACAATCCCCGTGGCTGGGGGAATAATACTCTACTCCTGTATGAGAGACCATCTAAACTGCACAATAGGCTATCTACTGTGAGCTTTTCTGTAATTAGCTTATGGTTGAAGAGCCTTAAATGCATTAACATAAGAAAGCTATACTCTATGTTAGAAGTAGTTTGGGGTATGGAATCTTTCACACCATCTAGGTCAGTGCTTCTAAAGTTGCTTTGGTGAGAATCAATTTTACTGTTTAAAATCTGTCATAAACAGGTACATGGTTTTATCACATGTGACCAGTATACATCTTGCACAATGAAAGTTGAACAACACTTGAAATATATATTATTCCTGATTCAATGAGATCAATTCAATGATCATGAGCTTAAATGTGGCAATGTGAAGTCACTTAAATAACATGTAAAAGTTTATTCTCATTTACTGCATTTATTGAGCACAGTAACAGTGTGCTGATGGGCACTGGTTTGTCTTGCTTTCCAGGCATACACTGTGTTTATGAAATCATGACTCAGATGGTCACCTGATTTTTATCTTTAAAGGAATTGAACAAGCAATCTAAAAAACAATTTAAACTATAGTGATAGCACCAAAAATTACTGCTCTGCTTGGGAAAATAGATTCATTGGATTTCTCTCATTTATTATTTCATGTTAAGGCTCAAGTAGTGAGTTGAAGTTCCCCTGCTTTATGTCCTAGACTTTTCTAGGTCATTTTGACCTTAATCTTTATGAGAGAATGGCATTTGTGAGTTAACGCCCATTTCATGCAGGTGATGTTCCTTTAGTGGCTTTTTTTTTTTTTGGACTTTGCATCCCCCTTCTTCATACTTACAGGCCATTTTAAGACCTATGCTATGTGGATTCTGAATTGAACACCATCAGAAAAAGTCTGTTTTCAAAGTCAACTCCTGCTGGATTGGAGTCAGCTGCGTGTCACAGAATGTCACTCTAATGTTTAAACTGCTACAAGTTCAAAGAATGTGAAAAGCAGCTAGGCAGAACCCATGCATGTGTGGTGAAGCTCTTATTAGGTCTTCTGACACATCAAACCTGCTTGACCATGCACAGGGGCTTGGGCTGAGTTCTAATTTCGCTCTCACTTGTTGGCAGCAGCTGCCCATTCCAGAACCTTTTTTTTTTTTATTAGGATTTGGGTGAAGATTTACAGAGTAAATTCACTTTTCATACAGCAGTTCACATATACTTTGTCTCATGTCATTG
>NW_006921588.1:35177463-35181568 GCF_000298275.1 Orycteropus afer afer
TTCCACATTGTTCTCCCTCTCTATGCAGGATCTCCTACATCCCTTCCAAGTGGATGGCAGTGGTAGCTGGGCACCATCTAGTTCTTCTGGTCCCATAGTTGTACAGGCTGCAGATCAGATGGTGTACCAGTCGCCATTGTTTCCATCAATTTTGGTTTTCTTCTTTCTTCTTGATGAGGAGAGACCCGTTGTTGCATCTAGATGGCAGCTTCCTAGCCATTAAGATCCCAGTCGCCACTCACCAAAGTAGTAGGTGGAACAATGTTTTGTATAGTATGCCATGCCAATTAAGCCCGATGTCCCCTGCGACCATGGTCCCAAGCCCACAGGATCAACTACTCGGTCCCTCTGGGTAGCTGGCTGTGACCAAGCAAAGACCATAACCTTGCCCCTTGTCAGCTCTACTATATACCTGGGAATTCTGATCATTCACATGAACTTATAGGCCCATTGTGCAGAACCTTTTCTAAGGTGCAATTTTTTTTTTTTTTTTGGCCATCAGATTCCAAAATAACATGTCTTTTATAGAGGTTCTTGAGTTATTTCCTATCAGTGAAAACACAAACAAATGTCAAAATAAGGAAATGGTGCATGACTTTTACTATGTTGTTGGAGTCTATTTGCTAGTATTTTGTTGACAATATTTGCATCTATATTCATAAGACTTATTGGCCTTTTGTTTTCTTTTCTTGTGATGGCTTTGCCTGGTTTTGGTATCAGGGTTATGATTGCTTCATAGAATGTATTAAGGAGTATTCCTTCCTTCCCTTTGTTTTAAGAGTTAAGACAGTATGTTGTACCCAGGCTATAAAGGAGATGCTCGGAAGAGAGGAATATGCCAACACACGACAATGCAAATGCACTAGGAAAGTTTATTAGCTAACTTAAGTTAGGGTCTTTGCCCTTACCAGGTCAGTGGCTTAAGCAAAAGACCCCCTGCCCCGATATCCTCACCAATTTATGGAATAATATGGGGAGGGGCAGCACCAGGGTGAGAGGGTACAGATGATTGGTTGTTGCTAAGGGATTTAGGGCAGTGATCTAAGATGCTGGGGGACGTAAAGAAACCCCCCGGCTCCAAAGTTCACTTAGGAAAATATTATCTAGGGAGGATGTGGCTCAGATATGTGGGAGACTTTCAGGAGTCGAGCAAATCTCCAATACGTGCTGAATCCGGATGGCTTTTGTGATGCGTGCTGAGTTCGGAGGAAGTTCCTTGATACCTGCTGAGACTGGAGGGTAGATAAAGGTCCTAAGGAGTGTTTAGAATTACAAAAGTCCTGTTAGCATTGCTGACAGTAAAAGGTTTCTGGTTAAAGATTTTCCTGGAGGCTGCTAGAACTCTGGCTTCAGATTGACTCACAAGTATTAGTGTCAATGCTTCTCTAAATGTTTGGTAGAATTCATCAGTGAAGACATTGGGACTTTTTTTATGTTGGGAAGTTGTTGATCACTGATTCGATCTCTTCACTTGTTATGAGTCTGTTGAGAGTTTCTATTTCCTCATGAGTCTTTTGGGTAGTCTGTGTGCTTCTAAGAATTTTTCTATTTCATCTAGGTAATCTAGTTTGTTGTTGTACGGTTGTTCATAATATTCTGTCATCATTCTCTTTATTTCTAATCTATATACTTGCAATAGAAGCTCTGGTAGCTTAGTGCCTAAGGCACTTAACTGCTAGTGGCGGTTCAAACCCACCAGCCACTCCTCAGAAGGAAGATGGGGCACACTACTTTCGCAGTGATACTGCTTCGAAAACCCAAGGAGGGGTCGTTATGAGCCGGGTCATATAATAACAACAACAACATACTTGCAATAATGCCCAAAAAAATAAAACTGCTGAGGCTGCTTATGTACAACAAAAAGCCTCATGTCATTTGTTTCCTTGGTTTGGAGGTTGAGAGTCATGATTTCATGGAATCTCCCCTTTAATTGGCCTTATACCATACTTAGTGCTTCTGTTGTCTGTGTGGGGCCATAAAAGCTTTTACCAGCCATCCAAGAAACAAGTGTTCTCTTTTTACCTGGAGCAACAGAAGAAGGAGAGTCAGGAATAGGAGGAAGATACTGTGTGTGGCTAATTGCTTCCATGAACAACTGCCTCCTGTCCCTTGTAACAAGAAGAACTGGATGCTGTCTGGATGCCACTACTGAACATCTTGATCGAAAAAATCTGTAGAAGAATCCTGATCAAAAAGGGGAAAATGAAGAACGTATTTTCAAGTATTCATGGACTCCAGACTTTCTATATAAACTCTTGAAACTATTGCCCTGAGATAATCTTTAAACCTTAAACCAAAAATCTCCTGATTTCTTCTTAAAATCAAACAGCAGTTAAGCTTAGGTAGTAAAGAATGTCTACCTTGAGTGCTCTTTCAAAATCTATGTATATGGGATCAGATTGACAAGAGCAAGTCAAAAGATTACATAAGAAACTTAGGGGGCAATGAGGTTATGTTAACGACAGAGGACAACTCAGAAAAGAGGGTGAGAATATCTGCAAAACTCAAAGAATGCAATAAATGTCACTGAATTGTGCATACAGAAACAGTTGTATTTGTATATGTTTTGCTATGTATATTTTCAACAACAGCAAAATAAATAAAAATAAAATAGAGTAACATGTTGCTTTGAAAAAAATAATAAGGAAATGACTAGAGACAATTCTACCTCTTCTTTCAATTTTGATCACCACTACAGCAAAACAGAGCTTCTGCAATCACTAAATGGCCATGGGAACTTAAAGCTGTCTAGACTAGGAATTAAGATTCCCGGGATTTTTTACCATGTTAAAACTCAACTCTAGATCACAGAGAATGGGTTCTGATCGAAGATAAGAAATATTTCCATCCTGATACCAAGTGGGAGTGTCCTGAGTTGGGAAATTGTAGCATTAGCCCTGTCTATGTATAATTTTCCCTCAGTAGGAATGGGTGATTGGTTCCAGGACCACAAACGGATACCAAAATCCACAAATGCTCAAATCTCTTCTAAAAAATGGCATAGTATTTACATAAAACCTACACATATCCTCCTACATACTGTAAATCATCTGTGTTCTTGTTGTTAGGTGCCGTTAAATAGCATTCAATTCATAGCAACCGTATGTACAACAGAAGGAAACACTGCTCAGTCCTGCGCCATCCTCCCAATTACTGCTAATTGACCGACTTTCTACTTTACCAAGTATGATATCCTTCTCCAGGGACTGGTTCCTCTGACAGCATGACCAAAGTAGGTGAGACGAAGTTTGGCCGTTCTTGCTTCTAAGGAGCTTTCTAGCTGCACTTCCTCCAGGACAGATTTGTTAGTTCTTCTGGCAGATAAAATTTTACTTGTGTGTGATGTGCCTAAGGCATTTGACTGCTAACCAGAAGGCTGTCAGTTCAAACCCACCAGCCAGTCCTCAGAAGGAAGATTGGGCAATCTACTTCCATAGAAGTACCACCTCAGAAACCCAAGTAAAGGTGACTATGAGTTAGAATTGACTCGACAGCAGTGAGCTTTTTGTTTTGTTTTGTGATGTTAATGATATTACTGGATAATTTTTACATTCTTTTGACTCACGTTTCTTTGGAATGGGCATAAATATGGATTTCATCCAGTCATTTGGATCTTTTCCAAATGGCCACATAGCTAGCTTCAAAATTTCCAGCACTTTCTGTCAGTTTGTCATACTGTGGTGGCTTGGGTGTTGTTGTGAGGCTGGAACCTATGCCACGAGCATTTCAAATACCAGCGGAGTCACCAGTGCTGAACAGGTTTCAGTGGAGCTTCCAGACTAAACCAGACTAGGAATAAGGACGGGGCCATTCCTTTCTGAAAAAATTGGCCACCGAAAACCTTATGAACAGCAGTGAAACATTGTCTGATACATTACTGGAAATCATCACTGTTGTTGTTGTTGTTGTTAAGTGCTGTCCAGTCGTTTCCGACTCATAGCAACCCCACGCACAGCAGAACGAAACACTGCCTGATCCCGCGCCAGCCCCACAGTCCCTGCTATACTTGAGCCCATCACCGCAGCCACCGTATCAATCCATCTCCTTGAAGGCCTCCCCCTCTTTCATCGACCCTCCACCCTACCAAGCATGACATCCTTCTCCA
>NW_006921588.1:35185388-35190123 GCF_000298275.1 Orycteropus afer afer
TTTTTTGTTTCTTTTTCAAATTTTTCAATCCATGGTTGGTTGTATTCACAAATGTGGAACTTGTGGGTATGGAGAGTCAACTGTATAGTGGTTACTGTATTTTCATAAATAGTGTGTCTACATTATGTAAATAAAGTGCCTACTATAATGGGTAGAAATGTTGAAATTACTTTAAAAAGTTCTGGCATACTGTACTCATGCATCCACCAGGCTTTTTTTGTGTGACTTTTCAGAAGTAAATTCCAGCCTCATTCACCTTTATACAACAATCTAAAAATGTTATTTTTAAAAATCATATTTATGTAGTAAAAGTATAAGACATGGTCAAGAAGTCATGGATTGAGTTTGGTTGTTGTTGTTATGTGCTGTCGAGTCATCCCTGACTCATAGCGACCCCTCCTTGGGTTTCCGAGGCAGTATCACTAGGAAGTAGGATTGCCCAACTTTCCTTCCCAGGAGTGGCTGGTGGGTTTCGTAGTACCTGGATAATCAGAAAATGAAAAATTGAAACTATTTCTTTGCTCTGGGGCAGTTCATCCTGAGAGCGACAGAGTTTCTTGCAACAAATCAATCCCCGATACATCACACCAAAGACAGACGGTTGAGCCAAGGGCTGCGCATTGGGCTGGTACCACGGTGGCTGGAGGTGGTTGCCCACATGAGCCGGTGTCCTTCGGTGCCAGCCCCATGCAAAGCCGGATGGGGGGCATGTAACACCCTGTCCCTGTGGGGCCCCCAGGTGGCCAGTTTGGGACTCATGTCATGTGAGCAAGAGTCACAGAACTCTTCGGAACTCACTGCTCTCGTGCCTACCCACCCACCCCCACCCCACAGCTTCGGCAGAGTGAGAGATTCAAATGGCTCTGAGTGTAGCAGCTGTCCAGCCAGAGGGTGGGGCAGAATATACATGGCCTCCTGAGTGGTCAGTACTGCCTGGGGTGTGCAGACCCATCCACCTCCTGGGCTGGAGCCAGCCATACTGTGGAGCTCTGTTTTCGGGGCAGAAAACGTTATTTCTTCCTGCACTGGAAAAAGCAGTAGGCAGAGCAGGGAAGAAACCCAGCCCGGAGAGGGCTGCTTTAGAAACTCTGGGATAGGGTGGTGAATATCTGCTGCTTTGAACCAAACCTCCATGTCAAAAGGCAGCAAAACAAAGATTTAAATTAAATTCATTGTTGTTGTTGTTGTTGTTGTTGTTATGTGCCGTGGAGTCGGCCCCGACTCATAGTGACCCCTCCTTGGGTTTCCGAGGCAGTATCACTACGGAAGTAGGATTGCCCAACCTTCCTTCCCAGGAGTGGCTGGTGGGTTTGAACTGCCAGCCGTCTGGTTATCAGGCAAGGGTCTTAGCCACTATGCTACCAGAGCTCCCAAATTAAATTCATTAGAGAGAAAAAAAAATTGAGATTGAAGTCATCAACATGTAAGAAACATCGATAAAATATACCTATGAAAATAACACAAGAGGTGTTGTATGGTATGCAAAACATATACTATGTTTATTATTTGCATAAAAGTACTGTAAATATATTTGTAAACTATAAAACTGTAATTATTATTGTAGAGTAAATTATTTTTATAGAGTAGAATTTGAGCCTGAGAAAAAAAGACTTACTAAAAATCAACTAATTATATGTCAAGGCATCATCATCATCATCTTTATAAGAATAGCTACCTTTCTTAAGCTTTTACTATGTGCCAAATTTAAAACATCTTAAATTTCTGTTTAAAGCATTTTAAATTTCTTAACTCATCCAATGTTCATCAGAAAGCTATGATATAGGTTGATAATAGGCACAATTATCATAAATGCACACACCCTCCATCACATTAAAAAGACTGACACTGGGAATTGTGTTGATTTCCTATCTAGAAACGAATTTAGAGGATTGAGCTAGACAGCCTTAAAAGGAGAATCACCATATAATGTGGGGAACTTGAAAGAAGGGGGAACGTCTTTTAAGCCCACGCTGCAGTGTGAGATGTGCTGATGACATTTGCTTTGAGCTTCAGCACCAGCCAGAGTAATGTATGCTGGAATTATTTAAATTTTGCATATATAGTCATAGACTTTTTAAAGCATAGCATTATTAAGTTGCATGCTTGAGCTTTTCCCTGCAACTTTCAGATGTACTTGGAAATATTTATCAAAGCATTGTTTTATTAATATATTCTCTGAAGTTTATTAAAAGAACATTTGCTTACACTTCTAGAATATATAACTACTTGGGGAAATAACTGATATAGGTTTACTCATTCTAAATAAAACCAAAAAAAAATTTTTTTAAATGTCAGGTTTATTATGTAGGTAGCTCAAGCCCTGAAGAGGACAGAGTGCTAAAGCAGCATGACCCTTTATTGACTTCTCCCTTTATGCCTTTCTTCTTCTCTGTTTAGTTTCTTTTTCTTCTGTCCTGTATATAAGTAATGCTCAATAAATCCATCCCTAAGAATTCAATTTTAGATTTAGACAGATGTATACCGTTTCATTCTATCGTGATCAAAAGAATAAGGTAGAGCTTCCTTTTCAATCCACTTGACCTAATTTTCTCCAGATTTATAAAGGTCAAAGTGTTTATAGCACCAAGCTCCAATGCTGAAATTCTGGGGCTGATGTAAGTATTTATTTTTGTGCACATTCAGCACCATCTGAAGGAGCAGGAATTCTAATGTGCTTCCTTTTGTAGTATCAGTGCTACAGTAACTAAACTATGGCATGGCTTCAGCTATAAGTGAATCAAACTAGGGTATCATCCACTGGAGGGTGATTGAGGTTGTATCAGGGCACTGAATTCTTTAATAGAAAAATATGATCATAAGACAAGGAATGAAAATCAAATTACTTCTATACTTACTTCAAGGATTGCACCTGACACTCCTACTCATCTTTAAAAATGTGCAGTAGAAGTGCAGTAAAATATAGCAGTAAGTTTAGGATTGAATTCTGTAGGAATGGATTTATCTGACTGTGTGTTTGAATGTGACAACAGGGATTCTAGTGGTTGAATGGATTTCCTGATTTAATTATGATCTTCCTTCCCTGATCATTCAATCATGGATGTTCATTAATCTTTGGGTTAGTCAACATTATTCAAGGTATCTGGTGTATATATATATATATATATATATGTATATATATGTATATATATGTATATGTATGTATATGTATATAAAGAATCAACTAGGAGATTTACTTGAAAATGTCATTATCTACAATAAAAACCAAACACACTCTCATCGAGTTCATTCCAAATCATAGTAATCCCTGTGTAACAGAGTGGAACTGCCTCATAGGGTTTCCAAGGCTGTAAATCTTTACAGAAGCAGATTGCCTCATTGTTGTCCCATGGAAGAGCTAGTGGATTTGAACTTATTGAATGCCTTAACCACTGTATCACCAGAGTTCCTCAATATCTACAATAAAGGAGAAATTATAAGTGCTTTGATAAATATTAAAACTGAGAAAATATATCCATAGTTTTGTTACTCATTGTTAGGTGTCAAATGACATGGTATATCTGTAAAGCACAAGAAAATAACAGAAAAAGATGAGAGATTGTAGGACTAATGACACATTAATTGAGGAATTAGTATTTAGGTTGATCTTTATAAAAAGAATTTTGTTAAACAAGGGTAAAGGGAATAGAGATGTAGGAGAATGCTGAACAAGTTATGTGACTTAACCAAAGAAAAAGACTTAAGATGAGGTCAAAATCCCATCTTCTGATTCTAAAAACTATGGTTTATCCAATATTCCCTGATTTTGGGAGTTGTACTCTGTTTCATTGAAAAATACAACATATCTGTAAAAAGAGCCTCACTAAGTTAAGTGAAGTCTGGATGCATCAAGATGCCCATTTGAGCTCTTTTAAAACCTTTGTATTGAATATTTATGTAGTTATGAATATGCATTTATATGTAGGTACAGATAAGATATATTCTTTTCAATATACTCTTGGATATAAATTATGCTGTTAATGGGTGACTATCAAAAGTAAGATCTAAAATGATTTATACTCACACAAGCACACATATTTGTGCAAATATTAACATATTTGTGTAGATACAAGAAAAACCGGTAATAGCTATTTTCTTTGAGGAGAGAAACTGATGATTATAGGAATGGAAGTACAGATATTCAGTTATTTTACTCTCTTGCATTATTTGATTTTGTTGACATGTTCATATGTTGCTTTTATAATGGCATGCTACCTTAAAATTAAATGTTAATATTTATACAAGGACAAAGATATTCAAAAATAAGTAGTTTAGGTTCTCCAAAGATGTAAACACAAAACTACCATATTACTCAGAAATCTTAATTCTAGATATATAGCCTAAAATATTGAAAGCAAGAATGCAAACAGAAAAGGTACACCAATGTTGATTGCAATGCTATTCACAATAGGCAAAAGGTGGAAGCTACCTAAATGTCCATCAATGGATGAATGTATAAAAAGTATGTGGTACATACATACAATGGAATACTAAGTCATAAGGAGAATTGAAGTCCTGATACATAGCACAACATGGGTGAACTTTGGAAACATTGTATTGAATGAAATGTTACAAAACAACAACAACTAAATGACCTCACCTTCTGAAGAGAAAGGTGGGCTGAGCTGTGGACTTTTGCCAGTCCGGAGAGCACCGCCATTTTGAAGGTTTAAAAAGCGGCTTGATTATTTTGTATATTTAAAGAGACAGTGCTCTTGCAGATTTCTGGGGCTTAAGA
>NW_006921588.1:35195547-35229855 GCF_000298275.1 Orycteropus afer afer
GTGAACTGCTGTATGGAAAGTGAATTTGCTCTGTAAATCTTCACCCAAATCACAATAAAATAAATAAATAAATAAATAAATAAATAAAAATAAATGACCTTACCTTCATAAAATAGGCAAATGTATAGAGAGATCAAAGCCCATGAGTGGTTACCAGATGTGGGAAAGAGGAGAAAAGGGGGAGTCATTGCTGAGGGGCACTGAGTTTTTGTTAATGGTGGTGGAATAATTAGAAAAGGATAGTGGTAATGGTTGCACACCATGATAAACAAAACCAGTGCCACTGAATTACACATACAAGAATTGTTCAAATTAAAATATTTTATTATACATGGTTTTACTAAAAAACCTATTGTCATCAAATCAATTCTAACTCATAGCAACCCTATAGGAGAGTAGAGAACTGCCCCAAAGGGTTTTCAAGGATGTAAATCTTCACAGAAACAGACTGTTAAATCTTTCTCCTGTGGAGCAACTGGTGGGTTCAAACTGCCAACCTTTTGGTTAGCAACCAGGCACTTTTAACCACTGTGCCAATATACAGATTATAAGGGTCACATGACACAGTTGATAGCATTGATGGAAACTGCTGTTGTTGTTAAGTGCCATAGAGTCATCTCCTACTCATAGTGACCCTATGTTCAGCAGAACAAAACACTGCCCCATCCTGTGCCAGCTCCATGGTCCCTGCTATACCTGAGTGCGTTGTTGTAGTCACTGTGTCAATCCATCTTGTTGAGGGCCTTCCCCTCTTTCTTTGACCTTACACTTTACCAAGTCTGATATCCTTCTTATAACATGACCAAAGTAGGTGATCTCTTCTTATAACCTGACCAAAGTAGGTGAGATGAAGTCTGGCCATTTTTACTTCCAAGGAGCATTCTGACTGCACTTCTTCCAGGACAAATTTGTTAGCTCTTTTAGCAGTCCGTGGTACTTTCAGCGTTCTTTGCCAGCACCAAAACTCAAAAAACATTGAATATTCTTCGGTCTTATTCATTGTCCAGCTCTCACATGCATAAGAGGGGATTGAAAATACCATGGCTTATGTCAGGCACATTTAGTCCTCAAGGAGACATCTTTTCTCATCAGCACTTGAAGAGGTCTTTTGCAGCCAATTTGCCCAGTGCTGTACGTCATTTGATATCTTGACTGCTGCTTCCATTGGTATTCATTGCAGAAACAAGTACATGAAGTCTGACAACTTCAATCTTTTCTCCATCTATCATGATGCTGCTTATTGGTGAAGTTGTGAGGATTTTTTTTTTATATTTATATTGAGTAATTTATATATTTATATTTATATTCTTTATATTTATATTGAGTAATCCATACTGCAGACTGTATTCTTCAATCTTCAATCTTCATCAAGTGTTTCAAGTGATCTTAACTTTCAGCAAGCAAAGTTGTGTCATCAGTGTATTGCAGGTTGTTAATGATTCTTCCTCCCATCCTGATGCCATGTTCTTCTTCATATAGTCCAGCTTCTCGGATTATCTGCTCAGCATACAGATTGAGTAAGTATTGTGAAAAGATACAATCCTGGTGTACTCCATTCTTGATTTTAAACCACACAGTATCCCTTTGTTCTGTCTTAATGACAGTCTCCTGGTCTATGTACAGGTTCCTCATGAGTACAAATCAGTGTTCTGGAATTTTCTTCTGCTCAATGTTATCCATAATTTGTTATGATCCACACAATCAAATGCTTTTGCATAGTCAATAAAACACAAGTAAACATCTTTCTGGTATTCTTTGCTTTGAGCCAAGATCCATCTGATATTAGCAATGATATCCCCTGTTCTATGTCCTCTTCTGAATCCAGCTTGCATTTCTGGAAATTTTCTATCAATATATTGCTGCAACTGTTTTTGAATTATCTTCAGTAAGATTTTACTTGAGTGCAATGTTGATATTGTTTGATAATTTCCACATTCTGTGGGATCAGCTTTCTTTAGAATGGATACAAATATGGATCTCTTCCAGTCAGTTGGCCAAATCTTCCAAATCTCTTGGCATACCCAGCAGGGCATCTGTTTGTTAAAACATCTAAATGGGTATCCCATCAATTCCTGGAGCCATGCTTTTCATCACTTCCTTCAATGCAGCTTCAATTTCTTCCTTCTATACCATTGGTTCTTGATCATATGTCACCTCCTGAAATGGAAGAACATTGACCAATTATTTTTGGTATGGTGACTCTGTGTATTCCTTCCATCTTCTTTTGATATTTCCAGCATCATTCAATATTTTGCCCATAGAACCTTTCAATATTGCAACTTGAGGCTTAAATTTTTTCTTCAGTTCTTTCAGCTTGAGAAATGCTGAGCATGCTTTTTCTTTTTGGTCTTCTAACTCCACATCTTTGCACATTTCATCATAATAATTGACTTTATTTTCCCAAGCTGCTCTTTGAAATCTTCTGTTCAGCTCTTTTATCTTGTCAATTCTTCCATTTGCTTTAGCTACTTTTCATTCAAGGGCAAGTTTCAGAGTCTCTTCTGACATCCATTTTGGTCTTCTTTTCTCATCTTTTTAATGACCTCTTGCTTTCTTCATAGGTGATGTTCTTGATGTCATTCCGCAATTCTTCTGGTTTTTGCTCATTGGTGTTCAATTCATCAAATCTATTCTTTAGATGGTCTCTAAATTCAAGAGAGATATAATCAAGGTCATATTCTGGCTCTCATGGACTTGTAATTGTCTTCAACTTCAACTTGCATATGAGCAGTTAGTGGTCTGTTCCATACTCAGCTCCTAGCCTTGTTTTCACTGAAGTTATTGAGCTTCTCCATCACTTCTTTCCACAGATATAATTGATCTGATTCCTGTGTACTCCATCTGGCAAAGTCTATGTGTATAGCCCCCATTTATGTTGTTGAAAAAATGTATTTGCAATGAATAAGTCATTGGTCTTGCAAAATTCTATCATGCAATCTCTGGCATCATTTCTATCACCAAGGCCAAATTTTCGAACTATCAGTGATTCTTCTTTGTTTCCAACTTTTGCATTCCAATCATCAGTGATAATCAGCACATCTTGATTGCATGCTCAGTCAATTTCAGACTGCAGAAGTTGGTAAAAATCTTCGATTTCCTCATCTTTGGCTTCAGTGGTTGGTGTATAAATTTGAATAATAGTGGTATTAACTGGCCTTCCTAGTCTATTTCAGTTCACTAATACTTAGGATATCGATCTTTTTGTGTTCCTTTTGACTTTTGACAACTTCCAGTTTTCCTAGATTCATACTTCACACCTTCCATGTTTCAGTTTTTAGTGGATATTTGCAGCTATTTCTCCTGCTTGAGTTGTGCCGTGTCAGCAAATGGAGGTCCCAAAAGCTTTACTTCATCCATATCATGAAGATTGGTTCTACTTTGATGTGGCAGTTCTTTCCTGGTCGTATTTTGAGTGCCTTCTGACCTTAGGGGCTCATCTTCTGGCCATGTATCAGGCAATGTTTCAGGGCTATTCATAAAGTTGTCCAGTAATGTGTTACTGGACAATATGCTAGTGTTTTCCCTGGCCTATTCTTTGAGAAATGGATGGCCTCTTCTTCTGAGTCTATCTCAGTCTGGAAGCTCTGATAAAACCTGTCCATCACGGGCAACCCTGCTGACATTTGAAACACTGATGGCACAACCTCCTGCCTTACAGCAACATGCAAGCCACCACAGTACGACAAACTGACAGAAAAGTTCGGAGGAAAGTTTTGGTGGAAACAGCTTTAAATTAATCTGTTGCTCCACTTGAAAATAATCTTGTTGTGAGAGTCATCCTGTTTAATTCTTCCTCCTCTGGGAATCTTTGCCACCTGGCTGTAACTTGATTGTAATGTAACTTCCAGACTTCAGCAGGAAGGAATGATTTCCATTTGCTTTTTATTATGATTATGAGTTCATGGAGAGCTACAAAATACAGAATGAAGGAGAAATATTATGTTTGAAAGGAGTTAGTAGTAATGAGCTGTCATCCTTTAAAATGAATCCAGTAAATATTTCTTTCAAAGAGCTTCTCTAGTATCTTGAGCAGTAGTGGAAAGCAACATGATGCCTCAATTTATTGCTACCCTTCAACTGGGTGATATTAGGTCTGAGAGTTAAGGATAGCCTTTCCCTACCAGTCCAGGGAATTAAGGATAGTGTTCATTGATTTCTCCTATTCTCTTCTACAGAAGGCTTCAACTCCCTGACTTTTCTGCTCATATATATCATCTATGGAAAAGTCAATGTGCAAAGGCATTTGGATGAATTTTCAGTTAATAAATATTTCTGTGCTTTCAAGTATCCTTTTCATCTTTTCTATCTGCCATAATCTAAGGCAATGTGAATATTTTATTTGTGGTTAGAACAAGTGATAAATCATAGGACTGACTGGTGCCCTAAAGTTGAGACATATTTCATTAAAGTCAAATTTCAGGGAGAGAGAATAAATATGAAATTTGACCTGAATTATGAAAATTAGTTATCATAAATTTCAGCTGTCCTTAAAAAAGAGGACTGTGAAAATTATTTGGAAGGGTGACTCATTTTCCCAGTTTCCATCCACAAAACAAAAACAAAAAAGTTCTGAAGATATTTACCTTGTTTTACTAAGAAGAGATTGGAATAAAAAAGTCATTCTGACTTGATTTTTTCTTCCACCTTTAATTATTGGCTGAAATAATTAACACTATACACAGAACCAGAATAATTTAATCCATTACATACATTCAACATCATTCTACTTTTCAGATTTCAGTTGTTTGAAAATTTTTGTACTTGTCAGCTATGAGATCAGAGAACAGGGTTAAAAGCATTTCTATATGTCATAAGATTGAATGACCTACACACCAAAAAATTACCAATTGTCCTTAGTAAGATTCCAAAGTTGAACATGAAGAGAAAAACGTTGTATTTCTGAAAAGGGAAAGTTATGTGAAAATGTACGCAGTGAAGTTCTTCCAGCAGTAATCCTGCCTCATTGAGCAGTCAGCTATGTGTGTTTGAACAAAAGCCATCAGTTCTTCTACCATTTGTTTTTAGTGTTTTGTTTTTCTATCAAAGACAAATCACAATTTACATAACCTGTATGAGTCACCTTTCCTTTTTGTATCATGGACTATTTTTTAAGAACACAATTCTACATTTAAAAATACTTAATGTGTTCTGAACAACACTGGTCCACTTATACCCATCTGATTGATGTTTCTAAGTTGTATGAAATGGTTTAAGTTCATAACTGTCAAAAGAAACATAAACTCTTCTGAAAATTCTCCCAAAGGAAGAGTGAGCCCACAGTTGCTCCACCTCAGCTCTATCAGACACAAATCTACTTTTGCTACTACTGCTGTTACTTACCTACAGAAAATCCACACTTCAAAATGTAGCATTATATCTTTCTGTTTTTTCAGTGACATAAGCTAAAGAAAATTTGAGCAATCTTTTTTTTTTTTCTGTTGAGGAAAAATTCATTTTGGAGTCCCTCACGTAACTCAAAAGTGATGAAATCAATTTTATTCAGTCTTTTAAAAGGAAGAAAATGCTTTTTTCACAGAGGCCAAGCATAGAAAGATTTTGCTCAAAAGTACATTTTTCTATAATGTTATAAGACAGTGCAAGGTGGAAGCAATAGATTTACGATAGTAACAATGTTTGATGCTATTCTTGGGATAGATAAGTACTACTTTTCTACTGATTTGATAGCAATTTTTTTTTTTTTTCAGATAGATACACAAATTGTCATAGATTGAATTATGTCCACCCAAAATATGTGTCAACTTGGCTGAGCCATTATTCTCAGTGGTTTGGCAGTTATGTAATGATGTGACATGACAGCCATGTAATGATTCCCCTTGATATGACCTGCTATGATAAGCTGATCAGTTGTAAGAGGATTAGGGTGTGATACAACACCCTCAGTCCCATCACAGCCTTGATCTGACCTAAAGGAAGCTTCCCTGGGGTGTGCCCTGTAACATCTTTTATCTTAGAAGGGCTAAAAGAAGAGAGAAGTGAGCAGAGAATGCGGACCTCTTACTACCAGGAAAGAAGAGCTGGGAGAAGGGCACTTCCTTTGGACCCAGCGTCCCTGCACTGGGATCCGTTTACGACCAAGAGACACAGAGACAGCCTTCCCCTAGAGCCGGCATTCTGAAGTCAGACTTCCGGCCTCCTAAACTGTAAGAGGGCAAGTTCCTGTTTGTTAAAGCCATCCACTTGTAGTATTTCTGTTAAAGCAGCACTAGATAACTAAGACAATAATGCTACACAAAAAACAAACCAAACTCACTGCCATCGAGTTGGATCCGACTCATAGCGACCCTCCTTGGGTTTTCGAGGCAGTATCGCTACGGAAGTAAATTGCTCAATCTTCCCAAACTCACTGACGTGGAGTGGGTTTCGACTCCTAGAGATCCCTGCTTGGGTTTCCAAGGCAGTATCTCCACAGAAGTAGATTGCTTAGTCTTCTTCCCAGGAGTGGCTGGTGAATTTGAACCATCAGCCTTCTGATTTAGCAGTCAAATGCCTTAGGCACTATGCCACCACCACCAGAACTCCTTAGTCATTTTAAAAACAATCAGTTCAAATGAGTAAATGTTTGTCTCAGGCAAATCAGTTAGGAATTTTACCCAACTAGAATGAACAGAGCTCTGGTAGCGTAGTGCCTAAGGCACTTGACTGCTAACCAGAAGGCTGGCGGTTCAAATCCACCAGCCACTCCTTGGAAGGAAGGTTGGGCAATCTACTGCTATAGTAATACTGCCTTGGCAACCCAAGGAGGGGTCGCTATGGGTCAGGTCCGACTAGACGGCACATAACAACAATAACAAGAATAAACATATAAGGAGCTCTGGTAATGCAGTAGTTAAGGCATTTGGCTGCTAACCAAAGGTGGTTTGAACCCGTCCAGCCACTCTGCGGGGGGGGGGGGGGGGGGGGGAGAGAAAAGAAAGATGAAGCAATCATCTGGTTCTGTAAAGATTTATAGCCTTGGGAACCCATTGGGGGTCGCTGTGAGTTGGAATCAACTTGCTGGCAATGAGTTTGGTTTTGGTTTTAAAGAAGGAACATATATCCCTAGAAAGTTATTAGAAATAAATTTTTAGATCAGAAAAATAGATAAGTAGCTGCAGAAATTACAAATATTGTAGTCTTTTTTGCATTAATATACAAAGACATTTTGTTGACATAAAAATTGATTAAAATAATCCACCCTACAATGTTGGAACTGGAAGGAATTAGCTAGACCAACCATTCCAATACCTTCACTATATGGAAAAGGAAATTCTAGTCTTGAAATGTGATGTGACCTGTCTGTGGCCACTCAGAGTCAGTCAATGGTAAATTTTGAACTAAGAGAACAGATTTTTTAATCATTACATCATCCTTCTTTCCTCTTATATTAGTTACAATAATGCTAATAGCTGGATTAAAATGGCTAAAAATGTAAAGCACAAATGCAATATAGATGCAATTGTTGCTCCTATTTCAGACTAGGTTGGATGCACCTGGCGCGTGAGTGAATAACAAAATTCTGGGACCCAGGCTTCCTATAGCTCTCTGGTTCTTCAACACATACTTACAAGGTTATTTGGGGGACATTTCTTTCCCAATTGGCTATGTTCAGGAATGACAATTATTGTTTTTGATAACATTCCATTGGCTAGCATTAGCCACGTGACTACTTCTGACAACAAGATATGTTCGGTAATGTAGTATAGGTACAGGTATCCCTCACTTTTTGAAAGGTTGCTTGCTTTATGCAAATTTGCTTTTGTGAAAGCCCTACATGTTTTCACTAACTGAAAGAAATTTGAATGGGATTATCACCTTTACCAAAAAAAAGGCGAAAAGTGAAACTGGCATTCAGCATTTGTTTTGTGCAGAGCCACTAAAGAGGCAGTGCACATCCCAAGCAGTGAGAGTGACAGAGTGACATCATCCAGTTCCTTACCCAGGAACTACATGGTACATAATTTCTACTTTATGCTGGTTGTGTGTTTATCGTATCATTCCTGCATTTACTATATGTTAGTGCTGTTTTAGGAGTTGTGGTAGCTTAGGGCCTAAGGCATCTGACTGCTAACCAGAAGGCTAGTGGTTCAAACCCACCAGCCACTCCGCAGAAGGAAGGCTGGGAAATCTACTTCTGTAGTGATACCACCTCAAAGACCCAAGGAAGGGTCACTTGTTGAGTGTTATTTTAAGTTTTATATATTATTTAGTATGATTTGGTAGGTTACTTCTTGGGTCTGGGAATGTTCAAACATTTTTCCCATATAAATTAATAGTAATTCCTTCTTTACTTTACACCATTTCAGCTTACCAAACATTTCATAGGAGCACTCTACTTTTGCACAGTGGGGGAAATCTACATTTGCCCAGGAAAAAGAGAAAAAAAAAAAAAGAAAGTTGTTGTACATGAAGTAGCCTCTACTTCATTGTACAGGATACTAATCTGCAGGAAAGCCCCAATCAAAGATGCCCTGTATCCCAGCTCTGAGTCCCATAAGTCAAAGAGATACCTGAGTGACTGCTACAGGGTTATATTTGCCAAACATCAAATCCTTGGTGATGCCACAAGAGTGGCTTCTTCCTGTGTGTCTAGTCCCTCTCCCTATTGCTGTCTCATTATCCCGATCTGCCATGACCTTTACATTCATCTCTCTTTTCAGTTTCTCGCATGGGCATTAATGGAAATGTGGCCAAAAGGCCACATTACAAATTTATAAATAATGAATTCGCTATTTTATTCAGAACAGACATCTAATTGTATGCTGCACACATGTTTTATGTGAAAGTATATATTGGACAATCATTTGAACTAGGATACAGGGATATTTAATTTAAAGTGCAAAGATAAAATTTTCTCTTTTAATGTATTATTTTAAATGGTCAATATAGATAAAATGGATGAAATGCTTTAAAAAATATATATTAAGATACATTTTTATTGTTAGTTTTTGTCAAATAAGTGCTGATTCATGGTGAATCCATGTAGAAAAGAAAGAATAGTAATCCAGTCCTGCACCATCCTCACAGTCATTAGTACGTTTGAGTCTATTGTTGCAACCACTGTGTATTTTGGCCTAGGGGGCTTATCCCCCAGCATTCTATTAGGCCATGTTCTGTTATGATCCATGGGATTTTCAGTGAATAATTTTTAAAAGTACATCTCCAGATTTCCATGTCAATCAGACTGTAAACTACACTGATCATGACCAACATGGGTAACTCGATTGGTATTTGAAATAACTGTGGCATGGCTTCCAGCATCACAGAAACAACAAACCATCACAGTACGAAAATCAGATAAAGTGATGTAAATTGTATACTTTTAAAAATATACATGTCTCTTGTATATTGTAACCTTTCATCCCATTCAGAAAACAAGGCTTTTTATTTTTAAATCTTCAAATTTTAGGAAATTAAAAGCACTAAGGACATAAGCAATAGATTTAGAAAAATAATACCAAAGTATGATAAAAGAAACTGAATTTCTTATGTGAAGGAAGAGAGTAGGAGGAAAAGCCATAAGGGTTTGATAATTAAAGAAATCTCGATTGGAGGACCTTGTACCCTGCTCCCCTGGTCAAACACAGAGTGAAGCAGAAAAAGCCAGAAATGGCTGAAAGTTGTCTTTAGGAATGTAGGATCTTAGATGGCCACACAGAGTGTCCCACACCTTTGGATGATTCACATGTACTCTGTTGTTGTTATGTGCCGTCAAGTCAGACCTGACTCATAGTGACCCCTCCTTGGGTTTCCAAAGTAGTATCACTACAGAAGTAGATTGCCCAACCTTCCTTCCGAGGAGTGGCTTGTGGGTTTGAACCACCAGCCTCTGGTTAGAGGTCAAGTGCCAAGTAAAGGGAACAGTATTTAATGCTTAAAGGGACCTTCTGGGCAATAATAAGCCAGATTAACACCCTGTGTAGACAAAGAGAAAGCAGGATATTGGAGGGAATGTACTAAGCTTTTAGCAGAATGATAGAGACCCTGGTGGTGCATATGATCTATGTGCTTTGGCTGTTAACCAAAAGTTTGGCAGTTAGAGACAACCCAGAGGAGCTTCAGAAGAAAGTGTTGGTGACTTACTTGAAGAAAAACAAACAAACAAACAGCCATTGAAAACACTGTGGAGCACAGTTCGACACTAACACAAATAAGTTTACCATGAGTCAGAATTGATTAAATAGCAACTTATTTATTTTTTTTAATTAGTGGGATGAATTATGACAACATAACCATTTACAAAACCACATCCTGCTTTCTCATGCTTCCTCCTAGGAAATATTACCAGCCCCTACCTTCCAAAGCTAACCATGCTCTGACTTCTATTACTATAGATCAGATTTGTGTGTTTTGAGCTTCATGTAAATAAAATCATATAATGTGTCTGGATTTCTTTTCCTTAGTGTTATGTCTGTGAGAGTCACTTATGCAGTTGTGTGTATCAGTTGGTCACTGCTATGAAAAGTTGTTCTTTATACTACAAAATGATTCTTTCTGATTATTTTATAATGTCCCCTGTGTGACTGTAACACAATTTATTTTTATATTTTCCTATTGATGATCATATGAGTTATTTTTCCTTTGGAGTTATTAGGTATAAAGTTGCTATGAACATGTTGTAGATGTGTTCTGGTGGATATGAGCATTAATATTTCTTGGATATACATCTCAGAAGAAAGACAGGGAGATCTACTTCTGTAAAGATTAACTGCCTCGGGAACCCAGTGGGGATCGATATGAGTCAGAAATCGATTCAATGGCAGTGAGTTTGGTTTGGTTTGGTTTATATATTCAGGAGTGGAATTGTTGGATCACAGGGTATACATACATATGTTTATATTTAACTCTGCTGAAGAGTTTTTTCCAGAGTAGTTACAAATTTATATCACTACCATCAATGTATGTACAGTCAAATTGTTTTTCCAAGACCAAAAGCCATACTCACTGCCATCAAGTCGATTGCAACTCATAGTGACCCCCATTGTGTTTCCAAGGATGTAAATCTTTATGGAAGCAGACTGCCTCATCTTTTATGGAGCAGCTTGTGGATTTAAACCACTAACATTTTGGTTAGCAGCCAAATGCCTTAACCACTACACCACCAGAGTTCCAATTATTCTACATTCCTTGCTAATTCTTGCTGCTTTTTTTCATTTTCATTTTAGCCTTTTGCTTTAAGGAGTCATTGTAATTAATTGCTATGTTAATTTGCATTTCACTGATGAATAATGATGACCATCAATTCAAATACTTAGTCACCATTCAAATATCCTAAGGAGGCCTGGTTGCACAATGATAAAGCATTTTGCAGCCCCCTGAAAAGTTCACAGTTCAAATTTATCAGCAGCTCCACGGGAGAAACAGAGATCTACTTCTGTAAAGATTCCATCATAGGACACCCTATGGTGCAATTGCACACTCCCTATGAATTGGAATCAATTAATCCATGTACAACAAAAACAATTGAAAACCCTACGGAACACAGTTCTGCCTTTGAATATCCTACTTTAGGAAATGCATGTTGAAGTCTTTTGCACATTTTTTAAATTTGATCATCTTTTTCTTACTGATTTGTAGAAGTATTTTATATATTCCAAATAAGAGTCTTTTGTCAGATACAGGTAGTCCCTGACTAACACTAGTTCTGCTCCAATGACTCCGTGATAAATCAGTTCTGACTTAAGTCAAATATCTCCTGGGTTTTTTTGTTTTTGTTTTAAGTTTTCATTGTTATTGCCTTTTTATTATCAATATCTTTATAAATCTGATCTTTGGAGGTTGGAAACATTACATGTAAACATCTGTGAGTGAACATCTAAGAATAGCATCAGTAAGTTACATGCTGCAACACTGTATGTGGTCCAAAAATAGACAGTCATAAGTGGGGTTTGTCACAACTACAACACATCCTAAGTTGTCAACTACCTGTATATGTAGCATGACTATTTTTCCATAACTGTAGCTAGTCTTTTAACTCTGTTATTGTTGTCTTTTGTTAAACAGAATTTATAATTTTAAGGAAGCCTCAAATTTTAAACATTTTCTTTTTGTAGTGCATAGCTGTCTTGTCTAAGAAATATCTTCTTTGGTCAAGCTAATAAAGATATTGTTATTTTAAAGAATATTTACTGTTTTATTTGATCTACTTCAATAATTTTTTATGTATAATGTGAAGGTTTTATTTTTAATATGAATATACACTTGAACCACCATAAATTGTTGAACAGACCAGTTTTTCCATACTGAATTGATATGGTGAACATATATGTAGTTGTATATGTGGCAATCTGTTTCTAGAGTCTATTTTGTTTTACTCTATCTGCCTTAATACTACACTTCTAAAATTAATATAGCTTTATAATAAATCTTGCTATCTCCAAGCTCTACTGCAAAGAAAGTCAGTTTCTCTAGGAAGCGATATGGAGCTCCCTGCTCTATAGCCTACTAAACCACCAGCCCTAGGTACAATCTCTGAGCCAAGGATCTCATGCTGGGGACAAGGATAATGACATGCTCCTCTCTAAATGACATCCTCGTATAAGAGCTAGGTATTCAGTGGATGGAAACAGCTGTCCCACATTTTCTTGGCTTGCTCTGTTGGCATGGAATCCCCACCCCATGAGCTGAGGCCAGGCTGGTCACATTCCCAGTATTCTCAATGACACCATGCACAACATAGAACCTCCATTCCAAGAGTGGGAGCTGGGTGGAAGAGGAAAGCCCCATTTCTCGGCCATACTCACCTGGAACTTAGTCTTAGCAACAGGTAGCTGAGGACAGAGTAAGAAATGGTTATGTCCTACCCCTCCTAAGAACATAACTCTTAGCCTGAATGCCTTCAAGAGAGACAGCCGTGGAGATTTCATTTTTCATTTTGCGGAACTGGGAGGGAGAAAGAAAGGTGTGGTTTCTGGTTGAAATACCACAGTTCTTACTGTTTTCCTAGATTTTCTTAAATAAAATTTCTTCATTTCCTTGATGACTTTTGGCCATTTCCAAGTATTTTTAAAAGTGGGGTTTTGTTTGTTTACGATTTTTACATTTTCATTGGAGGCAGTTTCACAGAGCTGCTCATGGTGTCATGCAAGTATAGTGTCATGCAAGAATTGGACCTCTGTACAAGATCTATTTTAACACTTAAGAATTTATGAACAGATCCTGGATAGACAGAAAGAACAATGTGGAACAAAACTCAAAATCATTTGAAAAAAGAAAAAAAAGCGGGGAACAGGTTTGCTGGCCCGATGGAGCCTGGTGGAACCACTGAGACTATGGCCCCTAGCTGCCCTTCAGGTCTGGAATTGAATGCACACCTGTGGCTTCCAGCCAAACAATAGACAGGCATACTAGTTGAGCATTTATTAGTTGAATAGATACAGTCCTCGGAGAGAACAAGCAAGAGAGAAAGAAGGGCTGCTCAGGCACAGGGAGACAGCTCAGAGGGTAGGAGTGCATGGAGGGATGGACACAGGGAAGGGTACCTATTGTGAAGAAGTGGGAGAGGAGATGTTGCATTATGCTAAATTGTGGTCAATGTCATGAGACAAAGTGTATGTGATCTGCTGTATGGAAAGTGTATTTGCTCTGTAAATTTTTACCCAGATCACAATAAAAAAAAATTATGAACTCTGCTTAGTCAGGCAAATACACACACACACACACACACATGTATGTATGTATGTATATGAGGATATGTGTTCACCTACCACAGCAAAGAACAATATTCCTTATTCAATATTCCCATTAGAATGAAGCTTTGTGTGTGTGTGTGTATGTGTGTGTGTGTGTCATTTTCTGGTAGCAACAGTTTTTTTTCTAAGTAAATATACTTGGCATTTCCTTTCTTGATTCCAGCTCAGGACATGGTTGAGAAGGCAACGGTGATGAGGGAGCTAGTGAAAACCAACACTATATGCTTCTCCCTGTTTCATCATGTTTTAAGTAACAAAATAAAATATCCCCAGAAAATTTGGATTTTATGCACTAGGCACATCAAGACATTTTGTCAGTTCCCATTTTTAATTACTCTCTTAATTACTTTTATTTTAAATCCCACTATAAACCTTCATACCAGCTGCCATACATATAAATGCTTATTCACAATAGAATGGATGGGAGTAGGGAGAGAGAATGAAAGAGAATAGAAATAAGGTCGTAAATATATTCTTTTTCATCTCAGGCATTCAAAAATATGCTACAGAATCCAACTAAACACATTGCCTCTGCTACTTTGAGGACATGAAGTAATGAAGTAAAAAGACAACATGAACTCTTTGCTATATAAAGCAATTTGTGTTTTACATATGAAATTTTAAACTAAACATATAGGCATAAAATTTACCCATTTAAGTGTTCCTGTTCTGCACAAATAGCTTCTTATTTGAGTTTTATAAGAGACTAAAGTGTAGGGAGGAGGGTGCTGTTCTAAATCAGAATTTCACATATTGTGGTTTTCTGTCTACTTGCCACTAAATCCTGACATATTTGTTTAAAATGCCAATTCTTAGCTTCTGTCTTAACCATCTAGAATTATTATCTTTAGAAATTGAGAACATAATGAGCCATTTTTAAGAAAGAACCCATGTGATTTTGATGCACACCAAAATCTGAGAGCCACTCTCTCTGTTTGTTTTTTATGTGAGGGGTTCAATAACATGATTTTCAGGGGCTAGTATGGGGTGGAAAGCATGTTGGGGTGGGCATAAGGAAGGGTTGCTCTGCCCCTCATGAAATGGCATTGGGTGAGCAACTTGTTCCTTCTGAATTTTGGTATCTTCTTTTGTAAGATGGAAATAATATTCCAGTTCTCCTCCGAGGACAGCCATGAATATCAATTGAGATAGATCAATTCAGCAAAACCACTTTGCAAAATGGGACACAATTTACAAGCTTAGGAAACTCTGACACCTAAAGATATTTTGCTTTGTTTAGTTTTTAATCTTCATAATGACTAAGATATATTCTACAAATTCATCAGGATATAAAGCTTTTAATAAATGGTATAGAAAATTATAATTTCAGAATAAAGTGTAATAGCCCTAACCAAGCCTGCTTTCAGCTTATTTTTTCAACAGGTGACTCAGGAGTTAGAAAAGATTGTACATACATCAAAATATGTCTAGAAGTTGCATTCTGATGGGCACCTTATATAAATTTAAGGAGCCAGAGTAAATTATGGGTGATGTGCAATGATTAATAATAAGGATATTAATTGTATTCCTCAATTGTGGCACCTGAATTCAGTCCCCAAAGAATGGAATGATTGTCAGAGCCAGCAATATTTATCAAAGTGACACCAAAGTCACAATATATGGATTTACTCTTCACCTTCTAAAATTTACAGACTTTGATTAAGTCATGTGATAATGCATGCAGGACATCCTGGAATTATTGTATATCAAAAGGACAACTCTGCTGACTGCTTCCCCTTGAAACATCTGCAAGTCACCAAATTCAAGAGAGCATATGTCTGGAAATGGTTTCAATGACATATTGTTTAATTGGTGAATCACTTATCTGCCAAAAGTTCTCAACCTCTCTGCAACCATTCTGTTGCTTTTAGAGGTGACTGATTACTTTTATTCACAGAGAAAAGGACATTTACATTAGCTAGAATTGTTCCTGTAGAATATCTGACCAAAACTTATTTTAAGGATTCCCAATATAGAAATTTACAGGGAAAGCTACTATCATGACCACAACTGGGATGAGAGGTGAAGTATATTCTTAGTAATACGGATAAGACACCTCTGCCTACCCATCAGTTTGTTGCACTCTGGTTGCATATGTCTTATTATGATGCTTGAAATTATTCCACTGGTATTTCAAATAACTGCAGGGCCATCCATTGTAGAAAGGTTTCAGTGGAACTTCCAGACTAGTACAGACTAAGAAGAAAGACCTGGCAATCTACTTCCAAAAATTAACCAATAAAAATTAGCCCTATGGCTCACAACAGAATGTTGTCCTAGCTCTGGTGGAGTAGTGCCTAAGCATTTGACTACTAGCCTAGCCAGAAGGTTGGAGGTTCAAACCCACCAGCTGCTCCATGAAAGAAAGACTGGGTAATCTACTTCCATAAAGATTTACCACCTTGAAAACCCAAAGGGGGTTGCTATGAGTCAGAAGCAACTCAATGGCAGTGAGTTTGGAGTTCGGACAGTGCTGGAAGATGAGCTCCCTAAATTGGAAGGCACTCAAAATATGAAATGGTTGCCACAATAGACATACACAATACACACACAATAGATGTATGTAGATTCTAGCATGAGTCACTAATGATGGTGAAGATGACACAGTACTGGACAACACTTTGTTCTGTTGTACAAGGGGTTGCCATGTGTCAAAGCCAACTCTACTGCAACAATAATAATCATAGATAAGACAAGAATCAAGCTTTCAGCAACTGGAATGTTGTCTCTTAGTACACATAACAGGATCATATTGGTGGACACATGGCATTTAAAAATCATAGAATTCAAGCTTTGAAAGGCACCTTTGATATCCTTTTTCTAAAGGAGATAAATATCATATATCTTTCAGGATTATCATGCTGGGATTAATAAATAAGGACTGAAGAACTGTGAACAGACAGACATTTGGATTAACAGATTAAAAAGAAACAGGCAATTCTGTGACCTCTGATCAATTCTACCCTCTCATTTCCTGAATAAGGAAAGAAAATGAAGCCTATAAAAATCATGCAGCTTCTTAGTAGAAGGCTTAGATTACAACCCAACTCTACTAACTTATTCAATTTGGTTTGATTTATAATCCAAGCTAAGGTTATTTTAATATGCCAGAAATAATTTATTCATTTCCCAAACCCAAATTTGAAAGATAGAAGATTTATACATTTTATTTTAAAGGATCCAATTTATGACTTTCATTCATTTAGATATCTTGGCAGACTAATTACCAAATATTCTAAAGCTCTTTGAATCGTTAATATATATTACTAATATATACAATACTTAATTTTTTGTAAATTGTGCTTATCATGACATGCTATATTTCATATCTAGAAGTATACCCTCTTCTAATACAAAGTATAGATCTACATATTGTGCAGATGACTAAATTGTCTTCTGGTACATCTAGGGCCAAGGTGGCCAATAGATAAATTTTATATATGTTCTTCTCCTCTATAAAATCAATCAGTCAAATTATTTCTTGAGTAGCATGGTGCTTAATGGATTATTAATCAACTAAATTGTAGGGTTTTATTTAAATGAATTCTTGAACAGCAACTAAGAATCCAGATGGCTGGTATATTTAATAGCCAATATGGGAAAATGTAGTAGGTGAAAATAGCTGCCTCAAAATATATTAAACAACTTTTAAAGCTTTTTGACATACTAGCAATACTGTTCAAACATTGCAAAATGCTTTTAAATGGCAAATAGCACTAGCAAAGGGGTGAAACTCATAAGCATATGTTCTCACCTTTAAACAGGGGAAATAATATACATAAATGCAAGGCCCTAAATAAATTACAAATTTATAACCAGATGCTGTATGGGTGGATAAAAATATGCTTTTAAGAAGTTAATAGCCAACTCATTAAGGTCACAGTCACCTTCTGCTCTCCTAATATTTTTTACCATAAATGAACACTATGGAAAACAGATTATTGTGGTGAAAACAGTCATAGGTTAATGTAGGAAAATTATCAAAGGACAGTAAAGTAAAGTCAAGGATAATTTTGAGAACTTTCTCTCAATACTTCAATCCACGTATTAGATACCAAAAAGCAAATAGAAATACTATTTATTGTGCAATTTCCAAAATCCAATATATTATTTTCTAAAATAAAAATGTTAAAGAATCTTCCTTTAATAATAATTAATTGCAGCCAATATCTAGCTCTTACTAATAACAAAGATTTACATTTAGAGTTCAATTGCCTTAGACAAATTCATATTAATAGATCTTAATAAGTAATGGATGAAGGGAAAAAGGAAAGGCTTTGAATGTGTTAAGTGTCAAATGCCAGGAGAACTATTGGGTCAGTGGTTGGAATTCAAGATTAAGGAATTTGGAGGGGAGCTACGATGGGAGATTGATTTTGTAAAATATCTGTTCAGAATGACAGCTAAAAACTTGAGGATGACTAGATAACTAAGGAAGAGTATTTACAAAGAAGGATCCAGAAAAAAAGAGAGAATGAAGAGGATGAAGAAGCATTGCGTTGAAAGGCAGGGAAACTACAAGAATAATACCTTTTGTTAAAGCCATGAATAGTTTACTTTGAAGAAGAGTAAAGAGTGCAAACAAAATCAACTATCTTCTCTCCTGAGCTACAGTTTTCTTATCTACTGAGAGAGATTGCTGAGAAATTCATAATGATTGCTTCCAACTGGAGTTCACTCTGGCAGTTGGCAATGAGATTGTTGGCAACTTTAGAGAAATTTGAAAGAAATAATGCTGAATAAAAATCATATCTTAAAGATTTTTTAGAGACTGGGTGCCTGGACAATGTTTTATCTCTGAGAGCTTCTTCTTTGTCAATAACTTTCAAAATATTCTCATCATGTAAAAAACTACAAATGCAAATATTTATTAATCTTGAACATTAGAATTGGATATTCTAGACTGAATTACAGCCATCTATTTTCATGAAGTTTTGTTCTTATAGAAATATTTAAGGGAAAATATGATTATGTAATGACTATACATTTCTAAAACTAATAGCTTTGGGCTTAATATTAACTTGGAGTGAATGAGGAATGAACCACAACCATAGCAACAAAGCCAGCTATGATAAGTAGGAAAAGGTACAGACATCTTTTTCCAGGCAAGAAGATGACTTCTGCTCCAAATATATGTTGATTATACATATATATTGTTTAAAGGAAAGATACTTAAAGTAAATACTACTCACTTACTCACTCACTCACTGCCATTGAGTCGGATCTGACTCATAGTGACCCATCCCTGGGTTTCCAAGGCGGTATCACTACAGAACTAGATTGCCCAATCTTTCTTCCGAGGAGTGGCTGGTGGGTTTGAATTGCCAGCCTTCTGGTTAGCAGTCAAATGCCTTAAGCACTACACCACCAGAGCTCCCAAGTTAATATTAAATAAAAGAAAAGGTATTATTAATGAATGAACATTAGTTAACACAAAAACATTAATCAAGTTTAAGAGGGAACCAAGCTACCAAGAAGATATAATATTCATGAACTTGTATATGCACTAATAGATATCCTAAATACAGACAGATCATATACCAATAGAATAACAAACAGGAAAACAAAATTAAAATGAAAGTGAATGAATGTCAGAAACTGATAAATAGTCATAAATTTTATAATAGATATATACAAACATATATATATATGTATATATATATATAGATTATATTGATATATACGGGAGCTCTGGTAGCATAGTGGCTAAGGCACTTGACTGCTAACCAGAAGGCTGGTGGTTCAAACCCACCAGCCACTCCTCGGAAGGAAGGTTGGGCAATCCTACTTCCGTAGTGATACTGCCTCGGAAACCCAAGGAGGGGTCGCTAGGAGTCGGGGCCGACTCGACGGCAAAACACAACACAACAACAATTGATATATACATTTAAGTCTATATTTTTAGAATCTTAGACCCTAGAAAGGAAGAATATACTTTCTTTTTTTTAGAACATAAGAGACATTTACAAAATTTGACCAGGTATTAGATGTCAAAGGAATTCCAAAATGGAAAAAGAGAAGAAGAAGAAGAAAAAATATATATGTATATGTATATGTATATATACAAACACAAATACATGCACATATATATAAATAACTCAGCCAAAGTGGTCTCATTCTGTAACCACAATAGAATGTAAGCCACCTGGAGCTATGAGTGTTTATGTGACAGGGTTTTTACTAATAAAATGGAATGGAAGTGATGACTACAGCTTCTGCAACCCTGGTTTACAAGTAAATTACTTCCCTTGGATTTGCTTTCTGTCTTCCTTTTTGTAAACCGGAATTCAGATAGACAGCAACTCTGCATGCAAGAAAGCACCTAGGAGATAGCAAAGCATCTAAGATGGAAGGGGCCTGTTTCCTTGATCGACCTTGTAGAGCAGACCTGTCCCATTAGCCTGACCAGGCAGACTGTTACGTGTGGGAAAAATAAATTTCTATCCTATTTAAACCACTCTTTGTTATAGCAATTTGAAATTGATGCTAAAAATATTTTTCAAAGAATTTAAAACCTCTGGGAAGATGTAGATCTTTTCCAGTTAATACAGACATGTCTGTATAGGATTTCAATCACTTTGGTATTCTAAAACATCCCACATTCATTAGCACATGTACTGTATTGCCAGCAAGTTGATGTCAAGACTATCTTAATCCTTTTATCTACGTTACATTGTTCTCTATTTTCAGCTCTCCTACAATTCAAGACTGCACTCAAAAGTTTAATGAGAAAACTGCAATTTCAAACAAAGGCTAACATTTTACATATCAAAAATTATGTGAATATACAATAAAACAGACAAAAGCATTTAGATTCATAGATAATTTCATACATTTCTTCCTTAAATGTATGAAGTTTAAGAGTTTGCTTCTAATTAGAAATATAATAGACTGCAACTTAGATTTATAAAAGTACTTGGTAAGTTGAGCACACAGTTGAACATGCATATGTTGATTTTTGGTGGTTGGCTTTGTTCTAGGAAGGCATTTCTCATCACAAACCTGTGTGTGTTAGTTGAATTGAATTCATTTTATACTGTATATCTTTAAAAAAAAGAAAGAAAAAGAAAACCCACAATAAAAGTATTAATAAATGTAATTTTCAGATGATGGAACTCTAACATAGAGAATTTAAGTTGTTGGCCAAAAATCTTAGAATAGTGAAGTGGCTGTCCTGGGATATGAACAATATCTCACTAACTACTGGTCTGTTTTAGTAAGAAATTGAATAACCTCTGAAGACTGAAAAAAATTTTTCAATACACAAATTTTTATTTTTCAATGCAAACATTATGACCTACACTTTTTATTTGTCCAGATATTGGAGTTTGAGTATCTGATTCATGAGAAACACTTACAATGTTTGAGAGTTGAATTCTCAGTTCTACTGCTGCCTGGTTATGTGACCTGAAGCAACTGTTCTAAGTTAGAGCTTACTTATATTAAAACAGCAGTATTATGTCTAGTGCATTTAAATAAAATATAGATGTTTAAGTTGTTCAATTTTATTTAAAATAACTTTGAAATCCCATATAAAGTGATATATTCCCTCAGTCAACAAATATTTATAAAGTTAATATTCACTATTTACCAAATGCAGAATTTATAATAAAAAGAATACTTTTTTTATTAAATTATGTCAAATTATAATCTGTTTGTCAATATTCATTAGCTCTTTCCTCTTTTTTTTGTCTACCTCCTTCACATTCTTTTTTCCTGATTTCCTTAAAAAGTACATTTTATTATAAATATAAAAATATTACATTGTGGACAAATCTATCCACAATTACTTTTCAAATGTTATATATTTCACAAAAATGGTGCTAGGTACTCTGAGAGATTCAAGAGAAGGAAAAGTATTCATTATCCACATGGAGTTCACCATTTTACCCGAGGAAAAAAAAGATGCAGAAATAATACAGTATATAAAACCAAAAAAAAAAAAAACACTGCCATCAAGTCAATTCCAACTCATAGTAACCCCTATTGGATTTCCAAGGCTGTAAATCTTTACAGAATTAGATTGCCTCATCTCCCTCCGGAGGAGCAGCTGGTGGTGGGTTAGACCCACTGACCTTCTGGTTAGCAACCAAATGCCTTACCCACTAAGCCACCTGAGCACTAGAAACAGGTAAATTGTGGAGCAGAATACAAAATAAAGCAAATACAAAAGGGGTGATTATCGAAGGTAAAAGATGTAGCCTGAGCCCAGGGAATACATAAATGAATGGCTCATTACCCTGTTATTTGTAAAAGCTATTTAAGTGTTCCTTTGGAGGATGTCACTATGGACATTTGTGTTCTAAGATCAGTACTGAATATTCAAAACACATTTCATAAGGCACAAAGTTAACAAGATCTTCTTTTAGCCTTCTATTGCTATTTCATTATAGATTCAGAGTATTTCCTATGTTAATTATTCCCAGTATTACTGTACTGTGTGTACGCAGAGTCCAGGTAGTAAAAGAGAAATCAGAGTAGTTATTTCTAAAAACAAATACATAGAAAGAGTTGGTTAAACTGATACCAGAGAATCAAGGGACAGAATTTGAAGAATCAAGGAAACTGATTTGAAGTTGGAAAGAGATAGTAGTAACTACAAGAAGTAACTAACACTTCTAAGGCTAAGTGACTAAGGAAAATGGTGGGATTATCAGAAGCCAGCAGTTTGGAAAAAGATCTCTGTAGATATGGAATCCAAACTCTGAGGAGGGAATGCTGCAGAGCTAAAGTTATTATTTATGGAATTTAATAAAGAGCCATCATAGAGCTAGGCTCAAACCCTGAGTAACAGGTGATGATAATGCTGCCAGGCTGCTTCTGAGAGAAACAGAAAAGCTGGGGATAAGAAGCTACTGTTTAAAGGCTAAGGCAAGGCAACATCAACAAGAATAGCAAGTGAACAGGAAAGGGAAAGACCTTCTCCCTCTTCCTGCTTCCACATTTGCTCAGTCTTCCTACTGGCAGACCCTAAAAGGGAGTTAGGAAGAATGGAGTTTCACTAGTAGAATTCTTCCCTTCCATGTGGAGGACATGGGTTCAATTCTCAGCCAATGTGCCTCAAACACAGCCACAACCCATTTGTTAGCTTGAGTGTGTTGCTATGATGCCCACCGTGTTTCAGCAGAGTTTCCAGACTAGGATGGATGAGGAAGAAAGGGTTGGTGATCTACTTCCTAAAAGCACTCAACAAAAACCCTACAATCAAAGGCATCAGATCCTCAATCAAATATGAGGATAGTGCAAGACTGAGCAGTATTTCATTCAGTTGTGCATGGGGTCAGGACCAACTTAACAGCAGATAACAACAACAAAAGAGTCAATTGACAAAGAAGAAATGTGGTTTGCACAGTCCTAGTCTCAGCATCAAAAGGCAGAGTGTGAAGACTGAATTTATAGCTGAGAAAGAATAGCTTTAGTAACTTTCATATTTATGTTCTAAAATGAAGATTAAAATGTAAACATTCCATAATAATCTTACAATTTTACTATGACACTGAAAGCCTTTCCACATAAAATTTTACTGTACTGCATTGAGTTTTTATGACTGCAAAATGTGTATCTCTCAGCAGGAAAAAGAAAGAAAAAAAATTGTGGGAAGGTGTGAATGTAATATAATAATCACCAATTATTTAAATACCATCATTGAAAGGAAAAAAATATTTTACTTTCATTACAATTGTGATTAGTGCAAGGAGACAAATTAATGTCATCCAGAAAGAATTAGAGATTAAAGGATATCGCTATGTGTACTAATGAATAACCACAACATGCCATATGAGAAAGATGAAGGAAAGGAAGGATAAATAGTGAATGATGACACTAATGAGCTGCAGCTGTGTAACATTTTTCATGATTTTCCTACTTTTGCATGAAAATCCCTGACTGCAAGCAAGGCGTTGACCAGATTGCTGTCATCTCAAGGCTCAACTGGGGAGGTATCTGCCTTCAAGATTAGCCACATAAGTGCTGGAAGGACTCACGTTCTCACTGGCTGTTGACTAGAGACATAAATCTCTGACCACATGGGCATTCCATATGGGCATGGTCCAGGAAATGAGCAAGAGATCAACAGAGAGTGCACAAGACGGAAGCCTTGTTCTTTTGCAACCTAATTTCAGAAGTGTCATTTCCTCCCCTCTGCTGCATTCTCTGTCTCTAGAAGCAAGTCCTTAAATCCAGTCCACACTCAAGGGGAGGGGGTTACACAAGGGCATGAATATCAGAAGGCAGGGATCATTGGCAGTTATTATAGAGGCTGCCCACACTGATCCTAAAACACAAACAACAGGAACAGCGTGGTTGGTCTGTATTCTGGACCCTGATAGAATCTACAAAAAAAAAAAAAAAAGGTAGGCATTACATTTTTGAAGATTATGGAATCCACTCTTTGAGATATTTTATAATAGACCTACAATCACATCAGGACAAAATTTTGCAGATGTACATGCCTTGGAGTCATTTTCAGTTCTGTAATGACTTTTTCCCAAAATCAGTAATATGCAGCTATACCATGGCATAGGGTCTAAGGCATTTGACTGCTAACCAGAAGGTGGTGGTTCAAATCCACCAGCTGCTTTGTAGACAGAAGATGGCGCAATCTACTTCCTAAACGTTTACCACCAAGGAAACCCAGTGGGGGTTGCTGTGAGTTGGAATCAACTCATTGACAATGAGTTTGGTCTTTTGCTTTGAGTACTGTATATTTTATACAGTGATTGATTTAGTAAGTCAGTAATATCGTCTTTGTAACAATAATGATAACCTATCTGATTTTTAGGGCTTTTCTCTTGGGGTGAAAGTTAGCTATCACCACTCCAGGCATTGTGACTTCATCTAAGGCAGTAAGAAATTGAGAAAGGTGGCCTTAATAAGCACCCTTCTTCCTTTATGGGAGAAGCATAGCAGAAGTCCTCTAGTGGGTCCTCTATGTTACAATAATTATCCCTAGACCACAGAGACTGAGATCTTGTTCAGATTCAGAGAGTTTAGGATTAAGCTTCTGAAGCTGGAAAAAGGGTGTGTTTCCTGAGATTACGGAATCTCCCTGCTCTAAAACATCAAGCCTTACCTGGTAAAATGAGGAAGAGAGATTATCGAATGTGCAATGAACAGCTTGCCACACAGACGTTTCTGAATGATAACCAATGTCTCCCCAGCCTTGCATATTTTAAATGTAGTGAAACTTTATTATTGTAATTTATTTCTACCTTCTATTTTGTTATATGAAATTATTAGCTGCAGAAAATAAATGAAGCTAAGATGAAGTTACATAAATCAGACCCTTAAGGCAATACATTTTAGCTTTAATTTTTGAGTTGTTACTTGTCTTACTTTCAGACAAGTGTAGTGGAATAAAAAAATGCATTATGCAAAGGGAAAAACTATGGGGACTTTATGTAATAGATGTGAACGACAAAACTTTTTATAAAGAAATCATTGCCTTCTAAAGTCTGCTATCCACCTTAATGTCCCAGTCCTTCTTTCATTATGAAATCTACACCTAATATTTTAAAGTGCAATTTAATAATAGACAAGGGGAAATGAAATATTTTTTAATATGTGTTTTAACATCTCCTGTTTGGAGTTATTTAATAAATCTGTATTCACTGGGAACTTAAATTAACATTTTTTAACTTAAGTATTACATTGTCTAGAGAGGCTATTAAAATGGACTGTTAAATTCAAAAATAGACAAAAATACATTTAGCAACTTAGAATATGATAAAGATTACACTTTGAATTCATTGAAAAACTATAAATTTTAATAAATGGTAGTAGGATAGTTTGACAGTGATTGGATTTTACTCCGTATGAAATCTTGTCAAATATCACCAGAAGGAGTACACAGAAATCAGATCAACTACATCTGTGGAAAGAAGTAATGGAGAAACTCAATATCTTCAGCCCAAACAAGGCCAAGAACTGACTGTGGAAGACACCATCAGTTGCTCATATGCAAAATCAAGTTGAAGCTGAAGACAATTTTAAAAAGTCCACAAGAGCCAAAATATGACCCTGATTACATCCCATCTGAATTTAGAGACCATCTAAATAATAAATTTTATACACTGAACACCAATGGCCGAAAACCAGACAAGTTGTGGGATGACATCAAGAACACGATTCATGAAGAAAGCAAAAGGTCATTAAAAAGATAGGAAAGCAAGAAAAGACCACAATGGATGTCAGAAGACTTTGAAACTTGCCCTTGAATGGAGAATAGCTAAATCAAATGGAAGAATCGACAAGATAAAAGACCTGAACAGAAGATTTCAAAAAACAGCTCAAGAAGACAAAGTCAATTATTATAATGAAATGTGCAAAGATCCAAAGTTAGAAAATCAAAAGGGAAGAACATGTTCAACATTCTTCAAGCTGAAAGAACTGAAAAAAAGTTTAAGCCTCGAGTTGCAATATTGAAAGATTCTATGGACAAAATGGGAGCTCTGGTAGTGTAGTGTCTAAGGCAACTGCTAACCAGAAGTCTGGCGGTTCTAACCCACCAGCCACTCCTCGGAAGAAAGATGGGGCAATCTACTTCCGTAGTGATACTGCCTTGGAAACCCAAGGAGGGGTCGCTATGAGTCGGGTCCTACTTGACGGCACATAACAACAACATGGACAAAATATTGAATGATGCAGGAAAATGGAGGGAATACACAGAGTCACTATACCAAAAAGAATGGTCCATGTTCACTTATTTCAGGAGGTGGTATATGATCAGGAACCAAAGGTATTGAAGGAGGAATTTGAAGCTGCACTGAAGGAATTGGCAAAGAACAAGGTTCCAGGAATTGACAGAATACCCATTGAGATGTTTCAACAAATGGATGCCCGACTGGAGGCACTCATTCATCTATGCCAAGAAATTTGGAAGACAGCTACTTGGCCATTTGACTGGAAGAGATCCATATTTATACCCATTCCAAAGAAAGGTGATCCCTCAGAATGTGGAAATTATCAAACAATACCATTAATATCACATGCAAGTAAAATCTTGCGGATGATAATTCAAAAACTGATGCAGCAGTAATTTGACAGAGAACTTTCAGAAATGCAAGCTGGATTCAGAAGAGGGTGTGGAATGAGGGACAGCATTGCTGATGTCAGATGGATTTTGGCTTAAAGCAAAGAACACCAGAAAGATATTTACTTGTGTTTTATTGAGTATGCCTAAGCATTCAATTCTGTGGATCATACCAAATTATGGATAACATTGAGAAGAAGGGGAATTCCAGAGTACTTTATTGTGCTCGTGAAGAACCTATACATAGATCAGGAGGCTGTCATTTGAACAATGGGATACTGCCTGGTTTGAAAGGAGGAAGGCAGTGCATCAGGGTTGGATCCTTTCACCATACTTATTCAATCTGTATGCTAAACAAATAATCTGAGAAGTTGGACTGTAGGAAGAAAAGTGTGGCATCAGGATTGGAGGAATACCCATTAACAACCTGTGATATGCAAATGACACAACTTTGTCTGCTGAAAGTAAGGATGACTTGAAGTACTTACTGATAAATATTAAAGACTACAGTCTTCAGTATGGATTACATCTCAATATAAAGAAAATGAAAAGCCTCACAACTGGACCAATAAGCAGCATCACAATAAATGGAGAAAAGATTGAAGATGTTAAAGATTTCATATTACTTGGTTTCATAATAAGCATCAATGGAAGCAGCAGTCAAGAAATCAGACAACATATTGCACTGGGAAAATCTTCTGCAAAAGACCTCTTTAAAGTGCTGAAGAGCAAAGATGTCTCTTTGAAATCTAAGGTGCACCTAACCCAAACATGCTATTTTCAATCACCTTATATGCCTGTGAAAGCTGGACAATGAATAAGGAAGACCGAAGAAGAGTTGATGCTTGCTTTTGAGTTGTGGTGTTGGTGAAGATTCCTGAAAGTACCTTGGACTACCACAAGAATTAATAAATCTGTCCTTGAAAAGGTATAGTCAGAATGCTCCTTGGAAGCAAGAATGGCCAGACTTCGTCTGACCTACTTTGGTCATGTTGTCAGAATACACCATTCTCTAGAGTACGATATCAGGCTTGGTAAAGTGAAGGGTCAATGAAAAAGAGGACGGCCCTCAACAAGATAGATTGACACAGTGGCTGTAATGATGGACTCAGATATAGCAAGGATTATGAGGCTGGCACAGGAATGGGCAGTGTTTCATTCTGTTGTCCATAGGATCGCTATGAGTCGGTTCCAATTGGACGGCACCTAACAACACAAAAGTTCCAAACAATGAAGAAAAAAATAAAAAGACTAACAAATAGTTAAAAAGGTACAGAGATTATGTGAATAAACCACAGATAAATTAATTCAAGTAGCTAGTCAATACCTGAAAAGATGATCTCTCACTCATAAAAAGATAAATGAAAACAAAATTAAAAGAGAACACTATTTTCTCCTGTCTGATTAGCAAGACCAAAATGATTTTTAAAAGTGTAATATGTATATGAATGCATGTCGACTTACAAAATCATTAATACCTCTCAGAAAATATTTAAGAAACTGATAATAATTATCATATATGGAGAGGTGAACACAATTACTTTTGAGAAACATTTCATTATAAACCTTTCATGTCATCTGCAATTTAAACTCGAGTAACCTATTCCTATTTTAAAAATTAAAATAAAACATTTAAAAATGAAAGAGTACTGTAAGATGTTATGAAAATTGTAATATAATTAAAAGTCTACAATTAAAAATCTATAAATTAAATTACAATTACATAAACTATTACTTAACATCTCTGTTACTCATTTACTCCAGAGTAAATTCCAACTTCTAACTGCGAGAAACAATATTTCATTGACTGAGAGATTCCTGTGAATGTTGACACCTGCTTTGTTTGCCTGTGTAGTGGGACAGAAGTGCCTGGAAATTAACTCCCCACCGGAGCAGCCCCCAACCAATGATTGACAGTAGTTGGTATTTAAACAGCTAAATTTGACTATCGCTTGGGTGACATACCATTGAGGCATGTGTTTTATATTGGCTGGCGTTTTCCCCAATGAGATTAAGCTCAAATTATATGATGGAAATTATACATTTGAGATTAGGTCCTAAGGTCCAAAGTACAGTAAGTTTCACCATCAAGGTAGCCCAAGAAATCAAGCCACATACCTCTGCTGCATACGTATCTACATGTCTCCTTCAGGTCACAACTTTGACTTTTTGGGCAGTTTCCTGCGGCCAGCTAACCAAGCAATAAAAATACTCAGGTCTTTTACAGGATGGGCAGCCTTCTTATGTGGGGAAGTAATAAATGGAGTGCTGTTGAACTCCAGCTGTACTCAGGAGTAACTCTGAAATATAACAAGGAAAACATTGTCCAATGGTCAGATATTTGACCTATACACCTTTTTGATGACTTGGTGTAGAGGGGGAAATGGACTGAAATGTAGGTGTTCATGAAATCCTAAGCAGTATTGCGTGACTTGGCTGCTCATTCAGGGGCCTGAAATAACAAGATTAGCATATCAGAGAAAAAGATTTCTGCAAAAAAGCAAGTGATTTATGAGAATAAGCACAAGTTGTGCAGATCTTTGTCACACATCATGACTACCAGAGGTAACCACACAGAAAGACACATAATCACCAGGTGGAGAGGATCTTGTGAAGATCAGCCATTCTCTTTCTTCATCCTGCCACCTCATGGTGTTCATGAAAAGCTTATGGTAGGCCTATGAATGGAGATGAAATAAGGGCACCACTATGAACAGTACACTAGACCCAAAAGCACAGGCTTCTTCCCAACTGTATCATACCTGGATTAGCTCCAAGAGTCTTTCCTAGGACATCAAATCACGAGTCACAATAGAATTTCATGTATCAATAAACTCTCCCCTTACCAAAAAAACCAAACTCTCTGCCATTGAGTCATATCTGACTCAAAGCGACCCCTCCTTGGGTTTCCAAGGTGGTATCACTATAGAAGTAGATTGCCCAACCTTCCTTCTGAGGAGTGGCTGCTGGATTTGTACCACCAGCCTTCTGATTAGCAATCAAATGATTTAGGAACTACGCCACCAGAGCTTATCTATATAGCCTTTATTCTGTATCCCACCAACATCCCACCCAAATTCATCTTCTGCAAAGGATGCCAGCTCCTGAACGGTTCTTTTTCTAAATTCCATTAATTCTTGTAGTCTAGTATGTTCTTCTCGATTTAATAGTTTTGTAGACATAAATATCCAATTGAAGGAGTCAGGGCATTATAAAATGCAGGGTGTTTCCTAAATGTGTTTTATGAAACACCAGTGCCTTCAAGATGCCAATATGAGTTCAAAGATCTAATAAATTTTTTACAACATAAATCTTCTATTTGAAGTTTTTGACATTTTATAGACATTTTAGGGAAATTCTAAAGTAAATATAGTTATTTAGTTTTACTAAAATTATTATTTCTCCAGTTTTTTGACCATGAGACATTCTTTATAAAATTTCTCTACCTTCAATTTAACACATATTAATATATTTGTGGGAGCTCTGGTGGTGTAGTGCCTAAGGCATGTAACTGCTAAGCAGAGGGTTGGTGGTTCAAACCCACCAGCCACTCCTTGGAAGGAAGGTTGGGCAATCTACTTCTGTAGTGATACAGCCTCAGAAACCCAAGGAGGAGTCGCTATGACTTGGATCCAACTCGACAGCAGTGAGCAATATATTTGTACAATACAATTTTGGGGAACATTCAGCAGTTTTTTCTTAGTATACTTCAGAATAGGGGAATAATGTCAAATGTCCTAAATTAAAAAAGAAAGAAAAGAACAGAAAGCTGTTTATACAGCAAATACAACTGATAATAAAATTTTAGAGAAATATTTAGGAAATATATGCTCTTTTATATATCAATTCCATTAGAGTTATTAAACATAATTGCCATTTCAATACCTCAGCTAGCTAGAAATTCTTTTCTGTGGTGAAGGAGCTTACATCAATAACTCAGGATAAAAATAGAGATTTTTACAGAGTTTTCATATGTTGCTATGTATATCCTTTGTGTTCATTTTATGCTCTTAGTTATTCCACATGTGTCTCTTGTTTCATATTTTCCCACTAAATGTAATTAAGTGTTGCATATATGTTCACAGAGATTTCAACAAATGTATTATGGACATTCTTTACATTCAAGATCTCCATCTTTCTAAGTTTTTCTGCAAAGATTTGTCTATTTTTAATTTAATATATTTGATTTAGAGAATACTAATATCTGCATTTCACTTTAAGTTTTTGAGATTGTATTTTTAGCTAGTTTGTTTTGTTGCTAGATGCCATATTGCGACTTAATAATTATCCTTATTTGTTCATTTGATTATATGCAATTTAACAGTTTGAGTGTAGTATCTGTTTATGGATATCAACAAGAAAGTCTTTATTCAATTGAGATAAATTGATTAAATTAGCTACTGCATGGCAAGCTGGTTTTAATGTTAGCTAGAAAGGCAGGCACTATATTTTCACATTTAGAATATTATTATCTGAGCCTTGCTACCTCAAATCTGTTTAAGTACGCTCACTCAGGTGATTGAGATAGATGACCTTGGAGTGAAAACACAATACATTACATCGGATCAATAAACTAAGCCTTGTACTGTAAAGAATTGAAAAGCATTCATGAAATAATGGAATATTCATGTAACCAAGTGAAAAATGTTATTGATCAACATAAAAAGTATTATACAAAAATCTGATAAGGTTCCTAACCAACTTATAGACCTAAAATCATTCTAGTTACACTAACTATTGTTATTCAAAAAGCTTTTAAAAATTTATTAGTCTAACAGTGCCAAATTTTTGGTTATACACTTTATCTAATTCTAAACAAGAGACTAGCTAAATAAAGTCTATTAAAACAAATACATAAACATTTATAGCAAAGGTTCAAATTTTACATATACTAATTTCAATAGATAGGAGCTCTGGTACATAGCACCTAAGGTACTTGACTGCTAACCAGAAGGCTGGCAGTTCAAACCCACCAGCCACTCCTCGGAAGGAAGATTGGGCAATCTACTTCTGTAGTGATACTGCCTCAGAAACCCAAGGAGGGGTTGCTATGAGTTGGGTCCGACTTGACGGCACATAACAAGAACAATTTCAATAGATAGGTTATCAAACACATTCCCTTAAAAACCTCAACAATTACATCAAATAATCAAATTAGAGTTACATCAACTGGCATGCATTTCTAAAGCATTGTTATTCTTATAGATGCTGTTCCAATTAATAATGGGACAAAACATTGCCTGGTCCTATGCTATCCTCACAATCATTCCTGAGTTTTAGCCCATTGTTTTTTGCAGCCTCTTTGTCAATTCATCTCATCAAAGTCTTCCTCTTTTTCTCTGACCCTCTACCAAGTATGATGTCCTTCAGGAACTGGCCCCTGCTGATCCCATGTCCAAAGTACATGAGATGAAGTCTCACTATCTTTGCTTTCAAGGAATAATCTGGCTGTACTTCTTCCAAGACAGTTCATTCTTCTAGCAGTCCATGATATATTTCAGAGCATGAGTGAAAAAGAAAAGTTACAAAAAGATAGGGTTATTTAATACCATTTATGTAAATACAAAAAAAAAAAAAAAAATCTTTTACTATGCCAGTGAAATAAGCCAGGCACAAAAGGACAGCTATTGTATAATTCCACTTGCATGAAGTATCTGAAATAGGTAAATTATTGACTGCTAACCAGAAGGCTGGATGTTCAAATCCAACCACTCCTTGGAAGGAAGACTGGGTGATCTACTTCCATAATGATACCACCTGGGAAACCCAAGTAGGGGTCACTATGAGTTGCAGACAACTTGACAGCACATAACAACAGCAACATCACAGAGGAAAAAAAAAGTCAAATAGAAGTTACTAGTGGCTGGTGGTAGAAAGGAAGAGAAAGTTATTGAGTAATGGCTAGAAAGTTCCTGTTTGTAGTGATGAAAAGTTTTGGAAACAGATAGTGGTGATGGTTGTACAACACTGTGAATGTAGTCAATGTGACTATAATGTACATTTTAAAATGATAAAAATGGCAAATATTTAACTTTACTATAACAAAATATTTTTCTCTTGTCAATTGTGACTCGTAATAACCCAATGTGACAGGATAGAAATGTCCTATAAGGTTTTCTAGACTGTAATCATTATGAAAGAAAATCTGCAGGTTTTTTCTTCATAGATCTGCAGAGTACTTTTCAACTGCTGACCATTTGGTTAAGCCAAGTGCTTAACCATTGCACAACTAGAGCTCCTATATAGCAGACAGTAGAAAAATATCACTTGATTTTCCCCTTCCTCAGAAGCCCAAAGAGGGTTGCTATGAGTTGGAATCAACTCGATGGCAGTGAGTTTGGTTTTTATTTTGATTCAGTTTCGTAAGGCATTTATGACTGATAACCAGGTACACAGGTATCAGCCTGGCTTGTATATTGAGACAGACTAGGAAGAAGGAAGAAGTCATCCACTTCTCAAAGCACTGGCCAGGGAAAACCTTATGAATAGCAGAGAAACACTGTCTGATACATTACTGCACAACTTTTTGAATAGCCCAGAAACATTTTCCAACACAAAGGAGGAAGTTGAGTCACATAGCTTAGAAAGCTCTCGAAGTAGAACTGGGCAAGGTTTTCATTATCAGAGTAAAATCAGCCTTACTCATATGGATAAGGTTAAGCTTTCGAAACCTCCATTTGCTGACACAGCACCACTCAAACTGAGGAGAAACAGTGGCAAACATCCATTAATAATCGGAACATGGAATGTACGAAGTATGAATCTAGGAAAATTGGAAGTTGTCAGAAATTAAATGGAACATATAAAGGTTGATATCCTAGGCATTGGTGAGTTGAAATGGACTGGTTTGGGCCATTTTGAATCAGACAGCCATATGATCTACTGTGCTGGGAATGACAGTTTAAGAGGAATGACATGGTATTCATCATCACAAAGGATGTTTTAAGAATTGTCCTGAAGTACAGTGCTGTCAGTGATAGGATAATATCCATACACCTACAAGGAAGACCCATTAATATAACAATGCTTTAGAAATTATTCAAATTTATGCACCAACCACCAAGCCAAAGATGAGGAAATTGAAGATTTTTATCAACTTCTGCAGTCTGAAATTGATCAAACTTGCAATCAGGATGTGTTAATTATCACTGGTGACTGGAATGCAAAAGTTGGAAACCAAGATGAATCACCAGTAGTTGGAAAATTTGGCCTTGGTGACAGAAATAATGCTGGAACTCGCATAGTAGAATTGTGCAAGACAAATGACTTATTCATTGCAAACACCATTTTCAACAACACAAACGGCAGCTGTACAAGTGGACTTCACCAGATGGAAAACACAGGAATCAGATTGACTACATCTGTGGCAAGAAGCAATAGAAAATTTAATACCTTCAGCCAAAACAAGGCCGGGAGCTGATTTTGGAACAGACCATCAACTGCTCATATCCAAGTTCAACTGGAAGTTGAAGACAATTAAAACAAGTCCATGAGAGTCAAAATATGACCTTGAATATATCCCTCCTGAATTTAGAGACCATCTAAAGAATAGATTTGATGCATTGAACACCAGTGACCAAAAACCAGAAG
>NW_006921588.1:35234245-35235896 GCF_000298275.1 Orycteropus afer afer
TTTTTTTTTTTTTTTCCAGTTCTAAGCTACTTAACTCCTATTTAGAAGTTTCCATTCATAGACATATGCATTTATGATTTATATTTCCACACAAACACACACATATATCTATGTGTGTGCATTAAGGATTGAATTGTGCCCCCAAAATATGCTTTGTAAAATCCTAACACCTACACTTGTGGTTATAATCCCATTTGGGAATGGACTTTCTTTGTTATGCTAATAAGTCAAGTAGTAGTGTAGTGTGCATCTTAAATCAATCTCTGTTGAGATATAAATCTGATTAAACAAGCAAGAACAAACAGGACAAAACAGATGCCACCCCACATGAGGATCTCCAGGGAACTGAGAAACAGAAGCTGAAGAGAGACAAAGACTTTCCTCCAGGGTTGTTGTTGTTATGTGCCATCGAGTCAGACCTGAATCAGAGCACCCCCTCCTTGGGTTTCCAGGGTGGTATCATTATGGAAGTAGATTGCCGGACCTTCCTTCTGAGGAGTGGGTAGACAGAGAGAAAGAAAACCTTTCTCCAGAGTGGCATTCTGAATTCAGACTTCCAGTCTCCTAAACTGTGAAATAATATATTAACAATTTAAAAGCCACCAATTTGTGATATTTCTGTTATGGCAACACTAAATAATTAAGCTATACAGACTATACACACATGCACACACACATGTATATCTAAAAGAAATGTATGGTTTTTGTGTGTAGTTTTATTAATTGTGGTAGTTAAGGTTGTGTGTCAACTTGGTTGGGTTTTGTTTTGAGTGGCTGGGCAGCTGGATGTAGTTATTCCCCATGATGAGACTGGTAATTAGCTCCATGGTGGAATCTACTGGAGCAGTTGAGTAGCTAGCTGCCTTAGGGATGTGGTCTGCTTCCAGTATTTAAGAAGAAGCTTTGAAAAAGTTCTCTGCAGGTTTTTGGCATGCTTGGATCCTGCATTTGGCCGAGCTTTCAGTGAATGGCCTGCCATGTTGTCTGCCCATCTTGGGACTGTTAATGGACTTGAATTAGTGGCCTGCCATGTTGCTTGATAATCCTGGGACTGTGTCATTTTACTTGTCAACCTGTGATTTGTCAGCCTCAACAGCCAGCAGCTGTCTAAGTTAAGAGAAGCCTCCAGCTGTAGTGGACCTGGAAAAAGAGGGAGAGCTGAAGCCCAAGGTCAAGGGGCCTTCACACAGCCCCTAGAGACAATACTCTGAATTTGGACTTCTAGCTTTCTAAACTGTAAGACAATAAACTCCTGTTTGTTAAAGCCATCCACTTGTATTTATGTTGTAGCAGCACTGGAGAACCAAGACCCCACACCACATTCACATCTCTAAGGAACTGAAGAACAGAAGCAGAAGCGAGACAAAGATCTTCCCCTGGGTTGACAGCGAAAGTCTTCCTCTAAAGTGACACCCTGATTTCAAACTTTTAGCCTCTTAAACTGTGAGAAAATATGTTAATAAAAAAATTAGTTTGTTAAAGCCACGTGTTTGTGATATTTCTGTTACAGCAACACTAGATAACTAAGACTATAAACACACACACACACACACACACACACACACATATATCCAAAATAAATGTAGTTTGTGTGTATTTTTATTAATTTATATGAACGGTAACAAGCTTCTTTCTATTATTCATTGTTTTA
>NW_006921588.1:35236480-35260980 GCF_000298275.1 Orycteropus afer afer
CTTTCAGCATTCTTCACTAGCACCACGACTCAAAAGCATGAATTCTTCTTCGGCCTTCCTTATTCATTGTCCAGCTCTCACATGCATATGAGGCGATTGAAAATATCATGGCTTGTGTCAGGCACATCATAGTCCACATGGAGACATCTTTGCTTCTCAGCACTTGAAAGAGGTCCTTTGCAGCCGACTTGCTGAGTGCTATATATCGTCTGCTGTCCTGACTGCTGCTTCCATTGGTGTCGATTTTATAACCAAGCAATGTGAAGTCTCTGACAACATCTATCTTTTCTCCATTTATCGTGGTGCTGCTTATAGGTCCAGTTGTGAGGATGTTTATTTTCTTCATATTGAGATGTAATCTATACTGCAGACTGTAGTCTTCAATCTTCATCAGTAAGTGATTCAAGTCATCCTCACTTTCAGCAAGCAAAGTTGTATCATCAGCGTATTGTATAGTTGTTAAAGATTCTTCCTCCAATCTTGATACCACATTTTTCTTCATAAAGTCCGGCTGCTCGGATTGTTTGCTCAGCATATAGATTGAATAAATATGGTGAAATGATACAACCCTAATGCACTCCCTTCATGATTTTAAACCATGCAGTGTCCCCTTGTTCTGTTCAAATGACCACCTCCTGGTCTAAGTATAGGTTCCTCATGAGTACAATCAAGTGTTTGGTAATTCCCATTCTTCTCAATGTTATCCACAGTTTGTTACGATCCACACAATCAAATGCTTTTGCATAGTCAATAAAATACAGTTAAACATCTTTCTGGTATTCTTTGCTTTGAGCCAAGATCCATCTGACATCAGCAATGATAACTCTTGTTCCATGTCCTCTTCTGAATCCAGCTTGCATTTCTGGAAGTTCTCTGTCAATATATTGCTGCAACCATTTCTGAATTATCTTCAGTAAGATTTTACTTACATGCAATATTAATGATACTGTTTGATAATTTCCACATTCTGTGGGATCACATTTCTTTAGAATGGGTACAAATATGGATCTCTTTGAGTCAGTTGGCCAGGTAGTGAGTGCCTTCAGTGGGCCATCTGTTTGTTGAAACATCTCACTCAATTGGTATTCTATCAATTCCTGGAGACTTGTTCTTTGCCAATTCCTTCAGTGCAGCTTCAACTTCTTCCTTCAGTACCATTGGTTCTTGATCATATGCCACCTCCTGAAATGGATGAAGATCAACCAGTTCTTTTTGGTACAGTGATTCTGTATTCCTTCCATCTTTGATGCTTCCTGCATCATTCAATATTTTGTCTATAGAATCTTTCGATATTGCAACTTGAGGCTTAATTTTTTTCCCTCAGTTCTTTTAGCTTCAGAAATGCCAAGTGTGTTCTTTCCTTTTGGTTTTCTTACTCTGGGTCTTTGCACATTTCATTATAGTAATTGGCTTTGTCTGCTTGAGCTGCTCTTTGAAATCTTCTGTTCAGCTCTTTTATCTTGTCATTTCTTCATTTGCTTTGGCTACTTTTCATTCAAGGGCAAGTTTCAGAGTGTCTTCTGACATCTATTTTGATCTTTCCTTATTTTCTGATCTTTTTAATGACCTCTTTCTTTCTTCATGGATGACATTCTTGATGTCATCCCACAATTCTGGTTTTCGGTCACTGGTGTTCAATGCATCAAGTCTGTTCTTTAGATGGTCTGTAAATTCAGGTGAGATATAATTAAGGTCATATTTTGGCTCTCATAGACTTGTTTTAATTGTCTTCAACTTCAAGTTGAACTTTCATATGAGCAGTTGATGGTCTGTTCCACAATGAGCTCCTGGCCTTGTTTTGGCTGAAGATATTGAGCTTTTCTATCAACTCTTGCCACAGAAGTAGTTGATCTGATTCCTGTGTACTCTATCTGGTGAAGTCCACATGTATAGCCACCATTTGTGTTGTTGAAAAGAGTATTTGCAATGAATAAGTCATTGGCCTTGCAAAATTCTATCATGCGGTCTCCAAGGCCAAATTTTCTGACTACTGGTGATTCTTCTTTGTTTCCAACTTTTGTACTCCAGTCACCATTGATAATTAACACATCTTTATTGCATGTTTGGTCAATTTCAGACTGCAGAAGTTGATAAAAATCTTCAGTTTCCTCATCTTTGGTTTCAGTGGTTGATGTATAAATTTGAATAATAGTAGTATTAACTGGTCCTCCTTGTAGGCGTATGATATTATCCTATCACTGACAGCATTGTAGTTCAGGGCAGTTCTTGAAACACCCTTTGTGATGATGAATGCCACGCCATTCCTCTTCAAATTGTCATTCCTGGCATAGTAGATCATATGGTTGTCTGATTCAAAATGGCCCAAACCAGTCCATTTCAGCTCACTAATTCCAAGGATATCAATCTTTATGCATTCCATTTCATTTTTTGACAACTTCCAATTTTCCTAGATTCATACTTCATACATTCCACATTCAATTTTTAATGGATGTTTGCAGCTGTTTCTCCTCAATTTGAGTCATGCCTTATCAGCAAATGGAGGTCTCAAAAACTTTACTTTATCCATATCAGTAAGATTGGCTCTACTTGGGTGATGCAGGTCTTTCTCAGTTTATTTTGAGAGCCTTCCAACTTAAGGGCTTGTCCTCCTGCACTGTATCAGAAAATGTTCCCAGGCTATTCATAAAGTTGTGCAGTAATGTATTAGACATTGTTTCTCTGCTAATCATAAGGTTTTCCTTGGCAAATTCTTTGAGAAGTGGATGACCTCTTCCTTCTTCCTAGTCTGTCTCAGTCTGTAAGCTGGGTTGAAACTTTTGCACCATGTGCAACCCTGTTAATGTTTGAAACACCAGTGGCACAGCCTCAAGCCTCACAGCAACACGCAAGCCACCACAGGACAACAAACCAACAGACAAGTTTGTCCCACTTAGTTTTTCAAAACCTCTATGCCTTCCCCTTGCCTGGATCCCTGCTGCTGCTTGCTTGGTCCTTCCCCTAGTTTGGTTTTCCTTTTCCCCCACTTTCCCACATCTTGTGGATGGGGCCTGGGTCCCTCCACTTACCTGGATCTCTTTCACTTTTGCTTACTCTGTCTTTTCTCCCTAGCTTGGCTTTCTTTTCCCTCACTTTCCCACCTCTCATGGATGGGGCCTGGGTCCCTCCCCTTACCTGGATCCCTGCCACTGCTGCTTGTTCTTTCTCATCCCCCTGACTTGGCTTTCCTTTCCCTCATTTTCACACCTCTTGTGGGTGGGGCCTGGGTCCCTCCATTTACCTGGATCCCCACTGCTGCTGCTTGCTCTGTTCTAGATAGCTCTAGCTTTTTATTCCCATCCATACACATCTATTACTATTACCAATATTATAAAAATTTTATATAATAGCTGTAGTCTTCTGTAGTTTCTAACACCATGCTTAAAAAGATTATAGAGGGAAATTAAAAAAAAAAAATCTTGAGGACCAATAGCCAAGAGAAATTCAATACCAACAAAATAAAATTATCAGTATGCGGAAAACAGTATTTTCCATGCTTTCTAGTACTTATCAATTGATAGTTAGAGGAAGGTAAATGGCAATGTGAAAAAGATAAGATTTTCTCTGAAGAATAATTCTTTTCTGTCCTATGGCACCTTCTATTTGACTTCTGTTCACAGGTCTTGGAGTTTTATATGTACAGATACGCTATAGTTTATAAATACAGAAAATAAAACACAGTAAGACTATTCAGAATTTGAAGGCCAGTGGTGCCCATAATTATAAATCTTCTATCACATCTATTCACTTTACTAGTCCCTCTCATTGTTAGAAATTATGTCATGATCCCTTAAATAGTCAGTGATGCCTGAGATACTTACTTTCTTCAAAGTTATATTTTAAATGTTAATTTATGGGAAGCAGAATTGTGCTGAATTATCATTTACAATATGTCAGTCCCACACTTTGAAGTCCAGAGAATGATGTTGTAAACATTGAAAACTCAGCTTTATTTTTTGCAATCATTTAGCTTTCAAAATACATCAAAATATACCTCAAAGACAGAGAAATAAAATTACAATCTTTGACATGTTTTTCAAACATGAATGCTTTTTTATGCTTATAAGACATTTTCTTTTGCATAGCTTCCTTTAGATTTGGATGAAATAATTTAAAATTATAATCTACATACCCAAACAAGGACATTTTTATATTTAATATGATATCACTTTAAAATTAGTTTCTCAATATTTCTCTTGTCAATTACAAAACTACTCAATTATTCAATAGTAAGACCAATTATTTCCTTTACTTTTTTAAAAAATTACATGTATCCCAAACTAAGAAATTCCTTTATTACCTCTGTTTAATTTTCAAAAACAAAACAAGCAAAATACAAAAGCAACCCAATGCCACACAGTGATTGCTATGAATTTAAGAAGCTTTAAAAAGTGCAACTTCTTTTTATAATAACATTTATTATTCTCTTTTAATATTACCACCTAGATGAGGCAATCTACTTCCATAGTGATATTGCCTGGGAAACCCAAGGAGGGGTCTCTATGAGCCGGGTCTGACTCAACGACAGCACATAACAACAAGAAGAAGATCAATGTCAATAAGTGGAATTATTGAGAATTTTTAGAACATATTTCTATAAACTTAGCAAAGTCTCCTCAATAGTTAAACTAAAAGAAGGACTAAATATTTTACCTTACAATAAATTCAATACTGTTCATATGTAAATGGAAGGTGCTTCTTTCCTAGAAGCTGCTGGGGAAATTTTTTTTTTTTTTTTAAAAAAAAAAAAAAGCTTACCAACTTACACTTTACAATAAAGATAGGTGTGGGAGCAAGTTTTGAAAGAGGTTCTAACAATTTAATTTCTACACAAAATATTTGGACATAAAATTAATTGGCTTCCTAAAAAAAGAGCCATTCAGAAAAACATGTTAACTAGCGATTTGATTGGAGTCCCTGATGGTGCAAACAAGTAACACGCTCAGCTGCTAACTGAAGAATTGGAGATTCAATTCTACATGGAGGTGCCTGAAAGAGAAACCTGGTGATCTACCCTGAAAAATCAGCCACTGAAAACCCAATCAAATACAATTCTACTCTGACACACGTAGGCTTGCCATGGGTCGGATCGACTGAAGAGCAACAGCGTTTTGGTTTTGTTTTTTTGGATTTTTATTGCTCCCAAGGGGAGTTGACAGTCACTTCTGAATAACAGTCGGTTTTGTTTTGTTTTTCCTTTGCATTCAGACATAAGAACATACATCAAATGCAAAATATTTATTCAGATTTTCTGTGACAAATGATAAAAAGCTCAAGTACTTAATATTTTAATCCATTTGTCTAACTTGTTTGTCATTATGTATTTCACCCTCATCCATAACACCTTTGATAAGCAAACATTTTGGTATTCTTGAAGAAATTTGAGAAGATAAACTAGAGTTTTATTTTAATAACAATAGAAATACATGTGAAGGATACCATGTTCTTTCCAAGTGCTGTAAAATCAGAGGACATGGTGTGCAAAGCTTGATGATTTGGGATCCTTGAATCACGCATAAAAATTACTTTTTAGTACAGTACATCCTCAAACATTTTCCACAGGCCCTCCTAACCTTTCTTCTGTTGGGACTCTTTGCACTGAGCTAAGATCTCTTTCTACACAATAATGAAAAGTTGCTTTTTAAAGCACATTACCTTTTAAGAGTTCTTGCTTTCTTTACTGCAGATGGACAAACATCCAGTGAAATATATGTTCAAGGTTGGTAGTGTTCTCTTTTTCAGAGAAAGAGAAAAAAAAAAAAAGAAGTTTCTAAAAGAAAACATAGTATTTTGAAGTTTTTTTCTCTTTTGTCTACTCAGCATCCACAGTTCTTTCTAAGGACAATTCTGAAAATCGTATTTTAGACATGATCAAAATAAATTCATGCCAAACTCTCAATCTGGCACTTTGACAAGACTGGTCAAGAAATAGTTGTGTACATCTACCAGTTGCCTGCACTGTTTTAGATCCTCTGGAGATTATGGAGAAGTAGAGGTCATTGCCCTAGCACCGTAATATTTCTTTTTATTGAAAATTACCTCTTCAAGCAGATTTAGAAGAAAGACTAATGATTTTTTTGTTCCATTTCGATTCTTTAAGTCTATGCAATTGAAACATTTTGTGGTGATACAACTCAGTGATATATCTATAATACTGGAAGGAACTTTAAAAATTTAATTATTTTATTGGAGTCATGTTTATAGTACATTAAAGAAAATAATCACTCCTGTAGTCTAACAATAATAAATACATTTTTCAGTTTAACTGATGCTGTTATTATGTGAAGAGCTCTGGTGGTGCAGTGGTTAAGGCATTTGGCTGCTAATCAAATGGTAAGCTTCTCAAGCCCACCAGCTGCTCTGCAGGAGGCAGATGAGATAGTCTGCTTCTGCAAAGATTTAGAGCCTAGGAAACCCTATGGCCAGGTCTACTATGTCCTATAGGGTCACTATGAGTAGGAATCAATTTGATGGCAGTGAGTTTGGTTATTATGTAGCTACATACTACCTTTATTTCTTAATCACTTTTTCTCAAAAAGAAAAAAAAAAATGTTGACCAAAAATATTGACATCTATTTATTTCAAATTATACAGAATATAGTATCTTTCCCTGCCAGATCAGGAAGCTGAAAGGATAGATATGCCTTTTTTCTTCCCAAGTATACCTTAATAATTTATGCTTCATCTTATTTAAGCAATAATTTAAGCAGAAGTTATCTGCTTCTTCTTAGAGCATGCAATGAAGTATAGTCTTTACAGGATAAATTACTATGGTTACATGGGCTCATAGAAGATTTTCAATGGCTAAAAAAACAAAAAACAAAACAAACCCATTGCCATAGAATTAATTCCAACTCATAGTGACCCTACAGCAATTCTATAGAATGTCTAACACAATCAAAACCTGTATACACGAGATGCATTTTATTGGCTTCGGAATTCACCTTTACTTTCTAAAAACAACAACAACAAAAAATATTTGTTGTGGTTGAGCTGTTTCCAACTCATAATGACCTCATAAGACCAAGGATAACTGTCCCACAGGGTTTCCAAGGCTGTAATCTTACTGAAGTAGATTGCCACAGCTTTCTCCTGCGGAGTAGCTGGTAGATTCAAACCACTTATCTTTCTTCACTTTCTATGCACTTTCTAGTTTGAAGTAGAACTACAGTTTTCTTGGAATTTTTTTTTTTCTATTCTAATTTTTCCCATTCTAATTTTTCCCTATGTAAATGTAAATGCTCAATAAAAGAAAAGAAGAGGAGATAGAGAGCATAGCCAAACTCAGGTAGAAACTGGATCTGAATTTCTATAACTAGTTGCTTGTTTTCTGCCTCTGTTTTTCCCTATGCCTCACTTTTTGCATCCAAATAAAAAAACTGAACCTGATACTGCATATCCATCTGATTAATGCTAGGAATAGTGGGGGGGGGGGGACTAGAGATAGATTAGATTTTCATTTTAAAAGAAGAACTGTATCAATGACCTTTGATAGAAAGCAACAGAACTCAACTCTGGCTAATTAGGTGAAAATGGAATAAGTGTAAAAGGTATGCATTGTCTCACAGAATTGACGAAGGAGAAACTGAAGAATCAGGGCTTAGAAGCAACAGAAAAAAGAACTACCTAGGGCCAGAGATTCAAGTAGCAAGAAGTATAGTCAAGTAGTTTTAGGGAAGCACTTAGAAACACAGAAATGTCTTAGTTACCTGGTCATAACAAAAAAATACCACAAATAAGTGGCTTTAAACAAGAGAAATTTATTTGTGTCTCTTCTGCTCTTTTGATACACTCAAAAGTGATTAGATTTAGGACCTAAATACACTTGTATGGCCTCATTAACATAACAAAAGAAAACCCTATTTTCCCACAGGATTATATCCACAAGTAAGGGGTTATGATTTCAATACATATTTTGAAGGAACAAAATTCAATCCATAATAGATTCCAACAATTCAACAATTATCAGCATTTTTTTTTTTTTTAATCACTGTTCACTGCTCACCTCAGAAGAGTGTTCCATTGTTCAGGCCTAGATCATGTATCAAACCCTTGGCCAAAAGGAGTTAAAGTATCTTCATAGATAGTGTCATCAATATTGCATGTAATAAAGAAAGGAGAATTTTCTAAAACAAATTTAGGTGTTACTGCTAGAATAAGGTGAGAATGAATATTCAAGAACTTATTTCTACTATGATAAGTATTAACATATTTACTAGTAAGATTAATAATTTTCACTGTCTGTAATTTTTTTTCTTTTTCCAGAATGTCAGGTAGTTGGAATCATATAGTATGCAGTTTTCTTGGGATGGCTTCTTTAACTTAGAAGTATGTATTTAATGTTTTGCTGTGTCTTTTTGTGCCCTGATAGTTTATTTCATTTTATAATTGAATAACAATCTATTGTATGAATATACTACAGTTTGCTTATCCATTCACACAATGAAGGGCATCTTGGTTGCTTACAATTTTTGATAATTATTTTTAAAAGTATCTATAAACATCCATGTGTAAGTCATATGTGGACATACATTTTCATCTCATTAGGGTACTATTGGAGTTACTGTTAATTACTGTTATTACTGGTAATTCCAGTGTAACTGCTGGATCTAATGGGAAGCCTCTGTTCAGCTTCATAAGAAACTACATAATTCTGTTTCAAAGTGCCTACAAAATTTTGCATTCCCATCAGCAATGATGAAAATTTCTATTGTTTCATATCTTCACCACAGTTTTCTGTTGTCATTGTTTTTGATTTTAGCCATTCTAATAAATATGTGATGATATCTCATTAAGGAGCTCTGATGGCATAGTGAGTAAGGCATTTGGTTGCTGACCAGAAGGTTGGCAGTTCAAACCACCAGCTGCCCCAAGGGAAGATGAGGCAAATCTACTTCCATAGAGATCTACAACCTTGGAAACCCAAATGGGGGTCTCTATGAGTCAGAATTGACTCTATGGCAGTGGTTTTATTTATATTTTTTCAGTTTTCTATCTCACTGTTATTTTGATTTACAATATATAAGATGTTGTATATCTCCTTATGTGCTTGTATGTCATTTGTATATCTTCTGGGGTGATGTTTCTGTTCACAACTTTTGCCCATTTTGTAATTATTTTATTTTCTTAGTGTTGAGTTTTAAGGGTCCCTTGTATATATGGGCTCTGTTTTTTTTTTTTTCAATTGTCAGATTTGCATTTTGCAAGTATTTTCTCTCATTTTGCAACTTGTCTTTTCATGTTATTCACAGTACATTTCATAGAATGAAAGTTTTTAATTATAATGAATTCCAACTTGTTTTTTTTCTCTTTTATGGATCATGTTGCATCTAAAAAGTTCATTGCCAAATTGAAGGTCACCTAGATTTTTACCAATGCTATTTTCTAGAAGTTGTATAGTTTTGTGTCTTACATATTCCATTTTTATAGGCCCATATTCCATTTTTAGTTAAATTGTGTGAGAGATGTAAACTTAGCGTGTAGATTCATTTCTTTGCATGTGGCTGACCAAGTGTTTCAGTACTATTAGCTGGAAAGATTATTTTTTCTTCATTGACTTGCCTTTGCTTCTTCTATGTCAAGATCAGTTAAGTATATCTTGTGGATCTATTTCTTGACTCTATGTTTTGTTCCGCTGATCTATTCGCTTTTTCCTTCACCAATACCACAATATTTTGATCACTATAGCTTTAAAGAATTGAATTAAGAATTGAACTCGGGTAGTGTCAATCTTCCAACTCTGTTCTTTTTCAGTATGGTGTTAGTTATTTTGGGTCTTCTGCCTTTCTATATCGGCTTTCTGTGTCAGTTTGTTGACAGCCACAAAATAATTTGCCGGGATTTTGAATGGAATTGTGCTGAATGTATAGATTACGCTGGGAAGAATTGACATTTTAATAATATTGTTTGCCTATCCAAGAATATGGAGTATTTTTCCATTTACTTAGATCTGTGTGTGTGTTTTTGTTGTTGTTTCTTTCATCAGTTTGGTGATTTTCTTCTTATAAGTATTGCACATACTTTTTTAGATTTATCCCTGAATATTTTAAATTTTTGGTGTTAATGTAAGTGGTGCTGTGTTTTTCTTTTCAAATTCCAATTTTTCCTTTCTAGTTTTGAATGACTTTTGTGTATTAACCTTATATCTTGCCACCTTGCTATAATCACTGTATTAGTTTTGAGTGATATCTGTTTGTTTGTTTCTTTGTTTTAATTAGTACTCTGAGTTTCTATTTTTTAAAAACTGTGCTGAAAACAAACATAACAAGACATTTGCCAATTCAACAATTTTTTCATATGTAATTCAGTGACATTGATTACTATCTCCACGGTTTAGAGTGATTGTTACTATTCTTTTGCAACTTATTCCACTACTATTAACCTAAACTCAGTTACCCCTAAACAGTAATTTTCCATGCCCCCTTCCCTCCTAATCTGATGACTACTAATAAACTTTGATTTACACTAAAAAAAAAAAAAAAAAAACACCAAAGTCACTGCCTTTGAGTCAATTCCAACTCATAGTGACCTCCTTTGAATTTCTGAGGCAATAAATCTTGAAATGGATTGCCTAATCTTCCTTCCAAGGAGTGGCTGGTGGATTTGAATCGCCAGCCTTCTGGTTAACAGTCAAATGCCTTAGGCACTCTGCCACCAGAGCTCCTTCTTGATTTCTATATGCTTGCTCATTTCATGTAAGCGAGATCAAAGAATACCTGTCTTTTTGTGAATGACTTATTTCACCCAGCACAGTGTTTTCAAGGTTTATCCATGGTATGACATTTATCGAGAAGTACATTGAGTTTTGAACTTTTAAATTTTATATGTACTTATATTTCTTTCATCTACCTGAGAATTATAAGGAATATATTTGAGAAGAAATCTAATCTGTTTTTCCTCAAATGACCAGTCAGTCGACCTCAATTACTACCATTTATTGAATGCATATTCCTTCCTGATTGATTGGAAATGTCAACACCATCTTAAATAAAATCCATGAATGCTCATTTCAATTTCTTGACATTCTCATTGCAGTGCAGTTGCAATATGATTGCTTAATATGGCTTTTCTAGCCATAGTCCTCTATTTTGTGATATATTAAATCCAACCTCTGTGCCTGTGGTTATGGTTCCATTGTGGTGGGAGTTTTCTGTTGCATTGGTCAGGCAGGATTGGAGTGGTATGTATCTCAAGCCCCACCTTTCTGGAAGGTGGGACTCAAATCCCCAGAATGCTCTGGTAAGCTCACTCTCTTGTTCTGGATCCTGCCTTTGGTTCATCATCATCACACCCCCAGTTCTGGGGACTTCGGAGAGCAGCCAGTCATCTGACATTCTGTTTTGACTTCATCAACCCCGGAAACCAGGTGAGTGAGGAGACCAATGTCTGACTCACAGATTTGGGACCTGCCAGGCTCCACAACCATGTGTGCTATTTCCTTGGCAGTTCATGAGTTCTGTGAAATACTGAGACCTAAGATAGGAGGGAGAGTAGTGTGTGGAGGAGGACGAGGTGTCAGAGATCAAGGTAGAGATGATGGAGTGGTACAGCAGTTTGAAAAAGTTGGACATTTGATATATCTTTTACCTCTGCTTCATAGGGACCAGCTTTGGGCTGATCCTTCTAAAAGCGATTATTTGAGCACTCATCTTTTCCAGCACTTGAAAGCATTCAGCTAGTTTTACTCTTTTATCCTGTTTTTATCTTTTTGTTTCTACTGGCCTTCTTAGTTTTAATTTCTTATTGATGAATTTTCTGTATTAGGTTGAAACATAAATCATTGGATTACATCATTTCTGATTTATTAATAAACCAGGACTGTTGCCATCCAGTTGACTCTGACTCATAGCAGCCCTGTTGGACAAAGTAGAATTGCCCCCACAGAGCTCCCAAGGCTGTAATCTTTACAGAAGCAGACTTTCTCATGCTGAGTGGCTAGTGGGTTTGAACTGCCAACCTTTTGATTAGCCGCTTATTGCTTAACCACTGCACCATCAGGTTTCCCTTGTTTATAAATATGTGAAGATATAACCCTCCTTCCAGGATTAACTTTGTGTTCCAAAATTTAGTGTCATGTTCAACTTCTTTATTCTGAATAAAATAATTGTGACAGATTTTACTTCTTTTTGTAAATGATTTGATGCTTTTAAATTCTTATCTCATTTATTTATAGATATTTCTGTATTGTCAGATAATATAATTTTTTTTTTCTAGTTTGTTTGGCTTTAAGAAGGGCTCCAATGTGGCCAAATACAAGAAATACAACTTTGATTCCTATCATGGATCAAATTGTGTCCCTCCCCCAAAATTCATATAGACTAAGCCATGATTCCCAATATTGGGTTGTTGTCCTCCATTTTGTGATCTGATGTAGTATCTTCAAACCAAAACCAAGCCCAATGCTGACCAAGTCAATTCTGACTCATAGAAACCCCCGTTGGTTTCTGAGGCAGTAAATCTTTATGGAAGTAGATTGCCCAATCTTCCTTCCGTGGAGTGTCTGGTGGGTTTGAACCACCAACCTTCTGGTTAACAGTCAATTGCCTTAGGCACTGAGCCACCAGAGCTCCTTGATGTAGTATTATTTTATGTGTTGTAAATCCTAATTTCTGCTTGTGGTTAATAAGGCAGAATTAAATTGTATTAAAGAGGATTAGGTTATGTTTGTTATGTTAATGAGGCATGATTAGAGTAAAATGCAACACTCTTACTCAGAAGAAGCTTGGTAGTGTAGTGCCTAAGCCACTTGACTGCTAACCAGGAGATTGGCGGGTTCAAGCCCACCAGCCACTCCTCGGAAGGAAGGTTGGGCAATCTCCTGCAGTAGTGATACTGCCTTGGAAACTCAAGGAGGGGTTGCTATGACTCCACGGCACATAACAACAACAGCAACTTACTCAGAGCTCAGCCCTGACCCTATGCAAGGGGAGATTCCCTGGGGTGCGACCTGCATTACCTTTGATATTACAAGAGATAAAACGAAAAAGAAAAGAGGAGGGACCTGGTTACAAAGGGACCTGAGAAACAAAAGCTGGGAGAGGAGCTCCCTGAGCTGAGATAGTCCGAGACTTATGAGAAAATTGATGCCAAGCCAGATGAAGATAGTTCAGGAGCAGAAGCTCAAAGGTGACAAGGACCTTCCTCTCAAAAGCCTTCCCCTAGAGCCAGACCCTGAACTCAGACTTCTAGCCTCCTAAATTGTGAAATAATAAATTTCTGTTTGTTAAAGCCACCCATTTGTGATATTTCTGTTATACTAGCATTGCATTACTAAGATAATTCTCATACAAATTTTCTAGGAGCCTTTAAAAAATAGCAATTTCTAGACGCATCTCCTCTTCCGGACATTTGGAACCTCTAGGCATATAACCAGCCACTCCTCGGAAGGAAGGTTGGGCAATCCTACTTCCGTAGTGATACTGCCTCGGAAACCCAAGGAGGGGGCGCTATGAGTCGGGGCCGACTCTACGGCATATAACAACAACAACAACAAGCATATAACAACAACAACAACAACAAGCCTGTGATATGATCACATTTACATAATACATAATACATTTACATAGTACATAAGTATTGCCAAATGATATTGTGTCTGTTTTGCAGATATTAATTGGTACACATATCAGTATATGGGTATTATTAGTTAGATAATAATTATACTATATTTTTTTGTATACTAAATACAGAAAATTATTTGTGTTCCCAATACAGTCATGGATTTATTTTTACTTCTTTTATATCTCTAATAGGTTTTATCAAGGAGTTTTGTTTTTTGTCAATTTTTGGAGATTTTCTACATAGATAATCATATCTATTAACAAGGACAGTTTTATTTCTTCTTTCCGAAACCGCATATTCAATTTCTTTTTCTCTTCTTACTGTGTTAGTGAGGATTGCAAGTAGAGATGTTAGATAAGAGTGGTGAGAGGAGATGTCCTTGTCTCACTCCTGATCTTACATGGAAAGTATCTAGTTTGTCAGCATGAACTATGATGTTAGCCAAAGGGTTGTTGTAGATTTTCCTTCTCAAGTTGGGAATATTTCCCTGTTCTTAGTGTGCTGAGAATTTTTCATCATGTACGAGTGTTGAATATTGTCAAATGTTTTTTCTGCATCTATTGACACATGATTTTTTTTTAGCCTGTTGATGTGAATTACATTAACTGGTTTTTGAATGTTGAACCAGACTTGACAGCAGGGATAAATCTCATTTTGTTATAATGTACGACTCCTTATGTCTTTGTATTATCAGGGTCTCTATTGGAATTCAATCTAGGTTTTTGTTACTGTTTTTGTTTTCTGACTGGCCATTTACCTAGTATCTGTTTCTGTCTTTCAAAAGGCTAGCAACCCTGTATTCTAGCTTGTTTGTTTGGTAGTTTTTTGTTTTATTTTGTGAATATACTGTCAAGTTTATAATCTTTACTCAAACAATAAGTTTGTATACACCCTTTCTGTTTCTTACATACTCTATATTTCATCTTTCTATTTTTCTCAGATTCTAACTTCTTGCTTTTTCTTCATTTATTGAAGTATTACTTGGGGGAGGGGAGTATGGGTATGTTTTCTCAGATTTAATCTGACAAGCAGACAAGTAATTTCACTGAGTATAGGAACATGTTAAATTTGGGAGCTATGTTCAGAAGTGTTGATACCCAAAACTATGTGCTGAGAATAGAAGCAGCAAAAGGTATCATGATGCTGACATCTGTAAGATTTTTTTTTTCTTCCCTGACATTTCATTACACTTTCTGTCTGCAAGAACAATAATTTTTTCCTTTGTCTATTCTTTTTAATTTTAACTTCTGAATTTTAAATTTATTATTATTATTATTATCGCCTTACTCTGCACTCAACTTAATGTGTCTACCCTCTAGTTAATATATTTCTTCCTCCCTTCCCCTCCTCCCTGGTAACCATCAAATAATATTTCTTTTTTTTTTTTTTCTTTCTGTGAAACCCTTTTCTTGACTTTTTATAATAGTGGTCTCATACAGTATTTGTTCTTTTGTGATTGACCAATTTCACTCAGGATAAAGTCCTCTAGGTCCATCCATGTTATCGGATATTTCACAGGTTCATCATTGTTCTTCAACATATCCTAGTATTCCATTGTGTGTGTGTGTACCATAGTTTATCGATTCATTCCTCTGTTGATGAGCATTTAGGCTGTTTCCATCTTTTTGCTATTGTGAATAGAGCTGTGATGAACATGGATGTACATATACCTGTTTGTGTCATGGCTTTCACTTCTCCAGGACATATACCTAGTATAAGATTGCTAGATCGTATGGTATTTCTATTTCCAGGTTTTTAAGGAAGGAACATATCATTTCCCACAGTAGTTGCATCATTTTACATGTAAGAATAAAATTGATCTTTCTCTGAGAATGATGACTCTTATAGTTTTTGTTTATATCTTATAGTGCCTGTTTTTATTTATGTAATTTTCCAAACATAAAGTTATAAAGGCAATAAAAAAGACACCCATATATGCACTTTTAAAATATAATGGATTCTAAATTTTACATATTTGTTTCTGAACTCTCCTTAAAAATTAGCACAATGTAGAACACAATTACAAATTCTCATGAAATCCAGACTTTCTGGAGCCATAGAGGCTGAATAAGCTTCCAAAACTATTGCCATAAAATAATCTTTGAACAGTCAACCAAAAATGTTCCTGGGAGTATTCTTATAGTCAAACAATAGTTAATCTTAACTAGTAAAGAATATATGCCTTAAGCATTATGCTCTTTTAAAAACTAGCTATATGAGATCAAATTGATAACAGCAACTTGAAAGATTAGATAGGAATCTTAGGACATAGTGAGTTTATGTTAATGGTGGGAGCAACAATGCATAAAAGGAGGGTGAAAATTAACAGAACTCAAACAATGTAACCAATGCCATTGAATTGTATGTGTACAAACTTGAATTGGTGTTTTTGTTTTGTTTTGTTTTTTGCTATGCATATTCTAATTTTTTCTTCTTGAAGAGAGAGTTGTTCATTTATTGTCTGATATTTCAAAAATGGTTAACTTTATTAAGAACAGCCACCACTCATCTGTCAGTTTGTAGTACTGTGGTGGCTTGCATGCTGCTGTGAGGCTAGAGGCTATGCCACCAGTATTGCAAATACCAGCAGGGTCACCCATAATGGACTGGTTACAATGGAGCTTCCAGACTAACACAGACTTGGAAGAAGGAAGGGACCTCCACTTCTCAAAGAATTGGCCTGTGAAAACCTTCTGAATATCAGTGAAACACTGTCTGATATATTACTGAAAAGCTTTATGAATAGCCCTGAAACATTGTTGGATATAATGCCGGAAGATGAGCCACTCGGGACAAAAGGCACTCAAAATGTGACTGGGGAAGAGCTGCCTTCTCAGAGTAGAGCTTACCTTAATGACATGGATGGAGTAAAGCTGTAAATGAAATGAAATGCATAAAGATTGATATCCTAGGCATTAGTGAGCTGAAATGTACTGGTTCTGGCCATTTTGAATCAGACAATCCTGTGATCTACTATTCTGGGAATGAAAAACTGAAGAGGAATGTCATGGCATTCATCATCATAAAGGGTGTTTCAAAATTTATCCTGAAGTACAATGCTGTCAGTGATAGGATAATATCCATACAAGGAAGACCAGTTAATACCACTATTATTCAAATTTATGCATCAACCACCAAAGTCAAAGATGAGGAAATTGAAGATTATTACCAACTTCTGCAATGTGAAATTGAACAAACATGCAATCAAGATATGTTGATTATCACTGGTGATTGGAATGCGAAAGTTGGAAACAAAGAAGAATAGCCGGTTGAAAAATATTGCCTTGGTGATAGAAATAATGCTGGAGATCTCATGATATGATAGAATTTTGCAACACCAACAATGTATTCATTGCAAATACCTTTTATCAACAACATGAACAGCAGCTATACACATGGACTTCGCCAGATGGAATACACAGGAATCAAATCAACTATATCTGTGCCAAGAGGCAATGGAGAATCTCAATATTTTTAGCCAAAACAAGACCAGGAGCTGATTGTGGAACAGACCATCAACTGCTCTTATGCAAGTTCAAGTTGAAACTGAAGACAATTAAAACAAGACCACAAGAGCTAAAATATGACCTTGATTATATCTCTCCTGAATTTAGAGACCATCTAAAGAATAGATTTGATGCATTGAATGCCAATGACTGAAAATCAGAGGAATTGTGGGATGACATCAAGAACATCAACCATGAAGAAAGCAAAAGGTCATTAGAGAGAGAAAAAGAAGAAAAGACCACAATGGATGTCAGAAGAGAATCTGAAACTTGCCCTTGAATGGAGAGTAGCTAAAACAAATGGAAGAAATGACAAGACAAAAGAGCTGAACAGAAGATTTCAAAGAGCAGCTCAAGAAGCTAAAGTCAATTATTATAGTGAAACGTGCAATGACCTGGAGTTCGAAATCCAAAAGTGAAGAACACACTTGGCATTTGTCAAGCTGAAAGAACTGAGGAAAACATTCAAGCCTTGAGTTGCACTATTCAAAGGCTCTATGGGCAAAATATTGAATGGTGCAGGAAACATCAAAAGAAGATGGAAAGAATAAACAGAATCACTGTACCCAAAATAATTGGTAAATTATTTCAGGAGGTGGCATATGATCAAGAACCAATGGTATTGAAGGAAGAAGTAGAAGCTGCACTGAAGGAACTGGCAAAGAACAAGGATCCAGGAATTGATGCAATATCCCATTGAGATGTTTCAACAAAATGATGCCTCACTGGAGGCACTCACTTGGCTATGCCAAGAGATTTGGAAGACAGTTACCTGGCCAACTGACTGGAAGAGATGAATATTGGTACCCATTCCAAAGAAAGGTGATCCCACAGAATGTGGAAATTATCGAACAATATCATTAATATCACAAGCAAGTAAAATCTTGCTGAAGATAATTCAAAAATGTTTACAGCAGTATATTGATAGAGAACTTCCAGAAATTTTAGCCAGATTCAGAAGATGACATGGAACAAGAAATATCATTGCTTATGTCAGATGGATCTGGGCTGAAAGCAAAGAAAACCAGGAAGATGTTTACTTGTATTTTATTGATGATGCAAAAGCATTCGGTTGTGTGAATCATAACAAATTATGTATAACATTGAGAAGAATGGGATTCCAGAACTTAATTATGCTCATGAGGAACCTGTACATAGACCAGGAGGCTGTTGTTTATACAGAAAAAGGGGGTACTGCATGGTTTAAAATTAGGAAGGGAGTGAGTCAGGATTGTATCCTTTCCCCATACTTATTCAATCTGTATGCTGAGCAAATAATTCAAGAAGCTGAAATATATGAAGAAGAACATGGCATCAGGATTGGAGGATGATTCATTAACAACCTGGGATATGCAGCTGACACAACCTTGCTTGCTGAAAGTAAGGATGGCTTGAAGCACTTACTAATGAAGATTAAAAACTACAGTCTGTGGTATGGATTACATCTCAACATAAAGAAAACAAAAATTCTCACAACTGCACAAATAAGCAGCATCACCATAAATGGAGAAAAGACTGAAGTTGCCAAAGATTTCATATTAGAGCTACAATCAACACCAATGGAAGCACTAGTTAAGACATCAGACAACATATTGCACTAAGCAAACCTGCTGCAAAAGACCTCTTAAAAGTGCTGAAGAGCAAAGATACTTCTTTGAAGACTAAGGTGCGTGTAACCCAAGCCATGGTGTTTTCAATCACCTCATATGCACGTGAGAGCTGGACAATGAACAAGGAAGACTAAAGAAGATCTGATGTTTTTGAGTTGTGGTGTTGCCAAAGAATACTGCAAGTACAATGGACTGCCAAAAGAACTAACAAATCTGTCCTGGAAGAAGTGCAGCCAGAATATTCCTTGGAAGCAACAATGTCCAGCCTTCATTTGACCTACTTTGGTCATGTTGTCAGAAAGGACCATCCCTGGAGAAGGATGTCATGCTTGTAAAGTGGAGGATCAACAAAAAAGGGGAAGGCCTTCAACAAGATGGATGACACAGTGGCTGCAATGATGGGCTCAGGTATAGCAAGGATTGCGAGGCTGGCACAGGATCGGGCAGTATTTTGTTGTGTTGTGCATAGGGTCACTACAAGCTTGAGCAATGACATTCTCATATTCTCAGCAACAACAAAATAAAATAAATTGTTTAAAAGTAAATTAGCATAATCATACACCTCAAATATACTCCATCAATCTCATAGTCCTATTTCATTCCTGATATATATACACACATAGAGAGAAAGATACACACATACACCACAAATATGCAAGTCTTGATTATGAATACATGTCCCTTCTTTTTTAGGAATATAATGCAAGTATTTTAAACACTTAGACATATTAAATCAATGTATTATAGAAATTTCCCTCTATTTAATGTCAAGATGGCATCTAGGTCATATTTTCCAAATGTATCAATGTGACATCATCAATAGGGACAAAATCCAAAGTGCAGATAATCTTTATCTACAGTTTACTTTGTTAAATCAGAAACTAGGTATAATAGTACTGTATAAAATCAGATTATGAATTAGTTTCCTATAAAGCAAGTTTCGTAGAGAGGTAGTATTATATCACATCTTCATAGCCCCCTCTATGTCTGCAACAGCAAACTTGAACATTCAATCAATGAAATAAATAGTACTTATATAAATACTTATTCAAAATTGTCCATTCCAATTTTGTCTGCAAAGATTTAAGCTGTTTTCTATTTAGGGACTTTTGTTCTTGCTGGCTGGTTTAAATCTAACGATAAGTAGAATCACATTTTTCTTTATAAAATACTACAACTAAACTCTTCCTTCTCAGACTTTATGACTTCCATGAATCTTTACTGCACCTTCAGTTCCTAAATGTGTTCTGTATTACACTAGACGTTGTATAATGTATGTCATCAAACTCTGCTTCTGAAGTAGTGTTCAGTCGTTTTTTGCCTGTTTAACTGAGTTATCCACCCTCTCATTAGAGCAGTCCTTCATTCTACAAATATGATTAAACCTAAGTTTACTATATATATCAAAATGAAAGCAATAAAATAATAAACTAGGTTAATTTTTTTCTACATAAAACTTAAAAGGAGAGGAAACCTTTTTTTGTCTTCTTATTTTCATAGTATTGATGGTCTGGGTTTGGGTTTTTTTTTTTTTTTCATTTTAAATTTTACACACAAATAGCACTTTCAGCCACTTTGCAGTTTTATTACACCTTTTTCAATTTTTGTTACTGATATTCCAATGTCATTTTTTACTATTAAAATGGTTACCATGCCCACTTCAGACCTCTATGACAACACAAAAGATATGAGCATCTTATGACTCTTATATCCTTCCAATGTTCTTGATGCTGAAATTGAAAACAAATCACAGAAAATAGGTCAGATGGTAGAGAGTGAATCAGACAATCACATGGTCTGCTATGCCAGGAATGACAAATTGAAGAATAGCATCACATTCATTGGTGAAAAGAACATTTCAAGATCTATCCTGAAGTACAATGCTGTCAGTGATAGGACAATATCCATACATCTACAAGGAAGACCAGATACTATTAATATTATTCAAATTTGTGCACAAATCCCTAAAGCCAATGATGAAGAAATTGAAGATTTTTACCAACTTTTGCAGTCTGAATTAGACCAAACATGCAATCAAGCTGTATTGATAATTATTGATGATTGGAATGCTAAAGTTGGAAGCAAAGAAGTCGTATCTATAGTTGGAAAATATGGGCTTGGTGATAAAAACTACTTCAGATATGGCATGATAGAACTTTGCAAGACCAACTACTTATTTACTGCAAATAAATTTTTAGACAACTTAAATGGGGGCTGTGCGAAGGCACATAACAACAACAACAACAACATACATGTGGACATTACCAAATGGAATACACAGGAATCAAATTGACTACATCTGTGAAATGAGACAGTGGAAAAGCTCAGTATCATCAGTCAAACCTAGGGCCAGGGGGCAACTGAGGAATAGACATCTGTAGTAGTTCAGTTTGTGTGTCAACTTGGCTGGGCCTGGCTGAATGGCTGGGCAGCTGGATGTAGTATTCCCCATGATGACACTAGTAATCAACCCCATGGTGGAATCTACTGTGAGCAGCTGAGTAGCTGCCTTAGGGAATGTGGTCTGCTTCCTCTATATAAGCAGAAGCCTTGGGGAATGGTCTCTAGCTTATGGCACCTTGAAACCTGCATGTAGCCGTGTCATTGTTCAGCAGCCTGCCATGCTCTGTTGATGTTGGGACTTACAATGGACTTGAAATAATGACCTGCTGTATGGTTTGGTAATATCAGGACTGTGCCTTTTTACTTGTCAACCTTGGGCTTGGCAGCCTCAGCAGCCAGCAGCTGTCTGAGTGAAGAAAAACCTCTAGCAGGAGGCAGAGCTGATCCCCAAGGTTGAGGGGCTTTCACCCAGCCCCTAGAGCCTGGCACTTTGAAATTGGACTCAAAGTCTCCAAATTGTAAGAATAAACTCCTGCTTGATCAAGCCATCCCATTCGTGGTATATTCCTGTCAGAGTGGCACTAGGGAACCAGAACAAAATCAATTGCTCATATGCAAGTTGAAGTTGAAGGTGAAGAAAATGTAAACAAATCCACAAGAACTGGACTTTACATAGTCAACAAAAAACAGGCAAACATCTTTCTGGTATTCTTTACTTTCAGCCAAGATTCATCTGAAATTAGCAATGATATCCTTTGTTCCATGCTCTCTTCTGAATTAGGTTTGAATTTCTGGAAGTTCCTGTCAATGTATTGCAGTAACTGTTTTTTAATTATCTTCAGCAAAATTTTACTTGCATTCGAGAATGGCCAGACTTCATTTCTTTTATTTTGGTCATGTTGTCAGAAGGGACCAGTCCATGCAGAAGGATATCATGCTTGATAAAGTAGGAGGTCAGTGAAAAAGGGGAAGACTCTCAACAGGGTGAAGTGGCACATTGGCTGCAATGATGGACTCCAGCATGTCAATGACTGGGAGGATGGCTCAGGACCAGGTAGTGTTTCATTCTGTTGTACATGGGGTCACCAGGAGTTGAAAATGAGTTGACAGAACCTAACAGCAACAAAAATAATTACAGAGGTGATAAAAAAAAAAGACTCAAAATCAATGGAAAACTAGTTAGGTATTGGGGGGGGGGTGGAAACAGTTGGACCTGCTACGTCCAGTGGTTCTCCACCATAAGTGTTATCTATCTCTAGAGATATTGAATGGGTCATGGTGGGGTGTAAGTGTAGTGCCCTTGGTATTTAGTGTAAAAGGTCCAGTGATAAAATATATACTGAAATGACCAAAACAGTTCCACAAAATGAAGAATTTTCCAGTTCAAAATGGCAGTGGGTCTTTTCCAGAGTATATGGCTTAACAGCAGTGTTGCTAAAAGTAAAGAGTAGTGTTTGTGTAAAATACAATTGTGTTTTGCACAAATTGTGTAAAAATGGCATTTGTTGTCACCTAAACAATTGGGGAGGGAAAAGAAGAACTCTATTTCTTGGAGAATATTCATTAATGTTTGCAGGTGGCTCTGAACCAAAGGTACTTGGTGTGCTCTTAATTTGCTGGCTGAGCAACAGAATCCGTAGGAACATCTCGCATCTGTAGAAAAATAATACAGTGGCACAGCTAGATAGAGAGGACAAAGTTCACCTCCAGTTTCCCATGGTTCAAGTTTCTAAGCTTTTCAGGCCTCAGAAGGTAACTTGGAGCTTAAGCCAGTTTGTTACCTTTCTGGAAGTTGCCCAGTGAAACAAAGGGACTATAATAACATCAGTGCTAGGGGGATGAATGCCTATGAAGATGGACTTGAACTACAAATCATCATAATTGGATTTATGCCAGGGAGATTCCTGGAAGTCCAGAGCAGTGCCTAAACTCATCAGCTATGTCACGGAGAAGAACTCCTTTCAGAAAATTCATTTCTGGAGTGAAGCAAGACATCAACTACTAGGATAGCTTTAAATATTCAAGATCAGGAATTTGATTTTTGCTTCCATTTCCACCAAAGTGGGCCTAACCTTTCTAACCTTCCTAACAATTTCTTCTGAGTAGTAGGGACATGGAAGCCCTGTGAAACTGGAAATGGAAGGTGAAACCAGAATATGGGAAGCAATAGTGCCTGAGAAGAGGAAAAATCAAAGAGATGATTATGAATGGTAATTAAAAACAAAACAGCAAAACAGCAACAACACAATCCTTGTACTTGTTTGAGTGTGTATCCAACCACTACATGAAAAGCAAGTTTTCAATGTTCTGATGCTCTACAGGAATAGAAACTCATAATGGGTGTTAAGATTAAGTTCTACTCAAAAAATGAGATTACCTATTCCATACCTTGTTTTTTTGTGGTTATTAAATCATTGATACAAAGTTTTTATTGTTGAATGCCTACTATGGTCAAGATCCTATTCTAGGTCCTCAAAGATAGAGTTGAGAGAAATACACAAAGATGTACAAGGCAGGGATTCCTTAAATGAACAAACCTGGGTAAGAAGGCCAATTTGTATCTACACTCTGCCCCTAATTAGCTATACAGCCTTATGGATGATCTTGGAGCCTCTTGTGTATCACTTTCCTCCATTATAAACTGGAAAATAATAGGACTTGGATGCTGCCTAATGGGATTATAGAATCTAATGAGATACAATTAACTGTAACGTGATATAAATATGGAAAGGATTATTATCTGGCTACTCTTGAGGGACCGTTTTCCACTCAGTACCTACTGGGTAACTGATGTCCCATATTAAGTATTAAATGTTTATAAAATAAAGATCCATTCATGTTAAATTAAGCTAATAGCTCTGTCAACAAAGAGAGACATTTCTAATTATAAGTGTTTAAATATAATGTATCCAAAAAATTACTTTTCTTAATTTCTTTCATTTCTTCTTTTTTCTTTACTCACAAGCAGGCAAATTAATGTTTTGTTTGCTTTTCAACAATGCTCATAAAAATATTATAAATGTAGTTAAAAAATAGTTAGCTAAAATCAAATTGATAACATTTATTCCTCAGTAAATTGTAAGAGTATAAAATAAAGAAGTGGAGTAGTAGGATCTGAGCCCACGAAAGAATCTTAGAAAACTTACAAACCAATTCCATGTAAGAGAGAAGAAAAATGTAGCAAATAAAATCATATATATTAGAGATTGCTACATTATTTGTTTTTTTTAATGTTCATCATTTGTATTTATAAGTTCTGTCGATTTCTAAGGAAAATTTTTTAAGGAAAACAATAATTTACTCCTAGAATGCTTTAAAATTCTTTACCTTTCAAATTAGTATATTCCCAAAATGAATGTGTGTGCACTTGGGCATAGATATTGTATCTTCATGTTGTTGTTGTTGTTATGTGCCATCAAGTCAGACCCAACTCATAGCGACCCCTCCTTGGGTTTCTGAGGCAGTATCACTATGGAAGTAGATT
>NW_006921588.1:35261080-35269873 GCF_000298275.1 Orycteropus afer afer
TGATATATAAGAGATGGTCAACTCTGTCTAGAACTGAGGAAATATCCTGGGTCACCCTTCTCTATTATCAGATTGTTGTTGTTGTTGTTATTTGCCATCAAGTCAGACCCAACTCATAGCGACCCCTCCTTGGGTTTCTGAGGCAGTATCACTATGGAAGTAGATTGCCCAACCTTCCTTCTGAGGAGTAGCTGGTGGGTTTGAACCTCCAGCCTTCTGGTTAGCAGTCAAATGCCTTAGGCACTATGCCACCAGAACTCCCAAATTAAATATGTAAACGTGCAAATATACTTACCTTTTCTCATTCTCTTTTAAGCCTGCCATCCTCGCATAATAATTACCGCTTCATACATTAACCCTGATTATTAAAAATTTTTATATATTATCTCACTCTTTATAGTGATTCTGTGAGGTAGGATATTATTTTTGTTGTTAATATTATTGCTATAATTCTCATCTGACAAAGAGGAAATTGAAGCTTAATGAGGTTTATTATTTTACCCCACTTTACACAGCTCTTTGATGAAAGGGCTAGAGTTGGAATCTGTTTGCAAAGTGCCTAGTTTTACACACTGTACCATCTTGCCTGTCTTCTATTCTCCAGAAGCTTTAATTTGTTCTACTTTTTAATATATGAGAGCAAGCCACTTTCTTTCTGACAGACTGGAGGAAATATAACTATAATAAAAATCTATATTCAGAGGAAAATACCAGAAACCTGGTAACACAGTGCCAATGTTGCTAAGCTCTCAATGTTGTTGTTTGAGCTAGGAGGTTATAATGTAGATGGCCTAACCATTAGAACAAGAGGAAACTGCTGAAATATTCAAATAAGAGATATTAACATTGTGTTTGTCTCAGTTACTGATATGAATTATAAAATGCTAGTATTCAAAACATGAAAATGTAAGGAAAAGCAATACATATAGTATTATCCCATTTTATTTGTACAGATTGTATATTACCAGAACTTTGCTTCATTAAACTGTAATTTATATTTAAAATAAGGCAGTTAGCATTCAGTTCCTGTCAGTTAGCACACAATTTCTTTTGAAGTCCCCCTCAGAGATTGAAAATATTATACAAAATAAAGTTACCTTCTGATTGTGCTAAAATGTACATAAGATTGCAGGTGGCAAGCCATTATATTATTCATCAAGTTCTTGAACAATTACTCTTATTTATTGATCTTTACACAATTCTCTTTGATATCTTTTTGAAATTAAGGTGGTCGGTTTGAAAATGTTTTCCGGAGAGCCAAGATCAACAATATCTACTTAGAAAATAGATGTACATACATTGTGCTCTGAAAATAGGTTTTGTAATGCAGTTTTATGAATAATTTAAAACTTTTACTCTTTTTGTTTCTCTTTGCAGAGATTTTTTTTTCCTTTTTCAAAGACACAAAGATGACCTTGATAGCTTTTCATAAATCCTCAGTACATTTCGGGGATTGTCTTTGAAACATATGTCTCATCTTGCTTCTCTACATAATATTTTTACAAATTGAACAATGTGCCACCTAGAAAACCCTGAACAAAGCAACTTCGATGATTTACTGGTGCTCATTCTTAAAGCTTTGCTACAACCAGCCAAAATCAAAGACTAGTGGGCTTGATTCTAACTCAGATAATGAACAGATGGCACCTAATAACTCACATAGATTTTCTGTAACATCTATTAGAGGTTATTGCAATAAGATACTTTTAGAATTACATTCCTTCTCTAACACTGTTTTTCCTTGAATTTTGTTCCACCCTATAATCCCAACAAATGTAACTATTTTATGAATAGAAATTAAATATAAACATGTTGTTTCTGCTTTAGACACTATTTTGATTCTGAGTTATTTTTCCTATAAGGTTACTTGCTTCTTCTCTGCTGTAGTTAATACAATTTGTTAGTATTTCAATTACCTTTTGTTTGAAGCATATATTTTCTGTGAAATTTTTAGCATTTCTTTAACTTTTTATTTTCTCTTGTTCTAATGTAGAGAATTGTACAGAGGTTGAAACTTAATTTTGAGATAGAAAATAATGAGTTTTAGAGTTGACTATATGAGTTGTAATTAATTAATTCATTTTATTTTTCTTAGAAGTTAACTTATTCTGTACTCTGATTTCTTGGTAGCATTATTTTATACTTGTATTTCACTAAGATGAATATATTTGGGTATCATGGAAATTGTAATGATTATTTTTCTATTGAATTACTTAACAAGAAAAACAGACTGGAAGACAATCTTGGAATTTGAGGCCACATCAAACCTGCTGTCCTCTCTACCAACCAACCAAGCAGCCATCTAACCAGTTACCTTTGTGTCAACTCAGACTCATGGAAACCCTGTATGTGTCAGAGTAGAACTGTACTCAGTAGGGTTCTCAATAGCTGATTTTCAGAAGTAGAGGACCAGATCTTTCTTCCAAAGTGCCTCTGCATGGTTCAAACCTTCAGCCTTTCAGTTAGCAGCCAAGCATGTTAACCTTTTGCATCACGCATGAACACTGCCATCACTAGTGAGGTTATTAAATAGGATTTAATTTAAAGGGTAATGTAAATAGAAAAATATATCGACATGAAAATAAGATACGAGGATAATAAGCATAAGGTAAAATATGCCACAGAAGAAGAACCCCACTATAGTTTAAACTGAACTAAATCATCTGAAAATGAATTAAAAATTGATCTTGCTGCTGCTCTAGGTCTTAATCACAGCATAATGTCTTGTACATAGGGAACAGTCAACATCTTTGTTGAGCAGATTTTGCATTGGTTAGAAGAAGATTGTTTAGAAACCAGTTCCCTAACTCTACATTTAAGGAAATTCTTTATGAAACTTTATTTTTCATAATTTCTAAGTATTTCATCTTAACTCTTTAATCTGTTGGTAATATTGACTGCACCACGATGTTGTTGTTAGGTGCCATGTAGTCAGCTCCAACTCATAGCAACTCTATGTTCAACAGAATGAGACACTTCCCGGTCCTTGCTAGCCTTACAATCTTTGCTATTCCTGAGCCCATGGTTGCAGACACTGTGTCGATTCATCTCATTAGAGCCTTCCCCTTTTTTTGTTGACCTTCCACTTTACCAGGTATGATATCTTTCTCCAGGGAATGGTCACTTCTGACAACATGACCAAAGTAGGTGAGACAAAGTCTGGCCATTCTCACTTCCAAGGAGCTGCACTTCGGGCCGCACTTCTTCCAGGACAGATTTGTTAGTTCTTCTGGCAGTCCATGGTACTTTCGGTATTCTTCACCAACTCCACAACTCAAAAGCATCAACTCTTCTTTCATCTTCCTTATGCATTGTCCAGCTTTCATGTGTATAAAAGGCTATTGAAAATACCATGGCTTGGGTTAGGTGCACCTTAGTCTTCAAAGAAGCATCTTTGCTCTTCAGCACTTTAAAGGTCTTTTACAGCAGATAGACATTTAGTTGGGGGGGGGGGGGAGTGGCGAGGAACCTTAGAAAATGTGCATCTAAACATACTCTAAAAATATTTGGAGTGTGGAATCCAATGTTTTATAATAATAGTGCATAGAAACACACACATATACATACACACAGAGATAGGACATAAAGATCACTATCACAGTTTTTAAACCTTCATACATACACCAGCTATGGCCTTTAAATATTTTTATAGTCAGATAAAGACCTTATATGTCAAAATATTTCAAAAACATTGTCTTTTAAGGTCAATTTCTCTCTGAAAAATGTCAACATTCACTCATCCATCAGTTTCTAGTGACATCCAGTGTGCACCCTGATGTACACTCTTGCGTATTCCATCTTCCCTCTACAAACCTTCACCACGACAGACTGCTTCACTATCCTTATCTATTCCAACCTCCCCATCCTATGCAGGATTTATAGTGTTTAGAATTCACTCTCAAACTCTGAAATATCATTTGACATTACCTCAAAATCAAGGGTTATACACATAAGACTAAGGATAACAAACACAGTTACAATGTGTACATTTTCATATTTCTAGATCATTTTTAGAAGCAAATAGGATAAAGCCTTTTTTTTTTTTTTTTTTGGTACCTCTATTTTTAAAGGAGAAAGAGTTGGAGGTTATTAGTAGTGAAAAACAATTAATCAATTATTCTGTCCAAGTCCTTTATTTTGCAGACTGGGAGCTGAGTTTCAGAAAGAGTTTGTGACTGGGAATGAGCAGTAGAGCAGAGATTATAACACAGCTCCCACATTCTGCAGCCCACTTTCTTAAGCAAAATATTAAATGAAAAGACTTTCATTATATCAATCAATTGGAGCAACAATAAGGTGATATTTTAGTATTCACCATGATATTTTTTTTTCCCAACTCATTGAGTGTGAGAAAATGACTCATAATTTACTTTGGTGATATTTAAAAATATTTTCACTTGTGTATTAGTTCAAAAGAACTAGGATTAAATGAAATACTGGTAATAGCCTGAAAGAGAAATATCCCCTCTACAAAGTGTAAAAATAAGATACTAGCTTCCTGGAGAAAAAAAGATTCAGTATAATAATTATTATACTTAGCTCTTTGCTTCGAATCAGGTTCAGCCACTCTGGCTTTGATTTTGCACTATATTTTTATTGCATAATAAAATAAATTTTTATTTGCATATTTCCTTTAAAATTCTTCATAGCAGTATTATTTCATCCTTTTCCTAGCAAATATTTTTACTTACTCAACAGCAAGAGACATCAGAAAACTTAGCATCCCAAACTTTAACAAGAACAAAAGCTTATATGTATTAATTCCAAGAAAAATAAAAGCAGATCTCTAAATCTTTATTAGCCAAGTGAAACAGGAAAGGCATCATTCTTGATGACAAATGCATAATGGTTTACACTTTTATCCTACACTGTGCTTTGGGCATTCTTCTACAGAATTACACAAAATATAAATTTTACTCCTGGTGGCATAGTGCCTGAGGCATTTCACTGTTACACAGAAGGCTGACAGTTCAAACCCATCAGCCACTCCTCGAAAGGAAGGTTGCAATCTACTTCCGTATAGTTACCGCCTCGGAAACCCAAGGAGGGGTCGCTATGACCTGGGATCAACTCGATGGCAGTGAGTTACTTATTCAACAGTTACAAAAGTCATTACTCAACCAAATGAGAATTTTGTACTAGTAACTTAAATTTAACCTTTAAGCTCCTTTTTGCCTTTTTCCTTACAGTCAGGTTTTTTTAAGTTTTTTCATATCTTAAAAAAAAAAAAAAAAAACACTGCCATCAAGTTGATTCCAACTCATAGTGCTCTATGGAACAGATTTCAATGTCAGGAATCCTAAGCTGTGTTTGGTATGTGCATTAAATAAAATGGTCCATCCACATGTAAGAGAATGAGCCAAAGGACTTGCCATATCATGTATCAGTTAACGGTTGAAAGCCAGAGAACTGTGTTTGCAGTAGAAAGAAGACATTAGACAATAGAACAAAGGATGAGGACAAAATTCCAATCCTTGCAAAATTACCAGTGGGAGCTCTGGTAGCATAGTGCCTAGGGCACTTGACAGCTAACCAGAAGGCTGGAGGTTCAAACCCACTGGTCACTCCTCAGAAGGAAGATGGGGCCAATCTACTTCCGTAGTGATACTGCCTGGGAAACTCAAGGAGGGGTCGCTATGAGTCGGGGCCAACTCGACGGCACATAACAACAACAACATTATAGCCAGGTTAATATAAATCCCATATCCTTGTTGAATTTTCCACTTTTGATTGTAAAGAGGACGGGAAAGAAAGGACATTTAAAAGGAGTTGAGGGAATGAGCACTAGTTAGAAAATACCAGAGAAGCTATGTGGCATAAATCCTTCAGTCTTATCTTAGTTGATCTAATTAAAATTAGTGTAAGAGTAAAAAAAAACAGGTAATTTGATCCACTGAGTAGAGATGGGCGTTAACAGACAATCATCAAAAACTTGGTCGGTCAATACCAATAAGCTTGCAGACTGCCTCAATTATTCCTTTAGTCCTCTGTCTGAGAGAAACCCCACCCTACACCTAAAGGTGAAGCGTAGTTATTCACGTGGCTCAGCATTTCCCAACCCCTTTGAACTTTAAGTAGGTGGAAATGAGGGTATAACCATAAAAGTGTCTGCAGTTCACTATGGACAGTGGCTCAGAGCTTCATCTTGGCACCACCAACAGATTGAATCAAAAGGCAAATGAATCACCCGACTGCATTATAAACACACTGTGCCATCCTAAGTGGAAACTGTTTAGGTTAAACTGCTCTCTCAATATTATCTTCAAGGAATGTATAAATCTATTTCCTGCCTCTGCTTGAAATTGATTAATGTTGAAATATAGTCATTCATCTTCAAGACTGAGTATATTTAGAAACTGAAAGCTTTTTAAGTTAAGATTCAAAACTTAATGGGTGGGGGGGTATTTTCATCTCAAAAGGTGTATCAAATTTTCCTGGTATGGCTTCATCATCATCAGAGCTGTCTGCACTCAAATGGATATTGTATAAAAAACGCTAGCCACTTGAATAATTTCTATCTTTGAGCTGACGAAATGAAAAATATGCATGTAAACAAATGATATCTGTGGTAATTCAAACAGCACCCTCTGAGTCAAGCAGGTAACATTTGAAAATGAATCTTAAAAATTTACATTGAGTCATTCACAAATCTTTCTGAAACTAAATATTTTCTCTCATTTTAATTACTAGCACATTTCCCTACTTAGCCAGCCACAGTAGAAAGCTTAGAAAAATTTTATACTCTTCCTACTCTCAACTCTTCCATTTAATTACTCACTGTCCCTATTGATTCTACTGCCTAGGAGTATGTTCAATCCATCTTTTCTTCTCAATGTACAAATCCAATGTTTTAGCTTAGGCCCTTACCTCTTGTCTCCCAGAGTTCTTCAAAAAAATTCAGTCTCTCCATTTTTGCTAGCTCCATTCCACAATAGAATGAGAGTAAAATTTCTAAAATGAGTGACTAATTATTTGACTTTTCAGTTTAAGATCCTTAAATGATATGCCATCATGTAAACAGTCAAGCCTAAACATTTTTTCATGGAATGTAATTCATACTGTTTTCCAGTTTCTATATTTTGCTACCCTCTAGCTGTTGTTGTTGTTATGTGCCATCGAGTCGGATCCAACTCATAGCAACCCCTCCTTGGGTTTCCGAGGAGGTATCACTATGGAAGTAGATTGCGCAACCTTCCTTCCAAGGAGTAGCTGGTGGGTTTGAACTGCCAGCCTCCTGGTTAGCAGTCAAGTACCTTAGGAGCTACACTACCAGAGTTCCTGCTACCCTCCTACATGTGCCAAATACTCCAAGGACACTAAATTTCCTGAAATTAATTAATTGTACTACACATTTTTTTCTCCCACTCACCTTTAATTATGTTGTCTCTGCTGTCTGGATTATCTTATCTCTAATCTCCTCTTTGTCCACTAAATGCCACCCTACACACATATACTTTCATATTCATAAAGACACCTTTACTCTTTGTTCAGTACTGAACTCAGTGCTACCTCTTCTAGAAGCACTCCATGATATCTCGAGCAGGAACTCTTTGCTCCCTTAATGAATTGTTATTCCCTCTGCTTTATCACACACTGTTGTTATTGTTGTTGTTATTTGCCTTATCACACACTACATTGTGGTAATTAGATGCACTCAGATCTATCTCGGGACTTTATTCTATTTAGCTTTGTGTCTCCAGTCTATAGTAGGTACCTAATATACGTCTGATTTTATGTTTAAATGAGTGAAAGAATAGATGGATGAATCTTGTGTGATTATTTAATGAAAATTACTTTTTGGTTAAATATTCTGATTAACAGGATTTTTGAAAGCAGTGGATGTAATGCAATATTTAAAACAGCACTTATTCACAAATTGATTAGTATGAAGTGTTAAATTACTGATAACAAAACAACTTTCTATCACACTTGCACAACATCTGTTTCTAAATACTCGCTGTACTTAAATGTATGTTTATTTCTAATTTTAAAGACTAGAAACTTCACTAATGATAAGTCTCTGTTTTCCAGTGAAAATATGCCTCTAAAATAAAAATATGCCCATTTTACTTTGCAGTGAAATATAATCCCATCTCATAATCCAATTTAGTATCATTCATCTGCACATTTCTTTCTAGTAAGAATTCTTCTCCTTATTGGAGAAACTGAAGCTTTACTTGTACAGCTTTTTAACTTCTATTTGAGGATGAAAGGCTGCAGAGGAAGACTTAGTCAAAGAGAGAGCAGACAGAGGGTTTAGGTGTTAAGAGGCTAGATCAGCCTCCACAAGACAAAAGGGTGGTGGTGGAATTCTTGGAGAATAACTGAAGGGGGGAAAAAAAAAGAATGGCACTTTTTATCGTGTTTCCCAGTACCACCAAAACATCTCAAATTATCTAATGCAGATGGGGAAAAGTTAGTTTTACCTTCCTTCTCTGTCTCTCCACATTCTAAATATTCTTACACAAATATTTCTTTACTTTCAGATTTCAAGGCCAAGAAAAATTTCCTATACATCTGGAATTTTAAAACAGGTACAATATTTATCAAATTGTTATAGAAAAGCACCAGATTACTGACTTTAATTTTTTTTAAGCAAGAACATTAAAAAGAAAACATTTCCATCTATTCTCATCATCATATCCCTAAAACATGTTCTAGTGAACAAAAATTTAATAAAAAAAAAAAAAAAGAAATGCACCCCGCCGTGGAGTTAGATCCGACTCATAGTGACCCTTCCTTGGTTTTCCAAGGTGGTATCACTACAGAAGTAAAATGTCCAACCTTCCTTCC
>NW_006921588.1:35269973-35273761 GCF_000298275.1 Orycteropus afer afer
CTGACTCATAGTGACCCTTCCTTGGGTTTCCAAGGTGGTATCACTACAGAAGTAAAATGTCCAACCTTCCTTCCAAGGAGTGGCTGGTGGGTTTGAACGCCGAGCCTCTGGTTAGCAGTCAAATGCCTTAGGCACTACGGCACCAGAGCTCTAATTGAAAGAAAAGTATTTTAACAATTAACACTGAATTTAGTTTGACTTTATGCAATACTAGCTACATTTATTGTGAATGAGTAAGTATCTCATCATGGATTGTTCCTAGACTAAAGACTGATGCTCAGGTACCATCCTTCTCATGATGGGGGCAGACCTAGATTCCTTTCTTTAAAGAAGGGCAAAAACAAAACAAAACAAACTCACTGCCGTCAAGTTGGTCCTGACTCATAACGACCCCTCCTTGGGTTTTCAAGGCAGTATCATTATAGAAGTAGATTGCCTAATCTTCCTTCCTAGGAGTGGGTGATGGGATTTGAACCATCAATTACCCAAGATCTTAGGAAGAGATGAAAGAAGATCCAAAAACAGAAGTCATGTCCCTGAGTTTATTAATGACAGTGTTTTGCAAAGTGTCAAGAAGATCTCTCTTGATAAATGAGGTCCAGCGAAAGATGATTTGATAAACAAATTAATAATACAAGGCAAGCCTAAATGAATATCTATTCTGCTTTTAAGAATTTCATAACCAACATGGCCACTTATCTTCATCAGTTAGTTACCTGTTTATAACCCATTGTTGTTCATTGCCATTTGGGGACATTTATTTCAACTTATGTAAATCCATACTCCCTCCAGATAGCTCTTAATTTCACCTCTCCTTCTTAAAGATAAAATCAAAGTTACCTTTCTTCTCCTTTCAGTTATATACCCAAACAAACTACCAGCATTATGAGAATTTAAGATTCAAGTAATGTAGTAATTTAGAAATAACCACTTCTCTGAACTCTGCAATCCAATCTGATTTGCAATCCAAATTTTTTAGAATGGTGAAAGATAGTCTTCTTAGTGCTATGTATGTGACTCCTTAGGAAAATGCCTATAATTATAAGATGGCAACTACCAGGGTTTTGTTAAGTAAAAATATTGCCTATTATAGTTTGCTTTTTCACCTAGTTGTTGTTATAGAACTTTACATTGACTGAGCACTAACACGTTTGAGATATTGTTTACTAGTTTTCACTCTGAGATAAGCATTGTTGCAAAGTGAAGAAAATGGAGGACTACTTAACAGATGATAGTGACTGAGCCATTCACTACCAGTTGGTTTCATTTGCTAACTCTAGCTTTGCTCTGCTCCAGAATTTAATCACCACCTTCCCATAACTATCACAACCCCATACTCATCTGAGTATGTGGTATAAAGGAAGAAATAAACATAAATATAAGTTTCAGAATCAGAAAGAACAGCTTCAGAACTTTGATTTAACTTGTATGAACTTCAGTTTTCTTAAACTTAATTAAGAATATCATCTACCTTTCTCTATAAGGTTGTTTGACAGCTTGAATGTGATGACGTGTATATTAGCATCTATAGAATGGTTGTTTTCATCCAGCTTTGGGAATTTTAAATCCTTTTCTGGAGAAGTCTCTGATTCACTGGAAAGCATAATCTTCAGTGCTGTAATATCATTCATAGCATCATTCATTCATTGAAGAGTGTGCAGTAAGAAATGCAATAGCAAGAAAAAAAATGAGTTATTGAAATAAACTGGTTCATTTTAAATTATCTGAGTAGTATTTCTGAGTAATTATAACAACACAATATAAATAATTCCAGGGATAATGTGTTGCTTAGTAAAGTAACAATGGATAGGATAACATTAACTTAGAGTATTTCCCATAGTCTGAAGTCAGGATTCCTCAACCGCAAATGTTAACAACTTTCTTTTATCCATCTATGTCCTAAATCCATATCTAGGAATAGACTCACATTAACCAAACTCAAAAGATTTGTGTTTAAAACTAGAATGCCAACTTTGTCCTCTTATTTATTCTTGCAGAGATAAAAGATACTCGGCTCTTCTCTATAACATACAGTGATTGCCCCTTTATGCAACTGCACAAGATATCAAGTTAGAATCATATATTAGTTTAATTTAACATGAAAACTTTAATGTGTAACTGCCAAAGGCACTGGACAGGTGGAATTCTCCAGTCAATATGCTATCTCTTTAAGCAAACTTCATGGAAAGTTAAATCATGATTAGAAGATTGCCTGATGAGTATAGGATTAGAATAAGTGGAGTGTGTTAACAGATGCCATTAAGCATTAGAATCATATAAGAAAAGATTACGCTTTTTTCCCTGCCCTAGAGTCACACCTGCCACCTGGGCCAGACAGATGGTATTCCTAAGTAATGTGTCTTGTCCTATAGGAGACTGCAGCCACTGTTTGCCTCCTCTTATGAGTCCATGAGTTATCAACCTCCCTGCTGTCAGTTATATCCCTTTAGTAAAATACATTAAAATCCTTCATCAGATTACAGGCAAATCTTATAGCCTGGGACCTGTTATCTCTATACTGTGATAATATTGCTCTGTTTTTATGTGTTGAGTTTGAAATTTAACTCTTATAGAACACTGTTGTTCCCTTTGTTTTAAATTCTTGGGGAAACTCTGAAACAACAATTTTCTGATAAAAGCACTTTCAGAAAGTGTGCTATGAGTAAGTATGATGAGTCACGAAAATGCTTTCATCATTACACAGGAAGTCTCGGCACTAAAGAGAATTGGGGGAAAGCTACAACAGAGCAGAGAGCAGCAGAATGTTCTAACCATGAACACTGCCAGATTTTGGTTCGTGATTTTCTATAATACTGATCTACAGAAAACAGAAAAAATTCCATTTCATAATTCCAAAGTCCTAATTAACTTGGATCTCAGTATTTCTGCTACATGTAAGCCAACAGATACAGTGATGTGGAATCTTCAAATTTCTTTGACCTGTGTCAAATGTGTCACTTTTCAGGGTCAGCTTACAGACCAAAAGCTCATCAAAGCAATTCAATAGGGCAAATTTGAGAAGGAGCATGGATGGTACTGCTCCCTCCCTCTGTCCCTTTTCACGGAAAAGTAGAATGTGTGTATGAGAGATTCATGCACTACAGGAAATCTCCTAATTCTCAAATTCAATTAAAGGATTGATGATTTGCTTGGATTCTTTTTTCATGTGTAACTCTAATGGCTCTTTTGATTACCATTGTCTGCTTCTGCTATAGTTCGATACTTATAAGATGCTGGAGGAATAAATATCTAAAAGTCCTGTGGTGTATTCACTTTGAAGATAAGGGTTCTCAGATTGCCTAGAATAAGGATCTCATCTCTCCTCTATTAAGAGTAAAAAAAAAATTCATAAAAAATATACCTCTGTGATGCCATATGATGCCTCTTGTGGACACATAATAAGGCTATCACAATGTCTCAACCTGACCAGCTTTCTGAGCCACCAATACAATGACATCACAATGGGTATTTGGTAGCATTATTTCAGCATCTCAATAGTCTCTCTGACCTTCTCTATCAATACTCTGTAAGTAAAGAAGGCCTGTACTCTTCAGAGAAAGGAGATATGTTATTTTCTGACAGAAATATATACCACAAATGGGATGGCCTTAACAGACAGGAGTTTATTCTTACAATATGGAGACTTTAAGTCCAAGTTCAAAATGCCAGACTCTAGGGTTCAAACCCACCAGCCACCCCTCGGAAGGAAGGTTGGGCAATCCTACTTCCGTAGTGATACTGCCTCGGAAACCCAAGGAGGGGTCGCTATGAGTCGGGGCCAACTCGAC
>NW_006921588.1:35273999-35277284 GCF_000298275.1 Orycteropus afer afer
GAGACCATTCCCCAAGGCTTCTGCTTATATACAGGAAGCAGACCACATTCCCTAGGGCAGCTACTCAGCTGCTCACAGTAGATTCCACCATGGAGTTGATTACCAGTCTCATCATGGGGCAAAACTACCAACAGCTGCCCAAACACTCAACCAGCCCCAGCCAAGTTAACACACAAACTGAACTACCACCATCTCCAATAACTGTAGTACTGTTTATGGTGAACATCATCCTATCTATGTAAGAAATATCACTTGTGATTTGAATCTCACCAAAAATATTTTGTAAAGTATATTATCTTCCAAACGAAGTTGTTTTGATCCCTACCCCTGTATTATTTTTCTTTGATTATTGCCCAAAGCCTCCTGATGCTATCTCCTGGATTGGTAAATAGAATAAAAAGAACCAGAAGGAACTTCTTGCATCTGATATTTTCATCCTATTCATGGGAGCTCTGGTAGTGTAGTGCCTAAGGCACTTGACTGCTAACCAGAAGGCTGGTGGTTCAAACCCACCAGCCACTCCTCGGAAGGAAGATGGGGCAATCTACTTCCATAGTGATACTTCCTCAGAAACCCAAGGAGGGGTCGCTATGAGTAGGGTCTGACTTGATGGCACATAGACAACAACAACAACAACATTCATGTGTAGATGAATCTGGTATATAAAAATAAGAAACATCTAGAGAGGGTAGGGAAGAGCTGTTGGGACTTAGATGAAGAATACATGCATGTATTGTCATCAGACCAAGAGAATATGATATCAAAGACAATTTTTCTCCTGTCATATCCCTTCTAATGGATAAAGGTCACATATGTGATACTGTACAGGCTGCTGCACAAACTTGGAGTTAAATCCAATGCCCCCGTGTACTTGTAATTCCACCCCTTTCTCACTCACTTTGAAAAGCAAATGCAAGTCAGTGAGCATGCCATTATTATAGGGATAACCTTGAATCCACTGTAATTTATAAGACAGTGAATCATTCAAAACACTTGTGCACCTGACACCTCAAAACTGATCTCTGTGTGCCCCTTCACCATAATTAAACATGGCCAGATAAATCTATCATAAAAATATAATTTACAAAGCATATGATTGTGTTTGCATGATATGAAAGGCCTAACTTGTGAGTTAGGAAGCTTTCAGGGTCTGTAGTGAGATTTGCTTTTGCTTTGCCTGGTTTGATAGTATGGTGTGAAATAGAAAACAATTATATAAGAATAGAGATGGAAAGGGTGTGTGAGAGAATGAATTTTCAATCTGTCTAGTCCCTGAGTGGTGCAAACAGGTAATGTTCTTGACTGATAATGAAAAGTTTGGAACTTCATGTCCCCCCAGAGGTGTCTTGGAAGAAAGCCCTGGTGATCTACTTCCAGAAAATCAGACACTGACAATACTATGCAGCACAATTCTACTCTGATTCATATGAATTTCCCATGAGTCAGAATTGACCTGACAGCAACTGGGTTTTTTAATATCATAATGGATTTGTGCATTTAAGGAGGGAAGAGGAAATAGGGGGAATACAAATAGTCAACAATCAAGTATTTTCTATTCAACTGCTTGATGAGTTTACATTGGTTGTCATTTTTTTTTTTTTAGGTTTTTTTTTATGATTTCAGTGAAAGTTTACAGAGCAAATTCACTTTCCACACAGCAGTTCACACACACTTTGTCTCATGACATTGACTACAATTTACCCCAATGTGATAGCTTCCCTCCCACTTCCTCCCGATAGTTTCCTCTTCCCTGTATCCATCCCTCCATGCACTCCTTGCCCGCTGAACTGTCTTCCTGTGCATAAATAGTCCTTCTTTCTCCTATGATTGTTCTCTCCAAGGAGTGTATCCACCTCAGGTAAATGTTCACCTCATATGCCTGTCTTTTGTTTGGCTGGAAGCCACAGGAGTGGGTTCAATTCCAGACCTGAAGGGCAGCTAGGGACCATAGTCTCAGTGGTTCCACTAGGCTCTATCAGACCAGCAAATCTGATCACCCTTTTATTTTTCAAATGATATTGAGTTTTGTTCCACATTGTTCTTCCTCTCTATCCAGGATCTCCTACATAGATTCCCCTCTGAGTGGTTGACAGTGGTAGCTGGGAGCCATCTAGTTCTTCTGGTCTCATAGTCATATAGGCTGCAGATCACATGGTGTACCAGTTGCTAGGAGTAATTGTTTCCATGAATCTTGGGTTTTCTTACTTCTTCTTTGCTCTGGATGAGGAAAGACCCTTCGTAGCATCTAGATGGCTGCTTGCAAGCTTTTAAGATCCCAGTCGCTACTCGCCAAAGTAGGAGGTTGAAACAATGTTTTGTTCAGTATGTTATGCCAATTGAGCTTGATGTCCCCTGCGACTATGGTCCCGAGCCCACAGGTTCAACTACTCACCCCCTCTGGGTAGCTGGCTGTGGCCAAGAAGTGACTACAACCTTGTCCCTTGTCATCTCTACTATACACCTGGGAATTCTTACAGAACATACAAATACACTTGTAGAACCATTGTCGGCCAACCCTATACGTGGTCTTGGGTACATATCTTGCTGCATAGACATACTTAATAGTTCAGCCTGTCCACCCATCTGTCCCCCCATGTACCCATGTTTGCCTTCACTGACAATGCAGTATTGTATGTGCAAAAGGGTTCATCTTTGTTGTCTGCACCTCCCATGTACCTCTCTATGTCTTCCTCTTCCTCAATGCCACCATGTTGATAACTCACATTTGGTACATTGCCCTTCTCTTCACAAAAATCAATACTTGTGTCTACCTACCCTCCACCCCTGGTAACCAACAAAGAAAATTTCCTTCCATATATAAACCATTCCATGACTTTTACAATAATGGCCTAATACAATATTTGTCCTTCTGTGATTGACTTATTTCACTCAGCATAATATCCTCCAACTTCATCCCCATTATGCACTGTTCTGCAGATTCTACATTATTCTTTAGGGTTGCATAGTGTTCCATTGTGTGTATGTACCATGGTTTGGTTGTGCATTCCTCCTTTGATTGACACCTAAGTTGTTTCCATCTTTTGGCTACTGTAAATAGTGCTGCAATGAACATGGGTATGCATATGCCTGTCATTGTCATGGCTCTCCCTTCTTTAGGATATATACCTAGTAATGGAGTGGCTGGGTCAAATGGTATTTCTATTTCCAACTTTTGAAGGAATCGCCATACTGCTTTCCACAATGGTTATACCATTTTACAGTCCCACCAGCAGTGTCCCACCACAGCAGTGTATGAGAGTCCTGAAATCTCTCTGCATCCTTGCC
>NW_006921588.1:35277794-35289452 GCF_000298275.1 Orycteropus afer afer
TGCCATATATTAGGGTCCTTAAATTTGCCCCTAGTTTATCCTTGAGGAACTCTCTAGTTTTAGGTTTCACATTTAAGTCTTTGATCCATCTGGAGGTAGTTTTTGTGTGTGGTGTGAGGTACAGATCTTATGTCATTTTTCTGCAAATGGATATCCAGTTTTGCCAGCAGCATTTATTAAGTAAACATTCTCTTCCCCATTTAATGGATTTAGGCCCTTTGTCAAAGATCAGCTGACCATAGGTTGATGGATCTATTTCTGTATCCTGCCATGATGCTAAATCTCTCAATTAGTTCCAGTAGATTTTTGATTGAGTCTCTTGGGTTTTCTAGGTAGAGGATCATATAATCAGCAAATAGGGATAGTTTGACTTCTTCCTTGCCAATTTGGATGCCTTTGATTTCCCTTTCTTGACTTATGGCCCTGGCGAGGGCTTCCAGTACAATGTTGAATAGAAGTCATGATAGAGGGCCTCTTTGTCTGCTTCCTGTTTGCAAGAGGAATGGTTTCAGTCACTCTCCATTAAGAATAATGTTGGCTGTTGGTTTTGCATAGATGCCCTTTATTATGTTGAGGAATGTCTCTTCTATTTCTATTTTGCTGAGAGTTTGGATCAGGAATGGGTGTTGGATTTTATCAAATGCCTTTTCTGCATCAATTGATATGATCATGTGGTTTTTCTCCTTTTATTTATTTATGTGGTGGATAATGTTGATTGTTTTTCTAATGTTCAACCATCCTTGCATACCTGACATGAACCCCACTTGGTCATAATGAATGATTTTCTTGATATGTTGTTGCAGTCTATTGGCTAGGATTATGTTGAAGATTTTTGTATCTATATTCATGAGGGATATTGGTCTGTAGTTTTCCTTTAGGGTATCAAGGTTATGCTTGCTTCATAAAATGAATTAGGGAGGATTTAATCCTTTTCTATGTTTTGGAATAGTTTGAGTAGGATTGGTGTCAGTTCTTCTCTGAATGTTTAGTAGAATTCTCTGGTGAAACCGTCTGGACCATGACTTTTTTTTCTTGGTAATTTTTTTATGACCTGTTCAATTTCTTCTTTTCTTATGGATCTGTTCAACTTTTCCACATCAGTCTGTTTAGTTTAGGTAAGTGGTGTATTTCTAGAAATGTGTCCATCTCTTCCAGATTTTCAAATTTGTTGGAGTACAGTTCTTCATAGTATTCTGATATTATCCTTTTTATTTCAGTGGGTTTTGTTGTGATGTCACCTGTTTCATTTGTTATTCATGTTATTTGTATTCTCTCCCTCTTTTCCTTTGTTAAATTTGCCAGTGGTTTGTCAATTTTATTAATCTTTTCAAAAAACCAACTTCTGGTCTTGATTTTTTCTATTGTCTTTCTATTTTCTGTTTCATTGGTTTCTGCTTGAATCTTGATTATTTCCTTTCTTATGGTAACTGTAGGCTGTTCTTGCTGTGCTTTTTCTAATTGTTGGAGATGTTGATTTAAAGTGTTGATTTTGGCTCTTTCTTCTGTTTTGATGTGTGCATGTATTGCTATAAATTTGCCTCTGATCACCGCTTTTGCTGTGTCCCAAAGATTTTGTGTGTTGTTGTGTTTTCATTCTCATTTGATTCAAAGAATTTTTCAATTTAACTTCTTATTACTTCTCTTACTCAGTCTTTCTTAAGGAGAGTGTTGCTCAGTTTCCATGTGTTTACTCTTTTTCCATTGATCTGCCTATTGTTGATTTCTATTTGATAGCCTTGTGATCTGAGAAGATGCTTTGCAGTATTTCAATGTTTTTAAATTTATGAAGGCTTGCTTTATGGCCTAACATATGGTCTATCATGGAAAATGTTCCATGTGCACTGGAAAAGAATGTATATTGTGCTGTTATTGGGTCAAGTGCTCTGTAGATGTCCATAAGGTCAAGTTGGTGGATTGTATGGTTTAGCTCTTCTACATCTTTGTTGAATTTCTTTCCAGTTGTTCTACCTTTCATTGAAAGTGATGTATTAAAGTTACCCACTATGTGGAGTCATCTATTTACCTTTTCAACTCTTTAAACATCTGATTATGTATTTTGGGGCTCTTTCACTGGATCCATATTTATTATGGTTATATCTTCTTGTTCAATTGATCCTTTAATCATTATATAATGTCCTTCCTTGTCTTCTATGGTGCTTTTTGTCTTAAAGTCAATTTGATCAGAAATTAATATTTCCACTCCCACTCTTTTATGGTTGCCATTTGCTTGATATATCTTTTTCCAACCTTTGATTCTGGTTGTCATTTTTTTATTCATGTTGGGATAATGTTTCATGAATACTATTCCCTTGGATTCTCTACAAATAAAGATGTATTTCTTTTGAGATTACTCACTAGGGCCTCATTCTGAAATAAACAGTTAATTGTTTATAGGGTTTTTATAAAGCAAGTCCTCTTTTAATGAAGCTGTATAAAAATTTTACTGATACTTTTTCTCCCCAAACCATAGAATTTCTAACTTGTTCCTTTTGGTCATGTAGACACTGAGGCTCCCTTTCCTTCTCTTTTCATATAATGGCATACCATGCATATGCAAATTAGTTGGCTCCCAAATGCAAATGGATGCTAATCTATATTTTATAGTCTTTTTCAAAACTAAGTAATAAAATAATGCAGCACATAAATCACATAGCAAAGTTCTGTGTGTCACAGGTACCTCCTTAGAGTTTTGTTTTTTTTTTTTTTTAACTGCCAGAAAATTGACTATCAACACATGGTGTCTCTAAATGTGGCTTTTAAATTCAGTTTTTAGATCCTCTTCTTTTGGAGATCTCACCTAAAAAATGAAATGGATACCTGTTGGGTGGATATCCAAAATTTCTGAAAGAATAAAGCAAGAATAGATTCTTAATGTTTGTTTTTATGAGGGTAGTATTCCAGTGCTTTTCTCTGGACGGTGCTATTTACCACTTAAATGTTTTTCTAATAAATTGTAAAAACCAATAAAAATCCCAGGATTCCAGCAACCAAGTATGATTAACCATATTTCAGATGTCTAAAATGATTTTAAAAGGTTAAAATGTCCTTCCATCATAGAAAAGAGAGAACATTGTAAACTTACTTCAAGAACATTGAAATTCTGCCCCCACCTATAGCCTAGACTTAAAATAATCTCATAAACAAGTTATTCATTTGAAAAGAAATGCAGGCAGTCCCTAGGTACAACTGGGATCCGGTCCTAACTGTGCCTTTAAGTCAAATTTGTAGGTAAGTCAAAGGCAGTGCAAATAGTTCTTATTTAGCCTTTCTTTACTGAAAGAGAAAGCTCTGGTGGTATAGTGGTTAAGACATTCAGCTGCTAACCAAAAGACTGGTGGTTCTAACCAGCCAGCTGCTCCACGGAAGAAAGATTAAGGAGTCTGCTTCCATAACAATTTACATCCTTGGAAACCCTCTGATGCAGTTCTTCTTTGCTCTATAGGGTTGCTGTGAGTCTGCAAGAACTCCATGCCAGTGGGCTTGGTTGGGTTACTGCAAGAAAAGACTTGAAGACATTTCAATAATTTGAAGTCTTCAGGTACAGAAAGTGAAGGAGACTGTGATGAAGAATTTGTGCCAGTAGGGATTAGTTTATTGTTTCAAAAAGAAGGCAAATTTACATAATATTAAAGGGCAAGCAGAAGTTTTCCTTCGGTTAGAGGTTTATAACCTGGGAAGTGCCTGTACTGTTTGCCAACTGTGTTTCAGGGCCTGAGCTACATATTGTATCACACAAATGGTCAGGAACTAAACAAAATAAATGACTAAGTGATAATTTATTTCAGCCATATAACATCTGCTCAGTTGTCCCAGAGCATAATTCATTGGGGAAAGTGTATGTAAATAGGGTTAGTAGCAGGAGTGTGAGTGCTTATTGCTCCATCCCATTCTTGTATCATAGAAATCTGACAGGGCTTGACATCAGACTCTAAGGCAGTCTCCTTGAGTTGTGGGGATTTTTAACCTACATGGCTATGGAAGCACTGATTCTTCCTTGTTGGGATTAGGAGCCATGGTTCTATAGCAATATGATGTGGTAATAGTTTGGCTCCTCCCCTGTCCTGCCAACTCAGTATCAGGCAGGGAGTAACCTATGTGACATAGCACGCCAGCAGCAATATTAACTAGATGAGCATTCATGACTGGTAAAACAGCAGCCTCACCCTGGAATAATCTCGTAGTTAACCTTAAGCACTGGGCCATAGCTTCTCTCCAGTGAATTTTAAAGGTCTCTCTCTCTCTTTTCTAAATTTATTTTTGGTGAAGTCAGTCTGTAGTGTCAGTCTTGGATTTTCTCACTTCACCCTTTTGATGTTAAATGGTGACCTCCAAGTGTCATATCTCACTCTGTCAGTAATCTGTATCATCTAAACACATGATATCTGTGAGCCCAGTCACTGAAATCAATATAGGAGAACTAGAGTATGCTTAGAAATATTCAGATGACCAACCCAAGTGTGCAATTCAAGTTTGTTAAAAAAAAAAGGGTGAGATCCATTGGTAGGAACAGTCTAAAAGATGTATATTATCTAGTCTGGAAAGTGCAGCAAGGTTGCCATCTTCAGCTGCTGCAGTGTGATATTTGAGGAAAGGTATGCTCCCAAGTTTCCTATAAAGACTTGAGAAAGAGGAGCTGTAAGCTTTGCTTATCCTCTGCCATCAGAATCCACAGTTTATTAGGCAGATACTGGATGATAAAAATAATTAATAAGGCCCCAAGAGCACAGAGTGGTATTAGCTTACTCTGGGATTGCTACTAGTTTATAATGGACTGGCTTGTAGTGGACAACTAGCACTGGATGTTGTTGTTGTTGTTATGTGTTGTCGAGTTGACCCCAACTCATAGCAATCCCTCCCTGGGTTTCCGAGGCAGTATCACTACGGAAGTAGGATTGGCCAACCTTCCTTCCGAGGAGTGGCTGGTGGGTTTGAACTGCCAGCCTTCCAGTTAGCACTCAAGTGCCTTGGGCACCATGCTACCAGAGCTCCTTAGTACTGGATAACAAGTCCAAAATCATGACAACAGATGAGAATAACACCATTTGCCAAAGATGATAGAGCATGACTTGCAATGGGGCTCATTCTGATGACTCAATCACTAGTTGGTTCTGACGTAATTGAAGCCTCTTTTTTATTTAGTTTTAATTATTGTTGCCTTTTATTAGCGGTATCTTTATAAATCACATCTGGGAGGAAACATCTGAGAATGACGACATTAGCAAATTATGTGCTGCAACATGGTATGCAGCATATATTAGTAACAATAAGATGTATACACACACAAAGACGACTGTAAGTGTATTTGTTGAAACTAGAATACATTGTAAATCAGGGACCACTGTGCAGAATTCAGTGCAGCCCTGGTGACACCAGGAAGCATCAGGAAGAGTCCTAGTACAGGACAACTAATATGCTGTCTCTTTTCACCATCCATAATATTGTGTGCTTTCTGCTGGGCATGAAATGTTTAATTTGGTTGCTCAAATCCTGAACATTACAAAGAAATGTTTATCTTTAGAATAAAGCTTACACTTGGCAAGCTCTTGGGAGACAACTTTTGAAATTTTAAAACTTCTGTCTTGAAGAGTGCTTTTGTATGTCTAAGAGCCTGAGTCAAACTGTATTTATAGTAAAGGCCTATTCTTGTAATCTGAGGCCTTGGGGCCATGCTATACCAGTTTGACCAAATAAGCCAATTTTCAAAATGTATTTTATGGTGAATGGTTATTATTGCTTTGAATAGGAGGAATTCTCCAGAATGAGTAATTGAAGTCAATCACATGATTGCTGTATGGCTATGTGACTAACCTAACCTTCTATATAAACCTTGGACTCCCAGGCTAAGGTGGGCTTTCCTGGAAAGAAATTCTTTGCATGAGTTTTTCATACATCATTGCCAGGAGAACTGAGCATGTCCTAGTGTGACTCTACTGGTAGGGCACATCACAGAGCCTGCACCTGGTTTCTCCTAGATTTCACCCATGTACCTTTTACTTTACTGATTTTTAATATATATCCTTTCATTATAATAAACCATAGCTATAACATATGTTCTAAGTCTTGTGATCTCTTCAGGTTCTCTGATGGTGCAGTGGTTAAGGCATTCAGCTGCTAACCAAATGGTTGTCAATTTGAACCCACTAGCAGCTCCATGGGAGAAAGATGAGGCAGTATACTTCTGTAAAGATTTACAGCCTTAGAAAACCTATGGAACTGTTCAACTTTTCCATGAGTCAGAATCAACTCGATGGCAGTGTGCTTGGTTTTCCGGTGAGTCCTTCTAGCAATTTGTCGAGTCTGATGGTGGTCTAGGTGGATACTTGACATACCTTCTTTCCTATTAGACAAAAGCTATTTTTCTTACTCAGAGATCATTCCTTCACTGCAAAATTTTCATGCATCCATAATCCCATGGCAGTTAAATACACTGATCTACAACTGTAACCCAGTGAGACTGGCCAGCATAAAACATTCATCATAGGATGTTTAGATTTGGAACTGCTGTATCACATGAGTGGGGTACATGGCAATGGGTATGATCTCAGGTGAGGGGGTCAGTAAGAAACATGTAGCTGATAGCAGTGCCTTCCAGTTAGATACTTGTTTATCCCTTGATACAGGATACCACTGAGATTTTTGATCGACTTAGGAAGTCTGAGTAGGGGAAAATGTTTGGGAAGGTTTATACTGGTTATGTCCCACTAACATTTGTGGCATTCCAGGCATTTTCTATCACCCTCTAATTATTAGGTCTCCAAGGGACAGGTCAAAGGACATGGATCCTGCAAGAAAACATTAAGCAAGTCCAAGTAGCCTCTCAGCAAAAGACAAGTGCTGTGCTAGTGCAATTTAACTTTATTTAGCTGTTGTAGAACTCTACTGCACCTCAGTCTTCAGGCAGTAAGGAGCATGGGATGCATATACTATGAGACCATCCAGTGTGATAATGCCTAAATCATGAAGAGTGATCTAATGCAATGATTCTTAATATCCCAATAGGAAAAAATAAAAAGAAAGAAAAAACAGTGCTCCCAACCCAGCCAGTAGTTGAATTGTGTTCATGGGTATCTTCATTTGGACAGCAAAACTTTCTGCCTAGATTCTGAGAAAACTGAGTGATTTTGAGGTTTCAGTGGATCCGTTGCCTGGTGATCCATTCAGAGGCAACTACTCCATCCTTCTGATGGCATTGCTATCCTAAAATCTTAGAGAAGAGTGCTCTACATCCCTTTCTTGTGAATGGACAGAATACTCTTTGAATACTCCTTCTATCTCATGGGGAGCTCTGGTGGTGTAGTGTCTAAGGCATTTGACTGCTAACCAGAAGGCTGGTAGTTCAAACCCATCAGATACTCCTCGGAAGGAAGGTTGGGCAATCTACTGTAGTAGTGATATGGCCTCGGAAATCCTAGGAGGGGTCCCTATGAGTCAGATGCAACTCGACAGTAATGGGGTTTGTCTATCTCATGTACTAATATGTTATACCTATCTACCCTTCAATATTCTAAGGGTGGAAACAGCCACAATCTCATCTTAGAGAGTTTTTAAGCTGAATGATTAGGAAAAAATATCGGTCCCTCTATTTTTATGGTCAAAAACCACAATACCATGTCTATATGAAGACAATGCCCCAGTCCTATCATGCCAGCTCAACTCCATAATGATTGGGAGTTGGGGTCCAAATTTTGTGGTTACATTTTTATGATATGACAGGTAGGAGCAGAATTAGCCACATCAGTGATCATGGTGATAAATTAACAGCCTTTCCTCTTGGCATCATCTGGAAACTGAAGTCTGAATCTTGTCCTTGACCGAGATTAATTGCCTTACATACCAGTTTAAGCTTAGGCAGTTTCATGGAGCTTTGCAGACAGGTTAACTCTTTCCCTGGGAGGCCAGCCTGCAGAGGATTAATGTTGGAAAAGTTAAACCTTTTCTCTTAGCAGGCTACAATATCATTATAGAGTATTAAGAATTTTATAAGACCCAGAGGCAGGAAGATGACGTCTTACCTGTAGCCCACACATTTGTTCCCTCTAGCATGAAAAACTAAGTGCAGCAGTTTGAAGCAAGGATTCTGGTGCTGCAAACAGCTCATTAAGTTGGAGAAGGCAAGGTTTAATGGAGTAGGAGAAGAAAGGAGGGAGACACAGGGTAAAGAGCCAGGAAAAATAAAAATAAATGAACCTGTCCTGCAGTGCACCAGCTGGTGAGACAGAGCATCGAGGGCTCCCTGAGCAGTGGAGTGGAAACAGCAGAGGACCAGTGGCCACTCCAAGGGACTACTTACAGCACCAGCTTCTATCGGTAACTTTGGGACCAGTGCTAAGTGAGAGGGTGTCATTTCTGAGAAATGGAGTGGAGACCCCTCTAGCTCGAGTCACCGTTGCATTGAGAACAGAAAGGGAAGCATGCCACAGGCAGACAGGCCCTAAGATGAGCTCATGGCATGGGGTAGGGTCCAGCTTTTCCAAGACAGGTTTTTGGAATGGAGGGGTCTAGAATATGAGTTTTTTGCAGCTGTTTGAACTTGGCAGAAAGTGGCGGTCCCCTGACCACTGGGGTCTTTGCCAAATTTGAGCTGCAGGCTTTTGAGTGACAGTATAACATCATCATTGGCAGCTGACCCAAAACCTGGGTAGTGCACTACAGGCACCTTGGAAGAGCTTTTTTTTTTTTTTCTTTTTTGTCTTCCTTTCTCCACCTCTCCCCACCTCATCCAATAGAAGAACCACATTAAGCCACCACAACCCTGCCTGTTCTGATCCTAAACCCCCTTCATGATGAACAGAGACCTGCATCCACATTCCACACCATGATTACCTCATCACAAATAAAACCGCAGAGCAACCCAGAGCACCTGAATTAATAACCAAATAAAATAAAATACACCAGCTCCACCTTTGCAAAATTATTAAATCATAAAATCAAGACAAAACAAATAAAAACATAACTAATAGTTAACGACAACAACTTCAAAATGTCTAGGAAACAACAGGCAACTTCAAATCACACAAAAAAAGAAAACAGGATAAGACAATAGAAATAAAATCCCAAACAAAAGTCTCATTAAAAATGGAAGAAGAAGACGTGATGGAATTATCCAAAAAGGAATTTAGAATATATGTTTATAGAACTCTACAAGAGCTTAAGGAAACCTCAAACAGAAGCAAGGAGAACACGGACAGTACCATAGAAGAAATTAGGAAAACCATTCAAGAACAAAATAACAAGATTAATAATCAGAACTCATACAAAAACAACAGTTAGAAATCCAGAAGATGAATATTCAAATTACAGAATTATACAACACAGTGGAAGCACAAAAGGATAGGTTAGAACTGGCTGAAGAATATGTTTCCCAACTACAAGATAAAATCCCTTGACAGCAGCCGGTATGAAGAAAAATCAGAACAAAGATTTAAGAGAAATGAAGAGAACCTAAGGGTTATATGGGACAATATGAAAAGGAACAACATATGCCTCATTGGAATTCCAGAATAAGAAGAGGCAAAAAAAAAAAAAAAACCTGAGAAAATAATGGAACAGTTATTAACAGAAAAATCCCTCCATATCATGAAGGAAGAAAAGATATTTGTCCAAGAAGTTCAAAGAACCCCATACAGGATAGATCCTAAGAGGAAATCTCCAAGACATATCATAATCAAACCCTTCAAAACCAAAGACAAACTCTTGCGAAAAAAGAAATATCACTTACCATGGTCAAATGGTTAGGCTGAGTTCTGATTATTCAGCAGAAACCATGCAGGCATGAAGGCAATGGGAAGGCACATAGAAAACACTGAAGGAAGAGAACTTCCAACCAAGAATCCTATACCCAGCCAAACTGTCCATCAAATAAGAGAGTGAAATCAAGACATTCTCAGACAAACAAAAATTAAGGGATTTTGTGAAAACCAGATAAACTCTACAAGAAATGCTTAAGGAAGTCCTTTCAATAGAGAACTCACAACAGAGAACAACAAAATCAGGACATGTGACATCAACACTAAAACCAAATCATCAATAGATGCTCAAAATAAGGCCATAAAGCATTGTACACCAAAAAAACAAGGAAGTCAATCTGCACATGACACCAGCAACTAACCAAATAGAGGGAATAAAGGTTCTAGGTAAAAAAGTTCCAAATGGAGAGGAAAACAGGACAATATCCTTATAAAACAGACTGTTCAAAAAATGTAGAGACAAGAATTCACTATAAGGTAACCACAGAGAAAACAACCTCATTAAGCAAACCCAGAAAGAAGGACAACGTAGGCTTAGTAAGTACAAAACCAACAATAAAGAAGAAAAGGGAGGAAACATTTGACAACAAAATGAACTCAGCACAGAAAAGTATATGGACCAAGGAAACCCCAACAACATGACAAAAAAAATACAACAGAATGACAGCAATCAATTCATAGACATCACTAATTACACTCAGTGTGAATGGACTAAATGCACCAGTCAAAAGAAAGAGAGTGGCAGACTGGATAAGAAAAGAAAACCCATTGATATGCAGCCTTCAAGAGACCCACCTTAGACAGAAAGATAAAAACAGATTAAAAGTTAAGGGGTGGAAAAAATACACCAAGTCAATGGTAACCAAAAAAGAGCAGGAGTGACAACATTAAATTCTGACAAAATAAACTTTAAGGTGAAAAACAGCATAAGAGAGAAAGACGGTCACTATATGATGCTGAAAGTGTCAACTGACCAAGAAGGCATTACTATAATAAATATCTATGCACTCAATGAAAGTGCTCCAAAATACGTGAAGCAAATATTAATTGAATTGAAAGGGAAAATAAACAACTCTACAAAAGTAGTAGGAGACTTTAACACACCACTTTCAAAGAGGCACAGATCAACTAGAAAAAAATTAACAAAGATACAGAAGAACTCAACAACACAATCAACCAACTCAACCTCAAAGACATATATAGAGCACTCCAATCAATAAAAGCACAGTTCACATTCTTCTCCAGTGCACATGGATCATTCTCCAGAAGAGATCATATGTTAGGACATAAAACAGCCTCTATAAATACAAAAACATTGAAATACTACAAAGCATCTTCTTGGACCACAATGCTATAAAATTAGAAAGTAATAACAGGGAGATCAAGGAAAAAAAAAACATCAAACATGGAACTTGAATAATCCACTGCTCAAAAACTACTGGATAATAGAAGAAATGAAGAATAAAATTTAAAATAAAAAAAGAATTCCTAGAAACAAATGAGAATGAAGACATCTTACCAAAACCTATAGGACTTAGCAAAAGCAATATTCAGAGGTCAATTTATAGCAATAAATGCACACATCAAAAAAGAGGAAAGAAACAAAATCAACACTCTACCTCAACAACTCCAACAATTAGAAAAAGAACAAAAGAATCCTACAGTATCCAGAAATAAGGAAATAAAGATCAGAGCAGAAATAAAAGAAAGAAACAAACAAAAATAGAGAAAATCAACAAAACAAGAAACTGTTTCTTCGAACAGTTTAACAAAATTAACAAACCTTTGGCAAATCTAATGAAAGAAAAAAAAAAGAGAAGATGCAAATAAGAAGAATAAAAAGTGAAAAGGATGACATCACAACAGAACCAACTAAAATAAAAAAGATACTGACAGAATATTATGAAGAACT